>NC_056747.1:1344926023-1345070779 GCF_019279795.1 Protopterus annectens
CAAAAA
Source organism: Protopterus annectens (assembly GCF_019279795.1). Classification (NCBI taxonomy): domain Eukaryota; kingdom Metazoa; phylum Chordata; order Ceratodontiformes; family Protopteridae; genus Protopterus; species Protopterus annectens. Next base: position 1,344,926,030 of record NC_056747.1, read on the forward strand.
AAAAAGAAAACTTTTTGGGCAAAAAAGGGGGGTCTCTAAAAACCTGATAAGGAGGGGACTGGTCATCCTGGAAAATGATGATTACTTCGGCAAGCAAATGCAGCGTATCCTTGATAAGTCTCAGCTACAGGGCTTCTCTTCTTCTCTTAATGAGATGAATACAACATTTGTTAGAAATAGAGGTTATTTTAGGACCTTTTTCCTGTAGGGAAAATCAACAGTGACAACCTTACCGCCAGCATAGGGACATCACTTCAATTAAACACCTATAATTTTCGGAATTCGGTAACCACAAGAATCTTATGAGCAAGCATTCCATTCAATCAGAGCACATATTGATGGGAGGTTTTCCATGACCCATCCCCTGTGCTCGGTTGGTGGATAAATATTCTTAGTAAATATCTTAAACTGATTCCTGTATTCCTGCAAAGGATTCATGGTCCTTTCTCACTAACATTAACCAACTGAACCTTTCTTATGATTTCACCTTTGACAATTGATAGGAGTGGACCTACACAACCTCCATTCCACATCAGGAGGCATCAGAATGGGTGGGCTTATTGTTACGAACTAGAGCACTCTCAACCGAACTGAAATTGACACAGTCACTGAAATCTAATTGATATTATACTTACATCCAATTTTTTTTATTTTTGAAATAATTATTTTTTACAAACTCACAGAGTATAGCTACAGGTTTTCACCATGCGGCACAACTGTTGCCAAACATGGTAGGGTAGCCTTTGGGAGAAAAAATTCCTTCTATCAAGCTCCCAAGCAACAGAACACTTTATTTATTACACAAGATATCTGGATGATATTCTTTGTTCTTATTTAGGAGGCTCTGAACAAGACGCCTATCACCACTATTGATTTTATGAATGGGTAAACCATCGTCATTCTTTAAATTCACTTTTCATTTTTCAACTGACTCTATTGACTACTTGGATATTAAACTCTGGAAAAGGCACACTACAACATTTTAAACTTTTTCTACTATATACAGAAAACCCAATTCCTACTGTAATTCACACTGCTTCATTTTTTCAAGCCAACACCCTTATAGACAAAAAGCATCAATAGTCAAGGGCCAGTTGATCCATGCAAGAGCTAGAATGTGTAGCACTATGGACCTTTTTTAATAAGGGAGGTTTCATTACTTTCTGAAATGTTTTTCAACTCGTGACTATCCAGGCCAGTCGCCTATTAGAAGAGCTCATAATAGAAGTCACTAACAAGGAGGCAAAAATGGCTTCTATAAAACCTTTTACTCTTTAACACCACTATACAATTGCACAGTAATGAACCCTCAACATTAGATTTAAGTTCCCCATCATTAGATTTGACATCCATCTCAAGCCCAATAAATGCCACCACTGTCAAAAAACAAGATGCAACTATTCCTTTTAGTTTCACTCTTTCACAGTTTTTAATACATGGACTCTAGAATCATCAACTCTATCTTGTTTAAAAATTGGTATTTTATTTCCAGCAACAGTTTCTCTCTGAAAAGCTTGGGGACAAGCCACTTATAGTTTATAGGAGAGGAAAAAATTAAAAAATTTTTGAAATGTTAAAAAAACATTTAGATTTTACCTCGCCAGAAAGGGCAACTTTCACCTGCGGTAATTGTACTGGTGTAAATGCCTTAGAACAGGGAACTCAATGGTACTAAATGGTAGAAAGCTCACTAGCCATCATAAAGTCAATTGTAAACACAAAATTCATAGTCTACTTGTTAATCAGGTTTGTTGCTCAGTTTACTATATTGGTAAACTGAGAGCGTAAAAAATTTGAAGAGAGAATTTACCATAGTATGTATGCTATTAAAAAATGCAAGCAAATAACATGCACTCTCTAAACACATTCTGATTAATAAAGACCACAGCTTCCTATTTTTTGCCATTGGCCATGTCCTCATAACATCAGAGGTGGTCCTGACCCATTATTTTGGTGAAAACTAAAGAATTAGAGTGGCAATTAAAACTTAATGCATTCCAAACCACCGGGCTTAAAATGATAACTGCAACATTTCTTTGTCTTTTAAAACTTAAAAGTTATTTAAGATAGTCACCATTTCCATGGCTTTTTTAATGGTCCTTTCTGTCATATCACATCATTTATGGTTGTAGTTTTTTTTTGGTTTGGTTTTGAGTCAAGTCTTATACTACTCTTTCATGTAGATATACAACCCTACATGAGAACACTACTTTGGGGTACTATCTTGGTTTTCTCCTCTTCTGTTCGAGGCTTCCATTTTCTTTAAAGTACACACATAGGAGTCTAGCGACTCCTCTTAGTAACCCAGCATGTATCAATTTAGTGGAGCCTGGAGGGTCTTACAGGAACTAGGTTTGGGTTGGTGATTTTGTCTCCTTTATCCATTCTCCTGTGATCTTCTTGTTTGGCTCCATGGTGGAGCGGCATTTACATTTTTTTGGTCTCCCTGACTGTGTCCTATATTCTGTGTTTTTCTTGTTTGATTTGGTACTTCCTTTTAAAAATTGAACTGTAACAATTCCTTTCTTGATTTGATATACTGACAACTTTTCTTCTTGAGGCCACCCGTGAGACCTTTCAACAGTTTTGTACATTTTGGCAATATTATTGATTTAGCTAAGCACTGGATGTTCCTATAGAAGTCTGAGACTCCGAAGTACTTTTAATTCTTTATGAATTCTAGCACGTACAGTATTTATCCTAACCCTATAGGCTTAGATTTCCTAGAATAGTATTTCTTTAGGGCAAGTGTAGGGTGTATGGTTTTTTAGGATAGACTGGTCCATTTTGGCAACGGAGTTGATAGTCTGGCCAACTACGCTTAACACATATATGACTGATCTTATAGTGTAGTGTCCACACAAACAAGTAGTTTTAATATATTTTCAACACTTGTAACTTGCCAAAATGCATATTTGTTTTAATATTGGTAAAATTTTCTGTTACACTCAAGTCACTTCTTAACGGAATGTAATATGGGTTGGTTGTGTAACGGACTTACTACACCCCACAAATGGAAGTCTGAGACTTTGTAGGATTTATCTACTTTCATGAGTTTAGGTAGACATGACACTTGCCTTATTTCTCATAGGTTTAGTATTTTTAGAATATTATTTCAAAAAGTCTGTGTAAGGGTGGTTATTAGTAAAGGATAGAACCTAGAAAGGATAGACCACTTTTCTGGACACGGAACTGACATAGTCCTTTTCTCCGTTAAAACATCCATACACATGATCTGATTTCATAATGGATTGTTTATTCAAACAAGCAGTCTAACATATTCTTAATATTTGTATTAGTTATTCAACTTGTAATTTGTTTACATGAGGTTCTAGTGATATGTTTTTAAAAAATTTTTTTAGTGTTACTGAAGTTATTTTCTTAATGGAATGTAATATGCCTTTTAATATATTACGCACATCACAATTTGGCGCCTTTTTATGTTTAAAAGAAACTGCCAATGGTTTTATTTTGTACTCTGAGGAAGCTACAACAGAGTTTGTAGCGAAAACGTTGCTTATTTTTACTAATTAAAGGTGCGTTAAGATTAGTTATCGTGAAGTGGATTTTGTGGCTTTCTGATTATCCTGATACAGTCTGTTTTTCTTGGTTTATGTGAAAGGTACTGCTACAATACAGCATCATAGTGCCACAGCTGAAGATGGGATTTCATGTGGTAGGTACTGCTCCCATGCAGCATCATAATGCCACTGCTGCACAAGAGATGTCATGTGGGAGGTACAGCTCCAATGCAGTATCACAATGCCACTGCTTCACATGGGAAGTATTGAGGGAGGTACTGCTACAATACAGCATAATAGTGCCACTGCTGCACATGGGATATCATGTGGTAGGTACTGCTCCAATGCAGCATCACAATGCCACTGCTGCATAAGAGATGTTGTGTGGGAGGTACTCCTCCAATGCAGCATCACAGTGCACTGCTGCACATGGGATGTCACATGGGAGGTACTGCTATAATGCAGCATCATAGTGCACTGCTGCACATGAAATGTCATGTGGGAGGTACTGCTACAATATAGCATAACAGTGTGACTGCTGCATGTGTGATGTCATGTTGTTGGGACTGCTATTATACAGCATCACACTGTCACTGCTGCACGTGGGATGTCATGTGGGAGGTACTGTTACAATACAGCATCACAGTGCCACTGCTGCACATGGGATATCATGTGGGAGGTACTGCTCAAATGCAGCATCACAATGCCACTGCTTCACATGGAATGTCTTGTGGGACTTTCTGATAAAATACAGCATCATAGTGCCACTGCTGCACATGGGATATCATGTGGGAGGTACTGCTACAATACAGCATAACAGTGTCACTGCTGCATGTGTGATGTCATGAAGGAGGTACTCGTACTACACAGCTCCACAGTGTCACTGTTGCAAATGGGCTGTCAAATGGGAGGTATTGCTACAATACAGTATCACACTGTCACAACTGCACATGGGACATCATGTGTGAGGTACTGCTACAATACAGCATCATAGTGTCACAGATGCACATGGGAGGTCATGTGGGTAGTACTGCTACAATGCAAAATCACAATGCCACTGATTCACATGGGAAGTCTTGTGGGAGGTACTCCTGCAATACAGCATCATACTGCCACTGATGAACATAGGATGTCATGTGAGAGGGACTGCTACAATATAGCATAACAGTGTGACTGCTGCATGTGTGATGTCATGTTGGAGGTACTGCTACTATAAAGCATCACACTGTCACTGCTGCACATGGGATGTCATGTGGGAGGTACTGTTACAATACAGCATCACAGTGCCACTGCTGCACATGGGATATCATGTGGGAGGTACTGCTCCAATGCAGCATCACAATGCCACTGCTTCACATGGGAAGTCTTGAGGGAGGTACTGATACAATACAGCATCATAGTGCCACTGCTTCACAAGTGATGTCATGTGGGAGGTACTGATACAATACAGCATCACAATGCCACTGCTGCACATGGGATGTCACATGGGAAGTACTGCTCCAATACAGCATCACAGTGTCACTGCTAAACATGAGATATCATGTGGGAGGTACTGCTGCAATACAGCTTCAAAGTGTGCCTGCTGCACCGAAGATGTCATGTGGGAGGTACTGCAACAATGCAGCATCACAGTGCAAGTGCTGCACATGGGATATCATGTGGGAGGCACTGCTCCAATGCAGCATCACAATGCCACTGCTGCACAAGAGATGTCATGTGGGAAGTACTGCTCCAATGCAGCATCACAATGCCACTGCATCACATGGGATGTCTTGTCAGAGGTACTGCTACAATACAGCATCATAGTGCCACTGTTGCACATGGGATGTCATGTGGGAGGTACTGCTACAATATAGAAAACAGTGTCACTGCTGCATGTGAGGCATCATGTTGGAGGTACTGCTATTATACACACCACAGTGTCACTGCTGCACATGGGATGTCAAATGGGAGGTATTGCTACAATACATCTCACAGTCACTACTGCACATGGGGCATCATGTGTGATGTACTGCTAAAATACAGCATCATAGTGTCACAGATGCACATGGGAAGTCATTTGGGTAGTACTGCTACAATGTAAAATCACAATGCCACTGCTTCACATGGGATGTCTTGTGAGAGGTACTGCTACAATATAGCATAACAGTGTGTCTGCTGCATAAGTGATGTCATGTTGGAGGTACTGCTACTATACAGCATCACATAGTCACTGCTGCACATGGGATGTCATGTGGGAGGTTCTGTTACAATACAGCATCACAGTCACAGTGCTAAACATGGGATATCATGTGGAAAGTACTTCTCCAATGCAGCATCACAGTGTCACTAATGCACAAGAGATGTCATGTGGGAGGTACTGCTCCAATGCAGCATCACAGTGCCACTGCTGCACAAGAGATGTCATGTGGGAGGTACTGCTCCAATGCAGCATCACAATGCCACTGCTGCACAAGAGATGTCATGTGGGAGGTACTGTTACAATACAGCATCACAATGCCACTGCTTCACATGGGAAGTCTTGAGGGAGGTACTGCTACAATACAGCATCATAGTGCCACTGCTGCACATGGGATGTTATGTGAGAGGTACTAATACAATACATCATCACAGTGCCACTGCTGCACATGGATGTCACATGGGAAGTACTGCTACAATACATCATCACAGTGTCACAGCTGCACATGGGATGTCATGTGGGAGGTAGTGTTACAATACAGCATCACAGTGCACTGCTGCACATGGGATATCATGTGGAAGGTACTGCTGCAATACAGCATCAAAGTGTCACTGCTGCACCTAAGATGTCATGTGGTAGGTACTGCTACAATGCAGCATCATAGTGCAAGTGCTGCACATTGGATATAATGTGGGAGGCAATGCTCCAATATAGCATAACCATGTCACTGCTGCATGTGTGGCATCATGTTGGAGGTACTGGTACTATACAGCACCACAGTGTCACTGCTGCATATGGGATGTCAAATGGGAGTTATTGTTACAATACAGCATCACACTTTCACTGCTGCACATGGAACTCATGTGTGATTTACTGCTACAATACAGCATCATAGTGTCACAGAGCACATGGGGTGGTCATGTGGATAGTACTGCTACAATGCAGCATCACAATGCAACTGCTTCACATGAGAAGTCTTTTGAGATGTACTGCTTCAATATAGCATCATAGTGCCACTACTGCTCATGAAATGTCATGTGGGAGGTTCTGCTACAATATTGCATAACAGTGTGACTGCTGCATGTGTGATGTCATGTGGAGGTACTGCTACTATACAGCATCACACTGTCACTGCTGCACGTGGGATGTCACATGAGAGGTACTGTTACAAGACGGCATCACAGTGCCACTGCTGCACATGGGATATCATGTGGGAGGTACTGCTCCAAAGCAGCCTCACAGTATCATTGTTGCAAAAGAGATGTTATGTGGGAGGTACTGCTCCAATGCAGGATCACAATGCCACTGCTTCACATGGGAAATCTTGAGGGAGGTACGGCTACAATACAGCATCATAGTGCCACTGCTGCACATGGGGTGTCATGTGGGAGGTACTGCTACAATACAGCATCACAGTGCCACTGCTGCACATGGGATGTCACATGGGAAGTACTGCTACTATACAGCAAAACAGTGTCACAGCTGCACATGGGATGTCATGTGGGAGGTACTGTTACAATACAGCATCACAGTGACACTGCTGCACATGGGATATCATGTGGGAGAAACCGCTGCAATGCAGCATCAAAGTGTCACTGCTGCACATAAGATGTCATGTGGGAGGTACTGCTACAATGCAGCATCACAGTGCAAGTGCTGCACATGGAATATCATGTGGGAGGTACTGCTCCAATGCAACATCACAGTGCCACTGCTGCACAAGAGATGTCATGTGGGAGGTACTGCTCCAATGCAGCATCACAATGCCACTGCTTCACGTGGGATGTCTTGTTGGAGGTACTGCTACAATACAGCATCATACTGCCACTGCTGCACATGGGATGTCATGTGGGAAGTACTGCTACAATACAGCATAACAGTGTCACTGTTGCATGTGTGATGTCATGTTGGAGGTACTGCTCTACATAGCAACACACTGTACTGCTGCACATGCAATGTCATGTGGGAGGTACTGCTCCAATGCATCATCACAGTATCACTGCTGCACAATAGATTCCATGTGGGAGGTACTGCTCCAATGCAGCTTCACAATGCCACTGCTTCACATGGGAAGTCTTGAAGGAGGTACTGCTACAATACAGCATCATAGTGCCACTGCTGCACATGAAATGTCATGTGGGAGGTACTGCTACAATATAGCATAACAGTGTGACTGCTGCATGTGTGATGTCATGTTGGAGGTACTGCTACTATACAGCATCACACTGTCACTGCTGCACATGGGATGTCATGTGGGAGGTACTGTTACACTACAGCATCACAGTGCCACTGCTGCACATGGGATTTCTTATGGGAAGTACTGCTTCAATACAGCATCATAGTGCCACTGCTGCATATATGTCATGTGGGAGGTACTGCTACAATATAGCATAACAGTGTGACTGCTGCATGTGTGATGTCATGTTGGAGGTACTGCTACAATATAGCATAACAGTGTGACTGCTGCATGTGTGATGTCATGTTGGAGGTACTGCTACTATACAGCATCACAATGTAACTGCTGCACACAGGATTTCATATGGGAGGTACTGTTACACTACAGCATCACAGTGCCACTGCTGCACATGGGATTTCTTATGGGAAGTACTGCTTCAATACAGCATCATAGTGCCACTGCTGCATATGATATGTCATGTGGGAGGTACTGCTCCAATGCAGCATCACAATGCCCCTGCTTCTAATGGGAAGTCTTGAGGGAAGTACTGCTACAATACAGTATCATAGTGCCACTGCTAAAGATGGGATGTCATGTGGTAGGTACTGCTCCAATGCAGCATCACAATGCCACTGCTGCAAAAGAGATATCATGTGGAAGGTACTTCTCCAATGCAGCATCACAATGCCACTGCTGCACAAGAGATGTCATGTGGGAGGTACTGCTCCAATGCAGCATCACAATGCCACTGCTTCACATGGGAAGTCTTGAGGGAGGTACTGCTACAATACAGCATCATAGTGCCACTGCTGCACATTTGATGTTATGTGGGAGGTACTGATACAATACAGCATCACAGTGCCACTGCTGCACATGGGATGTCACATGGGAAGTACTGCTCCAATACAGCATCACAGTGTCACAGCTGCACATGGGATGTCATGTGGGAAGTACTGTTACAATACAGCATCACAGTGCCACTGCTGCACATGGGATGTCATGTGGAACGTACTGCTGCAATACAGCATCAAAGTGTGAACAAAAACCACCTGGCTCCGTGGTAGGATAAAACAAAAAGTCTTTATTAGTTGTAAAAAAGTTTGTTCAAGGTAACCCAATAATTTTTAAGTCACAGTAAGCCACCTTAGAAACTTGGTACTTCCTTGTTGTACTAAAAGTACAGGTAAACATGTGCCAAATGTTTCAAGTGTGTATTCAACAAGTATATATAAAACAAGCTGGTGTGCTTACACACTATGTGTAAGTCCATCAAGTCAAAGCACACTCAGCCACCGAACACCTTTCCTTAAAAGCACTGAAAGCAGCTGCACACATATAAATGCCAAACAGTATAAAAAGCTGGTATATTTTAGTAGTACAGTACCTTTCCTTGGGTTATAGCAAGTTGGAAGCAGTGTGCTCACACCAGAAGTGCTGCACCGTAGCAAGAACCACCAAAAAGTTTTCAAGTGGTTCCCTTAAACAAATGTTTAAAAATGTCAAAGTCCAAACATACACTTCGAGTTCTTCAAGCAAAGTCACTGGCAAAAAGGAAAATCTGTTTCTCACCCCAAGTAAAAAACTGTCAGCACACTGCCATGAAAGTTCCAGTAGAGTGACTGAAAAAGTATCCACTTTGGGTCAAACAGTCAAAACAGCCACATAGTAGCAAGTTCAAAGAAGCAAGTTGCTTTTCAAAAGTTAATCCAACAATGATGCTTCATTTAGTTGTAGAACTTCTTTCACATTGTAGAAACCAACAGGTAGGTAAAACCAAGCAGAAGAGAGTACATGTAAAGCGCTTTTTGTTCACTTCAGTAACTGAACTTCCTCAGACAAGTTTTTAGTGATTTGTCACAGTTTAAAAAGAGCTCCTTTTGGTTGATTAACCTATCAGAGCTGGAAATTGTTTAATACACCCAGTAGATTTAAAGTTGTAGTACATTAAATTCACATCAATATCTCAAGTATTAAAGGCTCTGTCTTTAGGTTACAGTAAACCATATTAATGTGAATCAAAAAGTAATTTTCAAAGTTGTATTCCCACCAGTAGTGCCCAACATTCATTCTCTATCTTTGTTTAATTGTACCTTAAATACAAAATCCAGGTTACAGAACCTACAATAGCATGAAATGCAAAATCCCAAAGTTGTGTAAAAAATCCAAAATGAAAAACAGTATTGCTGGAAACTGCAAAACTAAGCACAGGTAGAGTAGTGTAACTTGTTTACACATGTATATGATCACCTTTATTTACTAGTATAAATGGGAAAGCTGTACTCTCAGTATTCAGTCCCTTTGTTGTTCCAAGGTGAGTGGATAGTGGAAGCTCCAACAATAAACATATATAAAAATGTGCCCCATTATCTATATAAGCTTTTAATTTTTAGTATACAAGCTATACTACAACTGTCATTTAAACCAGGTTCCTGGTGCGCATTCAGCCTAAGTTGCCAATTTAGTTCACTTTTTTCTAACAAAAGTTTTATTAGGCATTCATCAGCTCCATTTTTATTCCCCATACTACTTGTAACCTGTGAAATGATTCTGAATTTAAAGAAATGGCCTACCCTTCATTCACAATGTTGTGCTAGTGCATTATTAGTGTTCTTTTTGCTAATGGCATATGTGTGTTCATATATCCGGTCCCGCAACCTACGGTCGGTTTTGCCCACATAGAATGCTTGGCAACATTGGCATTCGGCAAGGTAAACCACACTTTTAGTGTTACAGTTATATGTTCCCCTAGTGAAAAATGTCTCACTCCTGATTTTAAAGTAGTTCCCAATGGCAATGTGTTTACATTGGTTACAGCTACCACACCTGCGTGTGCCTCCCGGTCCTTTGTTGTTATAGTCGTAGTTCCTTTTTTCCAAAAGTTGTTTAATATTTTTCCCTTTTCTGAAACTAATACAGGGGTATTCCCCAATTTTATCAAAAATCTCCTTATTTAAAGAAAGGTGGTACCAACATTTGCTCACCACTCTTTGTATGTCACTTGCTATAGGTGTGTATGTAAAAGTAAATGCTAAATGATATTTATTTGAGTTGACCTTACCTTCCCCTATTAGGTCTACTTTTGTACATCCTGTGTTGGGTGTACTTAGTTCACCATCTACAGAAGGTAGTTCCATAGCATCAAAGTGTCACTGCTGCACCTAAGATGTCATGTGGGAGGTACTGCTACAATGCAGCATCATAGTGCAAGTGCTGCACATTGGATATCATGTGGGAGGCACTGCTCCAATATAGCATAACAGTGTCACTGCTGCATGTGTGGCATCATGTTGGAGGTACTGCTACTATACAGCACCACAGTGTCACTGCTGCATATGGGATGTCAAATGGGAGTTATTGTTATAATAGAACATCACACTTTCACTGCTGCACATGGAACTCATGTGATTTACTGCTACAATACAGCATCATAGTGTCACAGAGCACATGGGGTGGTCATGTGGGTAGTACTGCTACAATGCAGCATCACAATGCAACTGCTTCACATGAGAAGTCTTTTGAGATGTACTGCTTCAATATAGCATCATAGTGCCACTGCTGCACATGAAATGTCATGTGGGAGGTTCTGCTACAATATAGCATAACAGTGTGACTGCTGCATGTGTGATGTCATGTTGGAGGTACTGCTACTATACAGCATCACACTGTCACTGCTGCACATGGGATGTCATGTGAGAGGTACTGTTACAATACAGCATCACAGTGCCACGGCTGCACATGTGATATCATGTGGGAGGTACTGCTCCAAAGCAGCCTCACAGTATCACTGTTGCACAAGAAATGTCATGTGGGAGGTACTGTTACAATACAGCATCACAGTGACACTGCTGCACATGGGATATAATGTGGGAGAAACTGCTGCAATACAGCATCAAAGTGTCAGTGCTGCACATAAGATGTCATGTGGGAGGTACTACTACAATGCAGCATCACAGTGCAAGTGCTGCACATGGAATATCATGTGGGAGGTACTGCTCCAATGCAGCATCACAGTGCCACTGCTGCACAAGAGATGTCATGTGGGAGGTACTGCTCCAATGCAGAATCACAATGCCACTGCTTCATTTGTGATGTCTTGTGGGAGGTACTGCTACAATACAGCATAAAAGTGTCACTGTTGCATGTGTGATGTCATGTTGAAGGTACTGTGCTATATAGCAACACACTGTACTGCTGCACATGAAATGTCATGTGGGAGGTACTGCTACAATATAGCATAACAGTGTGACTGCTGCATGTGTGATGTCATGTTGGAGGTACTGCTACTATACAGCATCACACTGTCACTGCTGCACGTGGGATGTCATGTGGGAGGTACTGTTACACTACAGCATCACAGTGCCACTGCTGCACATGGGATTTCTTATGGGAAGTACTGCTTCAATACAGCATCATAGTGCCACTGCTGCATATGATATGTCATGTGGGAGGTACTGCTCCAATGCAGCATCACAATGCCCCTGCTTCTAATGGGAAGTCTTGAGGGAAGTACTGCTACAATACAGTATCATAGTGCCACTGCTAAAGATGGGATGTCATGTGGTAGGTACTGCTCCAATGCAGCATCACAATGCCACTGCTGCAAAAGAGATATCATGTGGAAGGTACTTCTCCAATGCAGCATCACAATGCCACTGCTGCACAAGAGATGTAAAGTGGGAGGTACTGCTCCAATGCAGCATCACAATGCCACTGCTGCACAAGAGATGTCATGTGGGAGGTACTGTTACAATACAGCATCACAGTGCCACTGCTGCACATTTGATGTTATGTGGGAGGTACTGATACAATACAGCATCACAGTGCCACTGCTGCACATGGATGTCACATGGGAAGTACTGCTACAATACAGCATCACAGTGTCACAGCTGCACATGGGATGTCATGTGGGAGGTACTGTTACAATACAGCATCACAGTGCCACTGCTGCACATGGGATGTCATGTGGAAGGTACTGCTGAAATACAGCATCAAAGTGTCACTGCTGCACCTAAGATGTCATGTGGGAGGTACTGCTACAATGCAGCATCATAGTGCAAGTGCTGCACATTGGATATCATGTGGGAGGCACTGCTCCAATATAGCATAACAGTGTCACTGCTGCATGTGTGGCATCATGTTGGAGGTACTGCTACTATACAGCACCACAGTGTCACTGCTGCATATGGGATGTCAAATGGGAGTTATTGTTACAATACAGCATCACACTTTCACTGCTGCACATGGAACTCATGCGATTTACTGCATCACAGTGCCACTGCTGCACACGGGATTTCATGTGGGAGGTTCTGCTACAATATAGCATAACAGTGTGACTGCTGCATGTGTGATGTCATGTTGGAGGTACTGCTACTATACAGCATCACACTGTCACTGCTGCATGTGGGATGTCATGTGAGAGGTACTGTTACAATACAGCATCACAGTGCCACTGCTGCACATGGGATATCATGTGGGAGGTACTGCTCCAATGCAGCCTCACAGTATCACTGCTGCACAAGAGATGTCATGTGGGAGGTACTGCTCCAATGCAGGATCACAATGCCACTGCTTCACATGGGAAATCTTGAGGGAGGTACGGCTACAATACAGCATCATAGTGCCACTGCTGCACATGGGGTGTCATGTGGGAGATACTGCTACAATACAGCATCATAGTGCCACTGCTGCACATGCGATGTCACATGGGAAGTACTGCTACTATACAGCAAAACAGTGTCATAGCTGCACATGTGATGTCATGTGGGAGGTGATGTTACAATACAGCATCACAGTGGCACTGCTCCACATGGGATATCATGTTGGAGAATCTGCTCCAATGCAGCATCACAGTGCCACTGCTGCACATAAGATGTCATGTGGGAAGTACTGCTACAATGCAGCATCACAGTGCAAGTGCTGCACAACAGACGTCATGTGGGAGGTACTGCTCTAATGCAGCATCACAATGCCACTGCTTCACATGGGATGTTTTGTCGGAGGTAAAGCTACAATACAGCATCATACTGCCACTGCTGCACATGGGATGTCATGTGGGAAGTACTGCTACATTACAGCATAACAGTGTCACTGTTGCATGTGTGATGTCATGTTGGAGGTACTGCTCTACACAGCAACACACTGTACTGCTGCACGTGCGATGTCATGTGGGAGGTACTGTTACAGTGCAGCATCACAGTGCAACTGCTACACATGGGATATCATGTGGGAGGTACTGCTCGACTGCATCATCACAGTATCACTGCTGCCAATAGATACCATGTGGGAGGTAGTGTTCCAATGCAGCATCACAATGCCACTGCTTCACATGGGAAGTCTTGAAGGAGGTACTGCTACAATACAGCATCATAGTGCCACTGCTGCACATGAAATGTCATGTGGGAGGTACTGCTACAATATAGCATAACAGTGTGACTGCTGCATGTGTGATGTCATGTCAGAGGTACTGCTACTATACAGCATCACACTGTCACTGCTGCATGTGGGATGTCATGTGGGAGGTACTGTTACACTACAGCATCACAGTGCCACTGCTGCACATGGGATTTCACATGGGAAGTACTGCTTCAATACAGCATCATAGTGCCACTGCTGCATATGAGATGTCATGTGGGAGGTACTGCTCCAATGCAGCATCACAATGCCTCTGCTTCAAATGGGAAGTCTTGAGGGAAGTACTGCTACAATACAGCATCATAGTGCCACTGCTAAAGATGGGATGTCATGTGGTAGGTATTACTCCAATGCAGCATCCCAATGCTACTGCTGCAAAAGAGATGTCACGTGGGAGGTACTGCTCCAATGCAGTATCACAATGCCACTGCTTCACATGGGAAGTTTTGAGAGAGGTACTGCTACAGTACAGCATTGTAGGTCCACTGCTGCACATGGGATGCCATGTAGTAGCTACTGCTCCAATGCAGCATCACAATGACACTGCTTCATATGGGAAAGCTTGAGAGAGTTACTGCTACAATACAGAATCATAGAGCTACTGCTGCACATGGGATGCCATGTGGGAGGTACTGCTACAATACAGCATCACAGTGACACTGCTGCACATGGGATGTCACATGAGAAGTATTGCTACAATACAGCAACACAGTGTCACAGCTGCAGATGAGATGTCAAGTGGGAGGTACTGTTACAATGTAGCATCACAGTGCCACTGCTGCACATGGGATATCATGTGGGAGGTACTGCTCCAATGTAGCATTACAGTATCACTGCTGCACACAAGATGTCATGTGGGAAGTACTTCTCCAATGCAGCATCACAATGCCACTGCTACACATGTGAAGTCTTGAAGGAGGTACTGCTACAATACAGCATCATAGTGCAATTCCTGCACATGGGAAGTCTTGTAAAATGTCATCCTAGAATTCAGTATCACAGTGCCACTGCTGTACATGGGATGTCATGTGGGAAGTACTGCTACAGTACAGCATCACAGTGTCACTGGTCCACATATGATTTCATGTGGGAGGTTCTGCTATGATAGAACATCATACTGCCACTTCTGCAGATAGGATGTCATGTGGGAGGTACTACTACAATACATCACAGTAATATTGCTGCACACGGGATTTCATGTGGGAGGTACTATTACAATGTTGATTCAATTAACCTCAACCGGAATAACAAATTAATATCCTCTGCGCTCTTTCTAGACCTATCGAAAGCCTTCGATATGGTCAACCACAAACAACTGCTCCATACACTGGAAACCTTTAATCTTAGCAAAACCACTATAAGTTGGTTCAACGCCTAACTCTCTGGTAGAAATCAGACGGTACAGTGGCAAAACAGGATCTCAGACCTACTCCCCACCAATATCGGTGTCCCCCAAGGATCTATTCTCGGTCCCCTTCTTTTCTCCCTCTTCATTAATGGTTTACACTCTATCCTTCCCAAAGCCACCTGCATTCAATATGCGGATGACTCCACCCTAATCTGTTCCGATGACTCTCTCACCAAACTCCAAGCTACTACCCAAAACTGCTTTTCTTTAGTCGAAAAATGGTTCTCAGACTTAAAACTCCTACTTAATCCAACCAAAACCAAATTGCTTCTATTCTTCCCTAATCCAATTACTACACACAGATTAGAATCCCCTAACACCCACATCCCAACCTTCGCTGTATCCTCTAATAATGGTACCAAAATCTTTCCTGTCACCCACACCAAACTACTCGGGGTGACAATAGACCACAAACTTAGATTTGATATGCATGTCAACCTGACCATTAAATCACTCAACAAGAAACTTGGGCCCATGTATAGAATTAAGAAATTCTTAACCCCTCACACCAAACTAACCATCGCCCGAACCCACCTCCTCTCCACTCTCCTCTATGCCTCCCCCATACTCTCCTTCCTTCACAAAAAAGAGCTTAATAAACTATCTACTGCCTATAACCACATAGCTACATTCATTACAGGAATGCCCTATCGCACCCATCACTGCCTGAATCTAAGAACACTGGGTTGGCTAGAACTGCCCAATATTCTTAAACTCAACCAACTTACTGAGGCATTCAAAATTATTAAACATCCCGAAAAAACTCCCTCACTGAACAACATACTTACCCCCTACTCTAATCTTTCGTCCCTTAGGTCATCCAAATGTATTCAAGTATTGACCATTAAATCTAACAACTTGGGAGGGGAAGCTCTTTATGCCAATTCCATTGGCAAAGCCTGGAATGCCCTCCCAAGCAACCTAAGACTAATGACCACTCTGCACCAATTTAAAACTCACCTCCGAGCTTTACTAAAATCCCAATGGCTTTGCCCATGCTCTAATCCCGACTAATGGCGCACGCCCCCAACTCTACATGGCCTAGCCAAGCCTCCACACAACCCAAATCCTTAAGGATTCACTCTGTAACCAGGACAATCCATCTTACTAACTTCTATTCTACTTGGGATTATACTTTTGTATTACTTATTGTTTTAATTTGCCATCTTATGTTAACTTACCAACTTACTATTGTTTTGTTATCACATGTGTTTATGTACCTATGTTCTTTGGAGCTTTTCTCCCCGGGCCTCCACTGAAAATGGATATGTATCCAGTTGGACCAACCCGGTCAACAAATGTAAAATAAATAAATAAATAAATAAAAAAATACGGCATCACAGTGCCAGTGCTGCACATATAATGTCTTGTGGGAGGTACTGCTACAATACACAAACATAGTGCCACTACAGCACATGAGATGTCATATGGGAGGTACTGCTACAATACATCATTAAATACCACTGCTTCAGATGGGATGCTAAGTGGGAGGTACTTTTAGAATACAGCATCACAATGCCACTGCTGCCCATGGGATGTCATTCAGGAGGTACTGCATTATACAGCATCACATTGTTATAGCTGCACTTGGCATGTGATGTGGGAGGTACTGCTACAATACAGCATCACGGTGCCACTGTTGCACATGGGATCTGATGTGTGAGGTACTGCTATAATTCAACATCAGAGTGCCACTGCTGCACATGGGATGTCATGTGGGAGGTACTGCTACAAAACAGCATCATAGTGTCACTGCTACACATGGGATGTCCTTTCAAAAGTACTGCAACAATACCACATGACATTGTCACTGGGGCACATGGGATGTCATGTGGGAGAGAGTGCTTAAATATAGCATCACAGTGCCCCTAGTGAACATGGAATGTCTTGTGAGAGGTACTACTGCTACAGTACAGCATCACAGTGCCAATGCTGCACATGAAATGTCAAATGGGAGGTACTGCTACAATACACCATCACAGTGCCACTGCTGCACAAGGGATGCCATGCAGGAGGTACTACTACAATGCAGCATCACTGTGCCACTGATGCACATGGGATGTCATGTAGGAGGTACTGCTAAGATACACCATCACATTGTCAGTGCTGCACATGAGATGTCATGTGGGAGTTTCTATTACAATACAGCATCACAGTGCTACTGCTGTACATGGAATGTCATGTGGGAGGTAGTGCTAAAATACAGCGTCACAGTGCCACTAGTGCACATGGGATGTGATGTGGAAGGTACTGCTACAATACAGTATCAGAGTGCCAATGCAGCACATGAATTGTGATGTGGTAGATACTGCAACAATAAAGCCTCCCAGTCATACAGCTGCATATACGGTGTAATGCCAGAGGAACTGCTACAATACAGCATCTCAGGGCCACTGCTGCACATGGGATGTCATGTGGGAAGTACGACTAGAATACATCATCATGTTGTCAGTGCTGTGCATGAAATGTCATGTGGGAGGTACTGCAACAATACAACATCACATTGTCACTGCTGCACATTCTAAGTCATGTGAGAGGTACTGCTACAATACAGCATCACAATGCCACTGCTGCACATAGGATGTGATGTATGAGGAACTGCTACAATATAATATCACAGTGTCACTGTTGCACAAGGGATAAGATGTGTGAAGTACTGTTACAATACAGTATCACATTGCCACTGCCATATGTGGCAAGTCTTGTAGGAGGTACTGCTACAATACAGCATCACACTGTCACTGTTGCACATGGGATGTCATGTGGGAGGTACTGCTTCAATACAGCATCACATTGTCACTGCTGCACAGGTGATGTCATGTTGGAGGTACCGCTATAATACAGCATCACAGTGCCATGATGCACATGGGAAGTTATGCGGGAGGTACTGCTACAATACACCTTCAAAGTACTACTGCTACACATGGGATGCTATGTGGGAGGTACTCCTAGACTACAGCATCAGAGTGCCACTGCTGCCCATGGCATGTCTTGCAGGAGGTACTGCTAAGGTATAGCATCACATTGTCATTGCTGTTAGTGGGGTGTCAAGGGGGGTAATGCTATACTACACAATCACATTGTCACTGCTGCAGATTGTAAGTCATGTGGGAGGTACTGCTACAATAGAGCATCACAGTGCCACTGCTGCACATGGGATCTGATGGGGAGGTACTGCTACAATTCAGCATCAAAGGGCCACTGCTGCACATGGGATGTCATATGGGAAGTACTGCTACAATACAGCATCACAGTGTCATTGCTTTACATGGGATGTCATGTGGGAGGTACTGCTAAAATACAGAATCACACTGCTGCTGCACATATAATGTATTGTGGGAGGTACTGCTACAATACTCCATCATAGTGCCACTGCTGCTCATGAGATGTCATGTGGGAGGTACTGCTACAATACACCATCAAAGTACCACTGCTGCACATGGGATCTGATGGTTAGGTACTGCTACAATTCAGCATCACAGTGCCACTGCTACACATGGAATGTCAAGTGAGAGGTACTGTTACAATACAAAATAACAGTGCCACTGCTGCGCATTAGTTGCCTCATGAGAGGTACTGCTACAGTACTGCATCACAGTACAACTGCTGTACATGGGATGTCCTGTTGGAGGTATTGCTACAAAGCAGTATCATAATGCCACTGCTGTAAATGGGATTTCATTTGAGAGGTACTGATACAATACAGCATCACAGTGCCACTGCTGCACAAGGGATGTCATGTGGAATGTACTGTTACAAAACAGCATCATAGTGTCACTGCTACACATGGGATGTCATTTGCGAGGTACTGCTACAATACAGCATGCCATTGTCACTGATGCACATGGGATGTCATGTGTGAGACAGTGCTACAATACAGCATCACAGTGCCACTGATACACATGGAATTTCTTGTGGGAAGTATAGCTACAGTACAGCATCATAGTGATACTGCTGCAAATGAGATGTCATGCAGGAGGTTCTGCTACAATATGCAATCACAGTGTCACTGCTGCACAACGGATACAATGCAGGAGGTACTCCTACAATACAACATCACTGTGCCACTGAGGCACATGGGATGTGATGTGGGAGGTACTGCTAATATACACAATCACATTGTCAGTACTGCATATGGGATGTCATGTGGGAGGTACTGCTACAATACATCATGACAGTGCTAATGCTGCACATGGGATGTGATGTGTGAGGTGCTACCACAATACAGCATCACAGTGCCACTGCTGCACATGGGATGTGTTGTGGGAGGTACTGTTACAATACAGCATCAGAGTGCCATTGCAGCACATGAAATGTGATGTGTTATATACTGCTACAATACAGCCTCACAGTCCCACTGCTCCATATATGGTGTGATGTGAGACGAACCTCTACAATACAGCATTACACTGCCACTGCTGCACATGGGATGTCATGTGGGAGGTACTACAAGAATATATCATCACTTTGTCAGTGCTGAACATGGAATGTCATGTGGGAGGTACTGCAACAATACACCATCACAATGTCACTGCAGCAGATTCTAAATAATGTGAGAGGTACTGCTACAATACAGCATCACTATACAACTGCTGCAAATGGGATGCAATGCAGGAGGAACTGCTACAATATAACATCACTGTGATACTGCTGCACAGGGGATAAGATGTGTGAAGTACTGTTGCAATACAGTATCACATTGTCACTGCTGCATGTGGCAAGTCTTTTCGGAGGTACTGTTACAATACAGCATCACACTGTCACTGCTGCACATGGGATACCTTGTGGGATGTACTGCTGCAATACAAAATCAAAGTGTCACTGCAGCAAATGGGATGTCATGTGGAAGGTACTACTGGAATACATCATCACATTGTCAGTGCAGCACATGGAATGTCATGTGGGAGGTACTGCAACAATACACCATCACATTGTCAATGCAGCAGACTCTAAGTCATGTTCATAGGTTCATAGGTTTATACTAGGCTATCTGCCCTAAGGCATTTATAAGCCTAGCCCAAAGTTTTGTGGCTTACGCCACCCCTTATATGAAAAAATACTGTACCCATTAGTTTGTTGTGCCTCTGTCCAGCAGTGACACAGAGATGATTCCCGGGGTAAACCTACGATCTCCCATCCACAGGTCAAGATTTCTCTTGAACACAGCCAGCAAGGTGCTCTGCCTCACATGGACCGGGATTTTATTCCACAGCATAGGGAGTCTCTGAGTGATAAATCTATCCCTCCAGCACGTCCTATTTATATCCGTGCTAAGGTTTAAGTCGCTTGCTCTAGTGGTTTTGTTGGATTTGGATTTTTTGAGGTGGAGCATGTCCATTAATTCCGGGTTGGACACGGCCTTGTATGTCAGGCACATGTCACCTCTGAGCAGACGGTATGCGACTGAATAGAGCTGGAGTTTCTTCAATCTGGCAGCATATGACAGATTTTGGAGTCCCTTTATCCTTTGGTGAGGAACTTTTGGGGTCTCTCCAATTGCTGCAGATGTCGGGTGAGATACATCCCGAATGGGGCATTGTACTCGATCATTGGTCTGATAAGTGAAGAGTACAGGGAACAATGACCTCACTAGATCTGGATGTGAATCCTTCATGATCAGGTGGGCAATGTAGAAGGTCTTTCTAACCACTTTAGCAATGTGAGTGTCAAAAGAAAGGCCACTGTCAACCTGGGTCCCCAGGTCCCTGATAACCTCTTCTGTGCTTAGTGGATTGCCACCTATATGGTAGCTTGGGGTTACCTTGTTTTTCCCGAAGGGTATGACTATACATTTTTTGGCGTTTAACTTCAGGCCATGGCTCTGGCACCAGCTGTCTGTTTCCATGAGTCCCTTCTGAAGGATATCCGTGTCCGATGCACTTTCCACTATGGCGCCCAGTTTGCAGTCGTCTGCAAACTTTGTCAGCCAAAGTCCTCCCATGTTGGCCTGTACTTCTGAGAAGTAGATGCTGAACAATAGGGGGCCAAGGACCGAGCCCTGTGGGACACCACTTGTGTCCGGCTTGGAGTCTGACATAGCGCCAGCAACTCTAACCCTGTGGGTTCTGTCCTTAAGCCAGTTTGCAACCCATCTTGTGACATATAGGTTTACATTTAAGCTGGTAAGTTTTTCTACAATACCCGAGTGGGGTATTGTGTTGAAAGCCTTTGCAAGGTAGGTTGTATGGACTGCCTTTCCCTCATCAATAGCCTTGGTGACTGTTTTGAAGAAGTCGACCAAGTTCAAAAGGCATGATCTGCCCTTGACGAAGCCAAACTGGGTCGAGTCCAATGTCTGTAAGTCCCCTATATCTTTGTTTATGAGCTCCATTATGATCCTCTCCATAGCTTTGCAGACTAGACTTGTTAAGCTTATGGGGCGGTAATTACCAGGGTCCGTAGAGGCACCGCCTTTGTGGAGTGGGACCACAGTTGCCGTGACGCCTCCTTGGGCATGTATCCTGTGGTAAGGCTGAGATTAAACAGCTGCCTTATGTGCGGGTTTAATTCCTCATTTAGCTCATGTAGCACACAGCCGGGGACACCGTCCGGTCCCATTGATGCTGTGTTTTTAGCTTTAGAGAGAGCAGATTTCACCTGCGCATTTGAGATGTCTGGGAGGCTACACTCCACTGGGATAGTTATCTCTCCTCTAGGGGGGAGAGGGGAGTGAAGTTTGCACTGAACCTGTCTGCCAGTATGTTGGCAATGTCTGTGGGTTCAGTGATTTTTGTATCATTTTGGACTAATTCTGAGCATATCTGGGAGTTTCCACCCAGGTTCCTAACATAGCTGAAAAAGGCCTTATGATTGTCCTTTGAATCCATGGCAAGTTTTCTCTCAAAATTGGCCTTAGTTGATTTTATGAGTGCTCATATTTTTTTACTAATAATGATCAGGGGTGACTTCCCTTTTATGGATTTTGTTCTATCATGTCATAGCTTTCTCCTCTTATTGTAAAGTTTGTTAATGGCTGGGGTCCACCAGACTGGATGTTTGCCCTTTGTGGAAAGAGTCTTGGTTTTATTTGGGATTGCCTGATCCATGCGGTCCTGGAGGTGTTCATAGAAGGCATTTGTAAGGGCTTCTGCAGCTTGGGTTGTGGTTTCCACTGGCTCAGGGGCCTTGAAGGATACCACACCAGTCTTGAGTAGTGTGAAGTTTGCTTTAGAAGTTCTTCACTGTGGTCTTTTTGTTTGGGGTGGGGCGGGGCGGATGTGGATTTCCAGTGAGATTAGTTTATGATCAGATCTCACCAATGAGGGATATACTTCCGGTGTGGAGCATTTTGTCCCCATGTTTGTGATAATGAGATCTAGTATATTTTCTCCTCTCGTGGGAACAGTGGCTAGCTGTTCCATGGCATTTGAATTTATGAACTCCAGGAACCGTTGGGCTAGAAAGTTAGGGCTTGAGTAATGTTCCCAGTCTATATTCGGTAGTTGAAGTCACCCAATATGATGGTGTTTGGAGATACATTTATACCCTCCAGTGTCTTCAGGAAGGCTGTGTGGGGTTCCTGAGTTTGAGAGGGTGGCCTGTAGCATGCTACAATTTGTAGAGCAGTTTTGCCTATGGTTAGTTGCACCTGGATGGTTTCAAGCTTCAGGCATTGCCACCAACCTGGAGGTGTGGGTATCCTTTATGAATATGGATACACCCCTCCTTTTGTGGTGTGGTCCGGGTTTTGGGGCCAGAACGCATGATATGAGGTAAAACCTAATAGTGCCGGGTGCTCTCAGGAGCCTTGAACCAGGTTTCAGTTACAGCACAGACATCGATGTTCTCCATACTGAGAAGGGCCTAGAGTGTGTGCATTTTGAGATTTAGACTTCTGGCATTGAGCAGCATTACCCTCAGTTTCTTCCCATTTTTGTTTTCTAGGGTGGTAGGTTTAGAATTTGAGCCTTGCCTAAAAAGGCACTATGGGGTGGCAAGAGCCTTAGCCAATATCCGAATCCCAGGGTGACAGGTGCAAGCCATCCCCCTTGCAGCGGCTTGTCAAGCATGTCATCCCAGGCAGACAGATCCCCTTTGAATGACACCAGACATTAAGCCAATTGTTAAAGCTGATCATCTTGTCTATTGTGGCATCATTCTTGGTGAAGGAAGGATACTGCTCAGGGTCAGGGTCATACCTGCCTGGGCTACATAATCAGGGAGCTCCTCTATGTCTCTTTTCATGTAGTCCAGGGAGGTACATCTCAGGTCATTCACACCAGCAAGGACAATGTGTCATATTTGTACTTGCCGTGGAGTGACCCGAGTGCTTGTGTTATGTGGCAGATTCTAGCACCCGATAGGCAGCTTACTGTGACCCTCTCCTTGTTCAGCCTGGTGAGTGGGACGTCAGTGTGTCTGATTATGGAGTCACCTATGACAAGTATGTTTGGTGTTGTATTTGGCCTTAAGGGCTGTGACTGCTTTGCACACAGATTTTGTGGTTTATGTGTTGCTTGTGGGGTGTCTTGAGGTAGCAGTTGTTTGGGTGTCTGCTTTGGAGGCCTCTGCTGTTTAGGTAAATTTTTACTCAGAGCCTCCGAGTATGTCTTTGTGTGTTTATGTGTTTGATTCAGTGGTGTGGTAGCATTATGTGAGGCTGGTTATGTGGTGTGTGTAGTTGCCTTCTCCTCCTGTCTGGTCTTGCCAGTCCTGAGTTGAGAGAGCTCAGCCTCCAGTTTGGCTAAATAGCTGCATCTCTCGCAAGTATTTGTGATATGTGGGAGGAAGAGAGGGTTGTCTGTGTACATGAGGCAGTTATAACATTGCCTCAAGATTCCCAGATTCACCAGCTGGACCGGAGAGGAGATTGACAACTGACCTTTGGACATGCTAGAAAAATATTGGGAATTCCTTAATAATTGAAAACAAGGGCCAGTGGGAAGTGAGGGTGTATGCTTTTAATTTTTAGTGCTGACTTATATAATTGCTTTAGTGAGCAAGTGCCAGGTAACTTGAGTGCAATGTGTTACAAGTAACTAAATGCAAAAACGACAAACAGTAACTTTCTTTCAAGTGAAACAAGGAAATAAGTACAGTAAGCAATGCAGATATCACTAGTGATCCACAGAAGCACTGAGAAGCCGCGTATTAGGTGGAATTAGTGTTCCAGGGAAATAACAAGCAAACAAACAACAAGCATATAAACAAAGCTAGATTCAGCAGGCCTGGATCTAGTCTATGCTACAGCAAGCAAGGTGTACCAATTTCAATAAGATACAGTTCAAATATTCAGGCACTATAAACCTTTAACCAGAAATTTCCAGCTCAAAAGGGCAGAGTCCAGCCTCTTCTCCCACAAGAGTGCAGACCACAAACCTTCTTAATGTAAAATAACTGGCCTGAAGCCCAAGTGCTTAAACCAGAACTAATACACTTAGACACTGGGCTCTCAATCAGCAGTTCCCAACTTAGAAGGATGAAAGCTATCTATCCTGCCACCACAGTGCTTGCCACAAACCTTCCTAATGTAAAACAACTGGTCTGAAGCCCAAGTGCTTAATCCAAAAGACTTAGAATGATAGCTACACTTTAATCAAGTTACAACCAAGCAGTAATAAATACAATTGAATATTTTAGAGAATGTTTGGATTAGTGCTCAAGTTACACAAACAAAGCTAGATCCAGCAGGCCCGAATCCAGTCTATGCCACAGCAAACAAGGCGCACCAACTTCAGTAAGAAGCAGTTCAGATATGCATGCACTATAAGCCTTTAACCAGAAATTCTCAGCTCAGAAGGGCAGAGTCCAGCCTCTCCTCCCACAAGAGTGCAGACCACGAACCCTCTTAATGTAAAATAACTGGCCTGAAAGCCCAAGTGCTTAAACCAGAATTAATACACTTTTAGAATAACAGACACGGAGCCCTCAATCAGCAGTTCCCAACCTAGAAGGATGTAAGCTACCTGTTCTGCCACAACCATGCAGACCACAAACCCTCTCAGTGCAAAACAACTGGTCCGAAGCCCAGGTGTTTAAACCAAAAGGCTTAGAATGAGTTACACCAAGCAGTAATAAATACAACTGAGTATTTTTAAGATGATGAAAAAGTAAAATGAAGTAGGTAGAAACACAAGTACAGTAAAAGCAGATTACATTTTTTTTTTTTTTTTTTTTTTTAATCTGAACAAGTACTGAGATCAAAGAAACAGATTTGAGTGCTGAAACTAGAAAACTGGCTAGTTATAAGAAAAGAACCAAGCTAGAAGGCTTCCCTCAAACACAGAAGGGCTTGGGGGCTCAGAAGCCTACAAATAGTCTATACCATAACTTCTTCTTCTACAGTACAGCATTACACTGCCACTGCTGCACATGGGATGTCATGTGGGAGGTACTACAAGAATATATCATCACAATGTCAGTGCTGCACATGGAATGTCATGTGGGAGATACTGCAACAATGGACCATCACAATGTCACTGCAGCAGATTCTAAGTAATGTGAGAGATACTGCTACAATACAGCATCGCTATACAACTGCTGCATATGGGATGCAATGCAGGAGGAACTGCTACAATATAACATCACAGTGTTACTGCTGCACAGGGAATAGGTTGTGTGAAGTACTGTTGCACTACAGTATCACATTGTCACTGCTGCATGTGGGAAGTCTTGTTGGAGGTACTGCTACAATACAGCATCACACTGTCACTGCTGCACATGGGATGTCTTGTGGGATATACTGCTGCAATACAGAATCAAATTGTCACTGCAGCAAATGGGATGTCATGCGGAAGGTACTACTAGAATACATCATCACATCATCAGTGCAGCACATGGAATGTCATGTGGGAGGTACTGCAACAATACACCATCACATTGTCACTGCAGTAGACTCTAAGTCATGTGAGAGGTACTGCTACAATACAGCATCACTATACATCTGCTGCATATGGGATGCAATGCGGGAGGAACTGCTACAATATAACATCACAGTGATACTGCTTCACAGGGGATAAGATGTGTGAAGTACTGTTGTAATACAGTATCACATTGTCACTGCTGCATGTGGCAAGTCTTGTTGGAGGTACTGCTACAACACATCATCACACTGTAATGTTGGAGTTACTACTACAGTACAGCATCACAGTGCCACTGCTGCACATAGGACATCATTTGGCAGTACTGCAATGATAGAGCATCACAGGGCTACTACTGCACAGGGGATGCCATGTGGGAGGTACTGCTACAATACACCATCACAGTCCCACTGCAGCACATTGGATGTGATGCAGGAGGTACTCCTACATTACAGCTTCACAGTGCACTGCTGCACGTGGGATGTGATGTGGGAGGTGCTACCACAATACAGCATCACAGTGCCACTGCTGCACATAGGATGTGTTGTGGGAGGTACTGTTACAATACAGTATCAGAGTGCCATTGCAGCACATGAAATGTGATGTGGTGTATATACTGCTACAATACAGCCTCACAGTCCCACTGCTCCATATAGGGTGTCATGTGACAGGAACTTCTACAATACAGCATCACAGTGGCACAGCTGCACATGGGATGTCAAGTGGGAGGTACTATTACAATACAGCAGCATAATAGAAATGCTGCACATGAGATACAATGTGGGAGGTACTGCTTCAATACAGCATCACAGTATCAATGCTGTGCATGGGATGTCATGTCAGAGGTACTGTTACAATACCACATAACAGTGCCACTGTTGTGCATGGGATGTCATTTTGGAGGTACTGCTAGAATACAGCATCACAGTGCCACTGCTGCACATGGAAGGTCATTTGGGAGGTTATGTTACATTACAGCATCACAGTGCCACTGCTTCAAAGGGGATGTGATGTAGCAGGTACTGCTACATTACAGCATCACAGTGCCACTGCTACACATTGGATGTCATATGGGAGGTACTGCTACAATACAGCATCACAATGCCACTGCTGCAGATGTGATGTCATTTGGGTGGTACTGCTACAGTACAGCATCATGGGATGTTATTTGGGTGGTACTGCTATAATACAACACCACAGGGTTACTGCTGCACAGGGCATGTCATGTGGGAAGTCCTGCTACAGTACAGCTTCATAGAGCCACTACTGCACATGGGATGTCACATGGGAGGTACTGCTGCAATACAGAATCACAGAGCCACTGCTGCACATGGGATGGTGATGCAAGAGGTACTCCTACAATACAGCATCACAGTGGACTGCTGCACATGGGATTTCAATGGGAGGTAGTGCTACAATACAGCATCACAGCGCCACTGCTGCACATGGAATGTCTTGTGGGTGATACTGCTACAATACAGCATCATAGTTCCACTGATGCACATGAGATGTCATGTGAGTGGCACTGCTACAATACACCATCACAGTCCCACTGCTGCACATGGGATGTGTTGCAGGAGGTACTGCTACAATACAGCTTCACAGTGCACTGCTGCACATGGGATGTCATATGGAAGATGGTGCTAAGAAACAGCACATTGTTAGAACTGCACAGGGCAGGTCATGTGGGAGGTACTGCTATAATGCAGCATCATAGTGTCACTTGTGCACATGGGATGTCATGCAGCAGGCTCTACTACAATACAGAACCACAGTGCCACTGCTGTGCATAAGATGTAATGTGAGAGGTACTGCTATAACACAGCATCACAATGTCACTGCTGCACATGGGATGCAGTCTGGGAGGAACTGCTACAATATAATATCACAGTGTCACTGCTGCACAAGGGTAGGATGTGTGAAGTACTGTTGCAATACATTATTAGATTGCCACTGCTGCATGTGCAAGTCTTGTAGGAGGCACTGCTACAATACAGCATCACACTTTCACTGCTCCACATGGGATGTCATGTGGGAGGTACTGCTACAATACAGAATCACATTGTAATTGCTGCACATGGGAAGTCATGTGGTAGTTACTGCTACAATACAGCATCATAGTGTCACTGCTGTATATGGGATGCCATGCTGGAGGAACTGCTACAATACAGCATCACAGTGCCACTGCTGTGCATGGGTTTGTTGTCAGAGGTACTGTTACAATACCACATCACAATGCCACTACTGTAAATGGGATGTTATGTTGGAGGTACTGCTACAATACAGCATCACAGTGCCACTGCTGCACAAGGGATGTGATGTGGAAGGCACTGCTACAATATAGCATCACAATGCCACTGTTGCACATGGGAAGTGGGAGGTACTGCTACAATACAGCATTATAGTGTCATTGTTGCACATGGGATGCCATGTTGGAGGTACTGCTTCAGTACATTATCACATTACCACTGCTGTGCATGGGATGTCATGTCAGAGGTAGTGTTATAATATCACATCACAATGCTACTGCTGTAAATTCAATGTTGT
This sequence comes from Protopterus annectens, assembly GCF_019279795.1. NCBI lineage: Eukaryota > Metazoa > Chordata > Ceratodontiformes > Protopteridae > Protopterus > Protopterus annectens. The sequence continues at coordinate 1,344,955,071 of NC_056747.1, forward strand.
GTTGGAGGTACTGCTACAATACAGCATCACAGTGCCACTGCTACACACGGGATTTAATTTGGGAGATATTGATACATTACAGCACACAGTGCCATTGCTGCATAGGGGATGTGATATGGAAGGTACTGCTGCAATACAGCATCACAGTGCCATTGCTGCACATGGGATGTCATTTGGGAGATACTGATACATTACAGCACAAAGTGCCACTGCTGCATAGGGGATGTGATATGGAAGGTACTGATACAATACAGCATCAAATTGTCACTGGTGCTGATGGGATATCATGTGGGAGCTATTGCTACAATACAGCATCATAGTGTCACTGCTGCACATGGGTTGACATGCTGGAGGTACTGCTACAATACAGCATCACAGTGCCACTGCTGCATATGGGATATCATGTCACAGGTACTCCTACAATACCGCATTACAGTGCCACTGCTGCACATTGATGTTTGGCCAATACTGCTACAATACATCATCACATTGTCAGTGCTGCACAGGTGATGTCTTGTTGGAGGTACTGCTACAATACAGCATCACAGTGCCACTGCTGCACATGGGATGTTATGCAGGAGGTACTGCTACAATACAGCATCACAGTGTCAATGCTGCACGTAGAATGTATTGTGGGAGGTACTGCTACAATACTCCATCATAGTACCACTGCTGCTCATGAGATGTCATGTGAGAGGTACTGCAACATTACACCATCAAAGTACCACTGCTGCACATAGAATCCTCCAGGCCTGCTGAATCTAGCTTTGTTTATATGCTTGTTATTTGTTTGCTTGTTATTTCCCTGGAAGCTAATTCCACCTAATACGCGGCTTCTCAGCGCTTCTGTGGATCACTAGTGATATCTGCATTGCTTACTGTACTTATTTCAGTGCTGCACAGGTGATGTCATGTTGGAGGTACTGCTACAATACAGCATCACAGTGCCACTGCTGCACATGGGATGTTATGCAGGAGGTACTGCTACAATACAGCATCACAGTGTCAATGCTGCACGTAGAATGTATTGTGGGAGGTACTGCTACAATACTCCATCATAGTACCACTGCTGCTCATGAGATGTCATGTGAGAGGTACTGCTACAATACACCATCAAAGTACTACTGCTGCACATGGGATGCTATGTGGGAAGTACTCCTAGAATACAGCATCAGAGTGCCACTGCTGCCCATGTCATGTCTTGCGGGAGGTACTGCTAAGATTATAACATCACATTGTCAGTGCTGCAAATGGGGTATCAAGGGGGAGGTACTGCTATACTACACAATCACATTGTCACTGCTACACATTGTAAGTCATGTGGGAGGTACTGCTAGAATACAGCATCACAGTGCCACTGCTGCACATGGGATCTGATGGGGAGGTACTGCTACAATTCAGCATCAAAGTGCCACTGCTGCACATGGGATGTCATATGGGAAGAACTGCTACAATACAGAATCACAGTGTCACTGCTTTACACAGGATGTCATGTGGGAGGTACGGCTAAAATACAGAATCACACTGCTGCTGCACATATAATGTATTGTGGGAGGTACTGCTACAATACTCTGTCATACTGCCACTGCTGCTCATGAGATGTCATGTGGGAGGTACTGCTACAATACACCATCAAAGTACCACTACTGCACATGGGATGCTATGTGGGAGATACTGCTACAATGCAACATCACAGTGCCACTGCTGCACATGGGATGCCAAGTGAGAGGTACTGCTACAATACAAAAAACAGTGCCACTGCTGTGTATTAGTTGCCCCGTGAAAGGTACTGCTACAGAATCGCATCACAGTACAACTGTTGTACATGGGATGTCTTGTTGGAGCTATTGCAACAATACAGCATCACAATGCCACTGCTGCACATGGGATGTCATTTGAGAGGTACTGCTACAATACAGCATCACAGTGCCACTGCTGCACAAGAGATGGCATGTGGAATGTACTGCTACAAAACAGCATCACAGTGCCACTGATACACATGGAATGTCTTGTAGGAAGTACTGCTTCAGTAAAGCATCATAGTGAAACTACTGCAAATGAGATGATATGTGGGAGGTTCTGCTACAATACACAATCACAGTGCCACTGCTGCACAAGGGATGCCATGCAGGAGGTACTCCTACAATACATCACTGTGCCACTGATGCGCATTTAATGTCATGTGGAAGGTACTGCTACAATACAGTATCACAGTGCTACTGCTGCACATGGGATGTGATGTGGGAGGTGCTGCCACAATACAGCATCACAGTGCCACTGCTGCACATAGAATCCTCCAGGCCTGCTGAATCTAGCTTTGTTTATATGCTTGTTATTTGTTTGCTTGTTATTTCCCTGGAAGCTAATTCCACCTAATACGCGGCTTCTCAGCGCTTCTGTGGATCACTAGTGATATCTGCATTGCTTACTGTACTTATTTCCTTGTTTCACTTGAAAGAAAGTTACTGTTTGTCGTTTTTGCATTTAGTTACTTGTAACACATTGCACTCAAGTTACCTGGCACTTGCTCACTAAAGCAATTATATAAGTCAGCACTAAAAATTAAAAGCACTACACCCTCACTCCCCACTGGCCCTTGTTTTCAATTATTAAGGAATTCCCAATATTATTCTAGCATGTCCAAAGGTCAGTTGTCAATCTCCTCTTCGGTCCAGCTGGTGAATCTGGGAATCTTGAGGCAATGTTATAACTGCCTCATGTATACAGACAACCCTCTCCTCCTCCCACATAACACAAATACTTGCGAGAGATGCAGCTATTTAGCCAAACTGGAGGCTGAGCTCTCTCAACTCAGGACTGGCAAGACCAGACAGGAGGAGAAGGCAACTACACACACCACAAAACCAGCCTCACATAATGCTACCACACCACTGAATCAAACACATAAACACACAAAGACATACTCGGAGGCTCTGAGTAAAAATTTACCTAAACAGCAGAGGCCTCCAAAGCAGACACCCAAACAACTGCTACCTCAAGACACCCCACAAGCAACACATAAACCACAAAAGCAGTGTGCAAAGCAGTCACAGCCCTTAAGGCCAAATACAACACCAAACATACTTGCCATAGGTGACTCCATAGTCAGACACACTGACGTCCCACTCACCAGGCTGAACAAGGAGAGGGTCACAGTAAGCTGCCTATCGGGTGCTAGAATCCGCCACATAACACAAGCACTAGGGTCACTCCACGGCAAGTACAAATATGACACAGTTATTGTCCATGCTGGTGTGAACGACCTGAGACGTTCCTCCCTGGACTACATGAAAAGAAACATAGAGGAGCTCTCTGATTATGTAGCCCAGGCAGGTATGACCCTGACCCTGAGCAGTATCCTTCCTTCACCAAGAATGATGCCACAATATAGAGACAAGATGATCAGCTTTAACAATTGGCTTAATGTCTGGTGTCATTCAAAGGGGATCCAGTGTCTGTCTGCCTGGGATGACATGCTTGACAAGCCACGCTGCTTCGCAAGGGACTGCTTGCACCTGTCACCCCTGGGATTCCGGATATTGGCTAAGGCTCTTGCCACCACCATAGTGCCTTTTTTAGGCAAGGCTCAAATTCTAAACCTACCACCATAGAAAACAAAAATGGGAAGAAACTGAGGGTAATGCTGCTCAATGCCAGAAGTCTAAATCTCAAAATGCACACACTCGAGGCCCTTCTCAGTACGGAGAACATCGATGTCTGTGCTGTAACTGAAACCTGGTTCAAGGCTCCTGAGAGCACCCCGGCACTATTAGGTTTTACCTCATGTCATGCTCCGCCCCAAAACCGGACCACACCACAAAAGGAGGGGGTGTATCCATATTCATAAAGGATACCCACACCTCCAGGTTGGTGGCAACGCACGAAGCTTTGGAAACCATCCAGGTGCAACTAACCATAGGCAAAACTGCTCTACAAATTGTAGCATGCTATAGGCCACCCTCTCAAACTCAGGAACCCCACACAGCCTTCCTGAAGACACTGGAGGGTATAAATGTATCTCCAAACACCATTATATTGGGTGACTTCAACTACCCGAATATAGACTGGGAACATTACTCAAGCCCTAACTTTCTAGCCCAACGGTTCCTGGAGTTCATAAATTCAAATGCCATGGAACAGCTAGTCACTGTTCCCATGAGAGGAGAAAATATACTAGATCTCATTATCACAAACATGGAGACAAAATGCTCCACACCGAAAGTATATCCCTCATTGGTGAGATCTGATCATAAACTAATCTCACTGGAAATCCACATCCCCCACCCCAAACAAAAAGACCACAGTGAAGAACTTCTAAAGCAAACTTCACACTACTCAAGACTGGTGTGGTATCCTTCAAGGCCCCTGAGCCAGTGGAAACCACAACCCAAACTGCGGAAGCCCTTACAAATGCCTTCTATGAACACCTCCAGGACTGCATGGATCAGGCAATCCCAAATAAAACCAAGACTCTTTCCACAAAGGGCAAACGTCCAGTCTGGTGGACCCCAGCCATTAACAAACTTTACAATAAGAGGAGAAAGCTATTACATGATAGAACAAAATCCATAAAAGGAAGTCACCCTGATCATTATTGGTAAAAAAATATGAGCACTCATAAAATCAACTAAGGCCAATTTTGAGAGAAAAATTGCCATGGATTCAAAGGACAATCATAAGGCCGTTTTCAGCTATGTTAGGAACCTGGGTGGAAACTCCCAGATATGCTCAGAATTAGTCCAAAATGATACAAAAATTACTGAACCCACAGACATTGCCAACATACTGGCAGACAGGTTCAGTGCAAACTTCACCCCCTCTCCCCCCCAAAGAAGAGATAACTATCCCAGCGGAGTGTAGCCTCCCAGACATCTCAAATGCACATGTGAAAGCTGCTCTCTCTAAAGCTAAAAACACAGCATCAATGGGACCGGATGGTGTCCCCAGCTGTGTGCTACACGAGCTAAATGAGGAATTAAACCTGCACATAAGGCAGCTGTTTAATCTCAGCCTTACCAAAGGATACGTGCCCAAGGAGTGGCGTACGGCAACTGTGGTCCCACTCCACAAAGGTGGTGCCTCTACGGACCCTGGTAATTACCGCCCCATAAGCTTAACAAGTCTAGTCTGCAAAGCTATGGAGAGGATCATAATGGAGCTCATAAACAAAGATATAGGGGACTTGCAGACATTGGACCCGACCCAGTTTGGCTTCACCAAGGGAAGATCATGCCTTTTGAACTTGGTCGACTTCTTCGAAACAGTCACCAAGGCCATTGATGAAGGAAAGGCAAGTCCATACAGCCTACCTTGACCTTGCAAAGCTGACACAATACCCCACTGGTATTGTAGAAAACTTACCAGCTTAAATGTAAACCCATATGTCACAAGATGGGTTGCAAACTGGCTTAAGGACAGAACCCACAGGGTTAGAGTTGCTGGCGCTATGTCAGACTCCAAGCCGGTCACAATTGGTGTCCCACAGGGCTCGGTCCTTGGCCCCCTATTGTTCGGCATCTACTTCTCAGAAGTACAGGCCAACATGGGAGGACTTTGGCTGACAAAGTTTGCAGACGACTGCAAACTGGGTGCCATAGTGGAAAGTGCATCGGACACGGATATCCTTCAGAAGGGACTCACGGAAACAGATAGCTGGTGCCAGAGCCATGGCCTGAAGTTAAACGCCAAAAATGTATAGTCATACCCTTCAGGAAAAACAAGGTAACCCCAAGCTACCATATAGGTGGCAATCCACTAAGCACAGAAGAGGTTATCAGGGACCTGGGGACCCAGGTTGACAGTGGCCTTTTTGACACTCACGTTGCTAAAGTGGTTAGAAAGACCTTCTACATTGCCCACCTGATCATGAAGGGATTCACATCCAGATCTAGTGAGGTCATTGTTCCCCTGTACTCTTCACTTATCAGACCAATGATAGAGTACAATGCCCCATTTGGGATGTATCTCACCCGACATCTGCAGCAATTGGAGAGACCCCAAAAGTTCCTCACCAAAAGGATAAAGGGACTCCAAAATCAGTCATATGCTGCCAGATTGAAGAAACTCCAGCTCTATTCAGTCACATACCGTCTGCTCAGAGGTGACATGTGCCTGACATACAAGGCCATGTCCAACCCGGAATTAATGAACATGCTCCACCTCAAAAAATCCAAATCCACCAAAACCACTAGAGCAAGCGACTTAAACCTTAGCACGGATATAAATAGGACGTGCTGGAGGGATAGATTTATCACTCAGAGACTCCCTATGCTGTGGAATAAAATCCCAGTCCATGTGAGGCAGAGCACCTCGCTGGCTCTGTTCAAGAGAAATCTTGACCTGTGGATGGGAGATCATAGGTTTACCCCGGGAATCATCTCTGTGTCACTGCTGGACAGAGGCACAACAAACTAATGGGTACAGTATTTTTTCATATAAGGGGTGGCGTAAGCCACAAAAATTTGGGCTAGGCTTATAAATGCCTTAGGGCAGATAGCCTAGTATAAACCTATGAACCTATGAACCTATGAATGTGATGTGGGAGATACTGCTACAATATAGCATCAGAGTGCCATTGCGGCACATGAAATGCGATGTGGTAGATACTGCTACAATACAGACTCACAGTCCCACTGCTGCATATAGGGTGTCATGTGAGAGGAACTGCTACAGTACAGCATCACACTGCCACTGCTGCACATGGGATGTAATGTGGGAGTTACTACTGCAAATGGAATGCCATGTGGGAGGTACTGCAACAATACACCATCACATTGTTACTGCAGCAGATTCTACATCATGTGAGAGGTACTGCTACAATACAGCATCACTATACAATTTCTGCATATGGGATGCGATGCAGGAGGAAGTGCTACAATATAACATCACAGTGTCACTGCTGCACAGGGGATAAGATGTGTGAAGTAGTGTTGCAATGCAGTATCACATTGTCACTGCTGCATGTGGCAAGTCTTGTTGGAGGTACTGCTACAATATAGCATCACACTGTCACTGCTGCATATAGGATGTCATGTGGGATGTACTGCTACAATACAGAATCAAATTGCCACTGCAGCAAATGGGATATCATGTGAGAGTTGCTGCTACAATACAGCATCATAGTGTCACTGCTGTACATGAAATCTCATGTGGGAAGTACTGCTACCATACAGCATCACACTATCACTGCTGCACATGGGATGTCATGTGGGAGGTACTGTTATAATACAGCATCACAGTGTCACTGCTGCACATGGGATAATATGTGGGAGGTACTGCTGCAATACAGCATCATAGTGTCATTGTTCCACATGGGATGTCATGTCAGAGGTAGTGTTATAATATCGCATCACAATGCTACTGCTGCACATGGGATGCCATGTGGGAGGTACTGCTACAATACAGCATCACAGTGCCACTGCTGCACACTGGATGTCATGTGGGAGGTACTGTTACAATACAGCATCACAGTGCCACTGCTGCACATGGGATATCATGTGGGAGGTACTGCTCCAATGCAGCATCACAGTGCCACTGCTGCACATGGGATGTCATGTGAGAGGTACTGCTACAATACAGCATTACAGCTCCACTGCTGCACATTGGATGTCATGTGAGAGGTGCTGCTACAATATAGCATCACATTGCCACTGCTGCACATGAGATGTCATGTGGGAGGTACTGCTACAATACAGCATCACAGTGTCACTGCTGCACATGGGATGTCATGTGGGTGTACTGCTACAATACAGCATTACAGTGCCACTGCTGCACATTGGATGTCATGTGGGAGTTACTGCTACAATACAGAATCACAGTACCACTGCTGCACATGGGATGTCATGTGGGAGGTACTGCTACAATACAGCATCACAGTGTCACTGCTGTACATGGGATGTCATGTGGGAGATACTGCTACAATGCAGCATGACATTGTCACTGCTGCACATTGGATGCCATGTGGGAGGTACTGCTACAATGCAGCATCACATTGTCACTGCTGCACATTGGATGTCATGTGAGAGGTGCTGCTACAATATAGCATCACAGTGCCACTGCTGCACATGAGATGTCATGTGAGAGGTACTGCTACAATACAGCATTACAGTGCCACTGCTGCACATGGGATGTCATGTGGGAGGTACTGCTACAATACAGCATCACAGTGCCACTGCTGCACATGAGATGTCATGTGGGAGGTACTGCTACAATACAGCATCACAGTGTCACTGCTGCACATGGGATGTCATGTGGGAGGTACTGCTACAATACAGCATCACATTGTCACTGCTGCACATTGGATGTCATGTGAGAGGTACTGCTACAATATAGCATCACAGTGCCACTGCTGCACATGAGATGTCATGTGGGAGGTATTGCTACAATATAGCATCACAGTGCCACTGCTGCACATGGGATGTCATGTGAGAGGTACTGCTACAATACAGCATCACAGTGCCACTGCTGCACATGGGATGTCATGTGGGAGGTACTGCTACAATACAGCATCACAGTGTCACTGCTGCACATGGGATGTCATGTGGGAGGTACTGCTACAATGCAGCATCACAGTGCCACTGCTGCACATGGGATGTCATGTGGGAGGTACTGCTACAATACAGCATCACAATGCCACTGCTGCACATGAGATGTCATGTGGGAGGTACTGCTACAATACAGCATCACAGTGCCACTGCTGCACATGGGATGTCATGTGGAAGGTACTGCTTCAATACAGCATCACAGTGACACTGCTGCACATGGGATGTCATGTAAGAGGTACTGCTACAGTACAGAATCACATTGCCACTGCTGCACATAGGATGTCATGTGGGAGGTACTGCTCCAATACAGCATCACAATGCCACTGCTGCACATGGAATGTCATGTAGTAGGTACTGCTCCAATACAGCATCACAATGCCACTGCTGCACATGGAATGTCATGTAGTAGGTACTGCTCCAATACAGCATCACAATGCCACTGCTACACAATAGATATCATGTGGGAGGTACTACTACAATACAGCATCATAGTGTCACTGCTGCACATGAAACATCATGTGAGAGGTACTGCTACAATACAGCATTACAGTGCCACTGCTGCACATTGGATGTCATATGAGTGGTGCTGCTACAATATAGCATCACATTGCCACTGCTGCACATGAGATGTCATGTGGGATGTACTGTTACAATACATTACAGTGCCACTGCTGCACATGGGATATCATGTGGGAGGTACTGCTCCAATGCAGCATCACACTGCCAATGCTACACATGGGATGTCATGTTGGAGGTACTGCTACAATACATTATCACAGTGCCACTGCTGCACATGGGATGTCATGTGAGAGGTACTGCTTCAATACAGTATCACAGTGCCACTGCTGCACATGGGATGACATGTGGGAAGTACTGTTACAATACAGCATCACAGTGCCACTGCTGCACATGGGATATCATGTGGGAGGTACTGCTGCAATACAGCATCACAGTGCCACTGCTGCACATAGGATGTCATGTGGGAGGTACTGCTCCAATACAGCATCACAGTGCCACTGCTGCACATGAGATGTCATGTGGGAGGTACTGCTACAATACAGCATCACAGTGCAAGTGCTGCACATGGGATGCCATGTGGGAGGCACTGCTACAATACAGCATCATAGTGCCACTGCTGCACATGTGATGTCAAGTGGGAGGTACTGATACAATACAGCTTCACAGTGCCACTGCTGCACATGGGATGTCATGTGGGAAGTACTGTTACAATACAGCATCACAGTGCCACTGCTGCACATGAGATATCATGTGGGAGGTACTGCTGCAATACAGCATCAAGGTGTCACAGCTGCATATGGGATGACATGTGGGAAGTACTGTTACAATACAGCATCACAGTGCCACTGCTGCACATGGGATATCATGTGGGAAGTACTTCTACAATACAGCATCACAGTGTCACTGCTGCACTGAAGATGTCATGTGGGAGGTACTGCAACAATACAGCATCACAGTGCAAGTGCTGCACATGGGATATGTGGGAGGCACTGCTCCAATGCAGCATCACAATGACACTGCTGCACGAGATGTCATGTGGGAGGTACTGCTACAATACAGCATCATAGTGCCACTGTTGCACATGGGATGTCATGTGGGAGGTACTGCTATTATACCGCACCACAGTTCCACTGCTGAACATGGGATGTTAAATGGGAGTTATTGTTACAATACAGCATCACAGTGGCACTGCTGCACATGGGATGTCACACGGGAAGCACTGCTACTATACAGCAACACAGTGCCACTGCTGCACATGGGATGTCATGTGGGAAGTACTGTTACAATACAGCATCACAGTGCCACTGCTGCACATGAGATATCATATGGGAGGTACTGCTGCAATACAGCATCACAGTACCACTGCTGCACATGGGATGTCATGGGAGGTACTGCTATAATACAGCATCACAATGCCACTGCTGCACATGAGATGTCATGTGAGAGGTACTGCTAAAATACAGCATCAAAGTACCACTGCTGCACATGGGATGTCATGTGGGAGGTACTGCTACAATACAGCATCACAGTACCACTGCTGCACATGCAATGTCATGTGAGAGGTACTACTACAATACAGCATCACATTGTCACTGCTGCACATGGGATGTCATGTGGGAGGTACTGCTACAATACAGCATCACAATTCCACTGCTGCACATGGGATGTCATGTGGGAGGTACTGCTACAATACAGCATCACATTGTCACTGCTGTACGTTGGATGTCATGTGAGAGGTACTGCTACAACACAGCATTACAGTGCCACTGCTGCACATGCGATGTCATGTGAGAGGTACTGCTACAATACAGCATCACAGTGCCACTGCTGCACATGGGATGTCATGTGGGCAGTACTGCTACAATACAGCATCACAGTGCCACTGCTGCACATGGGATGTCATGTGAAAGGTACTGCTACAATACAGCATTACAGTGCCACTGCTGCACATGGGAAGTCTTGAGGGAGGTCCTGCTACAATACAGCATAATAGTGCCAATGCTGCACATGGGATGTCACATGGGAAGTACTGCTATAATACAGCATCACAGTGCCACTGCTGCACATGGGATGTCATGTGGGAGGTACTGATACAATGCAGCATCTCAGTGCAAGTGTTGCACATGGGATATCATGTGGGAGATACTGCTCCAATGCAGCATAACAATGCCACTGCTTCACATGGGAAGTCTTGAAGGAGGTACTGCTACAATACAGCATCATAGTGTCACTGCTGCACATGGGATATCATGTGGGAGATACTGCTCCAATGCAGCATCACAGTGCCACTGCTGCACATAAGATGTCATGTGGGAAGTACTGCTACAATGCAGCATCACAGTGCCAATGCTACACATGGGATGCCATGTGGGAGGTACTGCTGCAATACAGCATCACAGTGCAAGTGCTGAACATGGGATATCATGTGGAAGGTACTGCTACAATACAGTATCACAGTGTCACTGCTGCACATGGGATGTCATGTGGGAGGTACTTCTACTATACAGTATCACACTATCACTGCTGCACATGGGATGTCATGTGGGAGGTACTATAATAATAGAGCATCACAGTGCCACTGCTGCACATGGGATATGTGGGAGGTACTGCTCCAACGCAGCTTCACAATGCCAATGCTGCACATAGGATGTCATGTGGGAGGTACTGCTACAATACAGCATCACAGTGCCACTGCTGCCCATGGTATGTCACATGGGACGTATTGCTACAAGACAGCATCACAGTAACACTGCTGCACATGGGATGTCATGTGAGAGGTACTGCTACAATACAGCATTACAGTGCCACTGCTGCACATTGGATGTCATGTGGGAGGTACTGCTACAATACAGAATCACAGTACCACTGCTGCACATGGGATGTCATGTGAGAGCTACTGCTGCAATACAGCATCACAGTGCCACTGCTGCACATAGGATGTCATGTGGGAGGTACAGCTACAATACAGCATCATAGTGCCACTGCTGCACATGGGGTGTCATGTGGGAGGTACTGCTACTAAACAGCAAAACAGTGCCACAGCTGCACATGGATGTCATCTGGGAGGTACTGTTACAATACAGCATCACAGTGCAAGTGCTGCACATGGGAAGTCTTGAGGGAGGTAGTGCTACAATACAGCATCATAATGACATTGATGCACATGGTTTGTCATGTGGGAGGTACTGATACAATACAGCATCACAGTGCCACTGCTGCACATGGGATGTCACATAGGAAGTACTGCTACAATACAGCATCACAATGCCACTGTTGCACATGGGATGTCATATGGGCGGTACTGCTACAATACAGCATCACAGTGGCACTGCTGCACATGGGATGTCACACGGGAAGCACTGCTACTATACAGCAACACAGTGCTACTGCTGCACATGGGATGTCACATGGGAAGTATTGCTACAATACAGCATCACAGTGCCACTGCTGCACATGGGATGTCACATGGGAAGTATTGCTACAAGACAGCAACACAGTGCCATAGCTGCACATGGGATGTCATGTGGAGGTACTGCTACAATACAGCATCACAGTGCCACTGCTGCACATGGTGTGTCATGTGGAAGGTACTGCTACAATACAGCATCACAGTGCCACTGCTGCACATGGGATGTCATGTGAGAGGTACTGCTACAACACAGCATTACAGTGCCACTGCTGCACATGGGATGTCATGTGGGAGGTACTGCTACAATACAGCATCACAGTGCTACTGCTGCACATGGGATGTCACATGGGAAGTATTGCTACAATACAGCATCACAGTGCCACACCTGCACATGGGATGTCATGTGGGGGGTACTGCTACAATACAGCATCATAGTGCCACTGCTGCACATGGAATGTCATGTGAAAGGTACTGCTACAATACAGCATTACAGTGCCACTGCTGCACATGGGATGTCATGTGGAAGGTACTGATACAATGCAGCATCCCATGCAAGTGTTGTACATGGGATATCATGAGGGAGACACTGCTCCAATTCAGCATCACAGTGCCACTGCTGCACATAAGATGTCATGTGGAAGGTACTGCTTCAATACAGCATCATAGTGCCACTGCTGCACATGGGATGTCATGTGTGAGGTACAGATACAATACAGCATTACAGGGCCACTCCTGCACATGGGATGTCACGTGGGAGGTACTGCTACAATACAGCATTATAGTGCCACTGCTGCACATGGGATGTCATGGGGGAAGTACTGCTATGATACAGCATAACAGTGCCACTGCTGCATGTGCGATGTTTTGAAGGAGGTACTGATACAATACAGCATCACAGTGTCATAGCTGCACATGGGATGTCATGTGGGAGGTACTGCTACTATACAGCATCACACTGTCACTGCTGCATGTGGGATGTCATGTGGGAGGTACTGCTACAATACAGTATCACAGTGCCACTGGTGCACATGGAATATCATGTGGGAGGTACTGCTCCAATGCAGCATCATAGTGCCACTGCTGCACACGAGATGTTATGTGGGAGGTACTGCTACAATACAGCATCACAGTGCCACTGCTGCACATGGGATGTCATGTGGGAGGTACTGCTACAATACAGCATCACAGTGCCACTGCTGCACATGGGATGTCATGTGGGAGGTACTGCTACAGTACAGCATCACAGTGCCCCTGCTGCACAAGGGATGCCATGTGGGAGGTACTGCTACAATACAGCATCACAGTGACACTGCTGCACATGGGATGTCATGGGAGGTACTGCTACAATACAGCATCACAGTGCCACTGCTGCACATGGGATGTCATGTGGAAGGTACTGCTTCAATACAGCATCACAGTGCCACTGCTGCACATGGGATGTCATGTGGAGGTACTGCTACAATACAGCATCACAGTGCTACTGCTGCACATGGGATGTCACATGGGAAGTATTGCTACAATACAGCATCACAGTGCCACTGCTGCACATGGGATGTCATGTGAGAGGTACTGCTACAATACAGCATCACAGTACCAATGCTGCACATGCAATGTCATGTGAGAGGTACTACTACAATACAGCATCACAATGCCACTGCTGCACATGGGATGTCATGGGGAGGTACTGCTATAATACAGCATCACAGTGCCACTGCTGCACATGGGATGTCATGTGGGAGGTACTGCTACAATACAGCATCACAGTGCCACTGCTGCACATTGGATGTCATGTGGGAGGTACTGCTACAATACAGCATCACAGTGTCACTGCTGCACATGAGATGTCATGTGGGAGGTACTGCTACAATACAGCATCACAGTGCCACTGCTGTACATGGGATGTCATGTGGGAGGTATTGCTACAATACAGCATTGCAGTGCCACTGCTGTACATGAGATGTCATGTGGGAGGTATTGCTACAATACAGCATTGCAGTGCCACTGTTGTACATGGGATGTCTTGTGGGAGGTACTGCTACAATACAGTTCACAGTGTCACTGCTGCACATGGGATGTCATGTGGGAGGTACTGCTACAATACAGCATCACAATTCCACTGCTGCACATGGGATGTCATGTGGGAGGTACTGCTACAATACAGCATCACAGTGTCACTGCTGCACATGGGATGTCATGTGGGAGGTACTGCTACAATACAGCATCACATTGTCACTGCTGCACGTTGGATGTCATGTGAGAGGTACTGCTACAATATAGCATTACAGTGCCACTGCTGCACATGGGATGCAATGTGAGAGGTACTTCTACAATACAGCATCACAGTGCCACTGCTATACATGGGATGTCATGTGAGAGGTACTGCTACAATACAGCATCACAGTGCCACTGCTGTACATGAGATGTCATGTGGGAGGTATTGCTACAATACAGCATTGCAGTGCCACTGTTGTACATGGGATGTCTTGTGGGAGGTACTGCTACAATACAGTTCACAGTGTCACTGCTGCACATGGGATGTCATGTGAGAGGTACTGCTTCAATACAGTATCACAGTGCCACTGCTGCACATGGGATGTCATGTGGGAGGTACTGCTAATATACAGCATCACAGTACTACTGCTGCACACGGGATGTCATGTGGGAGGTACTGCTAAAATACAGCATCACAGTACTACTGCTGCACATGGGATGTCATGTGGGAGGTACTGCTACAATACGGAATCATAGTACCATTGCTTTACATGGAATGTCATGAGGAAGGTACTGCTACAATACAGCATCACAGTGCTACTGCTGCACATGGGATGTCATGTGGGAGGTACTGCTACAATACAGCATCACAGTGCCACTGCTGCACATGGGATGTCATGTGGGAGGTACTGCTACAATACAGTATCACAGTGCCACTGCTGCTCATGGGATGTCTTGTGAGAGGTACTGCTACAATCCAGCATTATAGTGCCACTGCTGCACATGGGATGTCATGTGGGAGGTACTGCTATGATACAGCATAACAGTGCCACTGCTGCATGTGCGATGTTATGAAGGAGGTACTGTTACAATACAGCATCACAGTGTCACTGCTGTACATGGGATGTCATGTGGGAGGTATTGCTACAATACAGCATTGCAGTGCCACTGCTGTGCATGGGATGTCATGTGGGAGGTACTGCTACAATACAGCATCACAGTGTCACTGCTGTACATGGGATGTCATGTGGGAGATACTGCTACAATACAGCATCACAGTGTCACTGCTGCACATGGGATGTCATGTGGGAGGTACTGTTACAATACAGTATCACAGTGCCACTGCTGCTCATGGGATATCATGTGGGAGGTACTGCTCCAATGCAGCATCATAGTGCCACTGCTGTACATGGGATGTCACGTGGGAGGTATTGCTACAATACAGCATTGCAGTGCCACTGCTGTGCATGGGATGTCATGTGGGAGGTACTGCTACAATACAGCATCACAGTGTCACTGCTGCACATGGGATGTCATGTGAGAGGTACTGCTACAATATAGCATCACAGTGCCACTGCTGCACATGAGATGTCATGTGGGAGGTACTGCTACAATACAGCATCACAGTGAGACTGCTGCACATTTGATGTTATGTGGGAAGTACTGCTACAATACAGCATCACAGTGTCACAGCTGCAATTGGGATGTCATGTGGGAGGTACTGTTACAATAGAGCATCACAGTGCCACTGTTGCACATGGGATGTCATGTGGGAGGTACTGTTATAATACAGCATCACAATGCCTCTGCTTCAAATGGGAAGTCTTGAGGGAAGTACTGCTACAATACAGCATCATAGTGCCACTGCTGCACATTGGATGTCATGTGAGAGGTACTGCTACAATATAGCATAACAGTGTGACTGCTGCACATGGGATGTCATGTGGGAGGTACTGTTACAATACAGCATCACAGTGCCACTGCTGCACATGGAATGTCATGTGGGAGGTACTGTTACAATACAGCATCACAGTGCCACTGCTGTATATGGGATATCATGTGGGAGGGACTGCTCCAATGCAGCATCACA
Organism: Protopterus annectens; assembly: GCF_019279795.1. Classification (NCBI taxonomy): domain Eukaryota; kingdom Metazoa; phylum Chordata; order Ceratodontiformes; family Protopteridae; genus Protopterus; species Protopterus annectens. Next base: position 1,344,971,623 of record NC_056747.1, read on the forward strand.
GTACTACTGCTGCACACGGGATGTCATGTGGGAGGTACTGCTACAATACAGAATCACAGTACCATTGCTTTACATGCAATGTCATGTGAGAGGTACTGCTGCAATACAGCATCACAGTGGACTGCTGCACATGGGATGTCATGAGGAAGGTACTGCTACAATACAGCATCACAGTGCTACTGCTGCACATGGGATGTCATGAGGAAGGTACTGCTAAAATACAGCATCACAGTACTACTGCTGCACATGGGATGTCATGTGGGAGGTACTGCTACAATACAGCATCACAGTGCTACTGCTGCACATGGGATGTCATGTGGGAGGTACTGCTACAATACAGCATCACAATTCCACTGCTGCACATGGGATGTCATGGGGAGGTACTGCTACAATACAGCATCACAGTGTCACTGCTGCACATGCGATGTCATGTGAGAGGTACTGCTACAATGCAGCATCACAGTACCACTGCTGCACATGGGAGGTCATGTGAGAGGTATAGCTACAATACAGCATCACAGTGCCACTGCTGCACATGGAATGTATGTCATGTGAGAGGTACTGCTACAATATAGCATCACAGTGCCACTGCTGCACATGAGATGTCATGTGAGAGGTACTGCTACAATACAGCATCACAGTGCCACTGCTGCACATGGGATGTCATGTGGGAGGTATTGCTACAATACAGCATTGCAGTGCCACTGTTGTACATGGGATGTCTTGTGGGAGGTACTGCTACAATACAGTTCACAGTGTCACTGCTGCACATGAGATGTCATGTGTGAGGTACTGCTTCAATACAGTATCACAGTGCCACTGCTGCACATGGGATGTCATGTGGGAGGTACTGCTACAATACAGCATCACAGTACCACTGCTGCACATGGGATGTCATGTGGGAGGTACTGCTACAATACAGCATCACAGTGCCACTGCTGCACATGGGATGTCATGTGGAAGGTGCTGCTTCAATACAGTATCACAGTGCCACTGCTGCACATGGGATGTCATGTAGTAGGTACTGCTCCAATGCAGCATCACAATGCCAATGCTACACATGGGATGTCATGTGGGAGGTACTGCTACAATACAGCATCACAGTGCTACTGCTGCACATGGGATGTCATGTGAGAGGTACTGCTTCAATACAGTATCACAGTGCCACTGCTGCACATGGGATGTCATGTGGGAGGTACTGCTCCAATGCAGCATCACAATGCCAATGCTACACATGGGATGTCATGTGGGAGGTACTGCTACAATACAGCATCACAGTGCCACTGCTGCACATGGGATGTCACATGGGAAGTATTGCTACAAGACAGCAACACAGTGTCACAGCTGCACATGGGATATCATGTGGGAGGTACTCCTACAATGCAGCATCACAGTGCAAGTGCTGCACATGGGACATCATGTGTGAGGTACTGCTACGCTACAGCATCACAGTGCCACTGCTGCACATGGGATGTCATGTGGAAGGTACTGCTTCAATACAGCATCACAGTGCCACTGCAGCACATGGAATGACATGTGGGGGTACTGCTACAATACAGAATCACAGTGCCACTGCTGCACATGGGATGTCATGTGGAAGGTACTGCTTCAATACAGCATCACAGTGACACTGCTGCACATGGGATGTCATGTGAGAGGTACTGCTGCAATACAGCATCACAGTGCACTGCTGCACATGGGATGTCATGTGGAAGGTGCTGCTACAATACAGAATCACATTGTCACTGCTGCACATTGGATGTCATGTGAGAGGTACTGCTTCAATACAGCATCACAGTGCCACTGCTGTACATGGGATGTCATGTGGGAGGTACTGCTAAAATACAGCATCACATTGTCACTGCTGCATGTTGGATGTCATGTGAGAGGTACTGCTACAATATAGCATCACAGTGCCACTGCTGCACATGAGATGTCATGTGAGAGGTACTGCTACAATACAGCATTACAGTGCCACTGCTGCACATTGGATGTCATGTGGGAGGTACTGCTACAATACAGAATCACAGTGTCACTGCTGCACATGAGATGTCATGTGGAGGTACTGCTACAATACAGCATCACAGTGCCACTGCTGCACATGGGATGTCATGTGGGAGGTACTGCTACAATACAGCATCACAGTGCCACTGCTGCACATGGGTTGTCATGTGGGAGGTACTGCTCCAATCCAGCATCACAGTGCTACTGCTGCACAAAAGATGTCATGTGGGAGGTACTGCTACAATACAGTATCACAGTGCCACTGCTGCACAAGTGATGTCATGTGGGAGGTACTGCTACAATACAGCATCATACTGCCACTGCTGAACATGGGATGTCATGTGGGAAGTAGAGCTACAATATAGCATTACAGTGCCACTGCTGCACATGGGATACAATGGGAGAGGTACTACTACAATACAGCATCACAGTGCCACTGCAGCACATGGATGTCATGTGGAGGTACTGCTCCAATACAGCATCACAATGCCACTGCTGCACATGGAATGTCATGTAGTAGGTACTGCTCCAATACAGCATCACAATGCCACTGCTGCACATGGAATGTCATGTAGTAGGTACTGCTCCAATACAGCATCACAGTGCCACTGCTGCACATGGGATGTCATGTAAGAGGTACTACTACAATACAGCATCACAGTGCCACTGCTGCACATGGGATGTCATGTGAGATGTATAGGTACAATACAGCATTACAATGCCACTGCTGCACATTAGATGTCATGTGAGAGGTGATGCTACAATACAGCATCACATTGCCACTACTGCACATGAGAGGTCATGTGGGTGTACTGCTACAATACAGAATCACAGTGCCACTGCTGCACATGGGATGTCATGTGGAAGGTACTGCTTCAATACAGCATCACAGTGCCACTGTTGTACATGGGATGTCTTGTGGGAGGTACTGCTACAATACAGTTCACAGTGTCACTGCTGCACATGGGATGTCATGTGAGAGGTACTGCTTCAATACAGTATCACAGTGCCACTGCTGCACATGGGATGTCATGTGAGAGGTACTGCTAAAATACAGCATCACAGTACTACTGCTGCACATGGAATGTCATGTGGGAGGTACTGCTACAATACAGAATCACAGTGCCACTGCTGCACATGTGATATCATGTTGGAGGTACTGCTACAATACAGCATTACAGTGCCACTGCTGCACATTGGATGTCATGTGAGAGGTACTGCTACAATACAGCATCACAGTGCCACTGCTGCACATGGGATGCAATGTGAGAGGTACTTCTACAATACAGCATCACAGTGCCACTGCTATACATGGGATGTCATGTGAGAGGTACTACTACAATACAGCATCACAGTGCCACTGCTGCACATGGGATGTCATGTGAGAGGTACTGCTACAATACAGCATTACAGTGCCACTGCTGCACATGGGATGTCATGTGGGAGGTACTGCTACAATACAGCATCACATTGTCACTGCTGCACATTGGATGTCATGTGAGAGGTACTGCTACAATATAGCATCACAGTGCCACTGCTGCACATGGGATGTCATGTGAGAGGTACTGCTACAATACAGCATCACAGTGCCACTGCTGCACATGGGATGTCATGTGAGAGGTACTGCTACAATACAGCATCACAGTGCCACTGCTGCACATGGGATGTCATGTGGGAGGTACTGCTACAATACAGCATCACATTGTCACTGCTGCACATGGGATGTCATGTGGGAGGTACTGCTACAATACAGCATCACAGTGCCACTGCTGCACATGGGATGTCATGTGGGAGGTACTGCTACAATACAGCATCACAGTGCCACTGCTGCACATGAGAGGTCATGTGGGGGTACTGCTACAATACAGCATCACAGTGCCACTGCTGCACATGGGATGTCATGTGGAAGGTACTGCTTCAATACAGCATCACAGTGACACTGCAGCACATGGGATGTCATGTGGGAGGTACTGCTACAATACAGCATCACAGTGCTACTGCTGCACATGGGATGTCACATGGGAAGTATTGCTACAATACAGCATCACAGTGCCACTGCTGCACATGGGATGTCATGTGGAAGGTACTGCTTCAATACAGCATCACAGTGACACTGCAGCACATGGGATGTCATGTAAGAGGTACTGCTACAGTACAGAATCACAGTGTCACTGCTGCACATGGGATGTCATGTGGGAGGTACTGCTACAATACAGCATCACAGTGCCACTGCTGCACATTGGATGTCATGTGGGAGGTACTGCTACAATACAGCATCACAGTGCCACTGCTGCACATTGGATGTCATGTGAGAGGTACTGCTACAATACAGCATTACAGTGCCACTGCTGCACATGGGATGCAATGTGAGGTACTACTTCAATACAGCATCATAGTGCCACTGCTGCACATGGGATGTCATGTGAGAGGTACAGATACAATACAGCATTACAGTGCCACTCCTGCACATGGGATGTCATGTGGGAGGTACTGCTACAATACAGCATCACATTGTCACTGCTGCACATGGGATGTCATGTGGGAGGTACTGCTCCAATGCAGCATCACAATGCCACTGCTGCACCTGAGATGTCATGTGGGAGGTACTGCTACAATACAGCATCACAGTGCCACTGCTGCACATGGGATGTCATGTGGGAGGTACTGCTACAATACAGCATCACAGTGCCACTGCTGCACATGGGATGTCATGTGGGAGGTACTGCTACAATACAGCATCACATTGTCACTGCTGCACATGGGATGTCATGTGCTGCACATGGGATGTCATGTGGAAGGTACTGCTACAATACAGCATCACAGTGCTGCGGCTGCACATGGGATGCCATGTGGGAGTTGGTGCTACAATACAGCATCACAGTGGACTGCTGCACATGGGATGTCATGTGGAAGGTGCTGCTACAATACAGAATCACATTGTCACTGCTGCACATTGGATGTCATGTGAGAGGTGCTGCTACAATATAGCATCACAGTGCCACTGCTGCACATGAGATGTCATGTGATAGGTACTGCTACAATACAGCATCACAGTGCCACTGCTGCACATGAGATGTCATGTGAGAGGTACTGCTACAATACAGCATTACAGTGCCACTGCTGCACATTGGATGTCATGTGGGAGGTACTGCTACAATACAGAATCACAGTGTCACTGCTGCACATGAGATGTCATGTGGGAGGTACTGCTACAATACAGTATCACAGGGCCACTGCTGCACATGGGATGTCATGTGGAAGGTACTGCTACAATACAGCATCACAGTGCCACTGCAGCACATGGAATGTCATGTGGAGGTACTGCTACAATACAGTATCATAGAGCTACTGCTGCACATGGGATGCCATGTGGGAGGTACTGCTACAATACAGCATCACAGTAACACTGCTGCACATGGGATGTCATGTGAGAGGTATAGCTACAATACAGCATCACAGTGAGACTGCTGCACATGAAATGTCATGTGAGAGGTACTGTTACAATACAATATCACAGCGCCACTGCTGCACGTGGAATATCATGTGGGAGGTACTGTTACAATACAGCATCACAGTGCCACTGCTTCACATGGGAAGTCTTGAGGAAGGTACTGCTACAATACAGTATCATAGAGCCACTGCTGCACAAGAGATGTCATGTGGGAGGTACTGTTACAATACAGCATCACAGTGCCACTGCTTCACATGGGAAGTCTTGAGGAAGGTACTGCTACAATACAGAATCATAGAGCTACTGCTGCACATGGGATGCCATGTGGGAGGTACTGCTACAATACAGCATCACAGTGACACTGCTGCACATGGGATGTCTTGTGGGAGGTACTGCTACAATACAGCATCACAATGCCACTGCTGCACATGAGATGTCATGTGAGAGGTATAGCTACAATACAGCATCATAGTGCCACTGCTGCACATGGGATGTCATGTGAGAGGTACAGATACAATACAGCATTACAGTGCCACTCCTGCACATGGGATGTCATGTGGGAGGTACTGCTACAATACAGCATCACATTGTCACTGCTGCACATGGGATGTCATGTGGGAGGTACTGCTACAATACAGCATCACATTGTCACTGCTGCACATGGGATGTCATGTGGGAGGTACTGCTACAATACAGCATCACAGTGCCACTGCTGCACATGGGATGTCATGTGAGAGGTACTGCTACAATACAGCATCACAGTGCCACTGCTGCACATGGGATGTCATGTGGGAGGTACTGCTACAATACAGCATCACAGTGCCACTGCTGCACATGGGATGTCATGTGGGAGGTACTGCTACAATACAGCATCACATTGTCACTGCTGCACATGGGATGTCATGTGGGAGGTACTGCTACAATACAGCATCACAGTGCCACTGCTGCACATGGGATGTCATGTGGGAGGTACTGCTACAATACAGCATTACAGTGCCACTGCTGCACATTGGATGTCATGTGGGAGGTACTGCTACAATACAGAATCACAGTACCACTGCTTTACATGCAATGTCATGTGAGAGGTACTGCTGCAATACAGCATCACAGTGCCACTGCTGCACATGGAATGTCTTGTGGGAGGTACTGCTACAATACAGCATCACATTGTCACTGCTGCACATGGGATGTCATGTGGGAGGTACTGCTACAATACAGCATCACAGTGCCACTGCTGCACGTGGGATGTCATTTGGGAGGTATTGCTACAATACAGTATTGCAGTGCCACTGCTGCACATGGGATGTCATGTGAGAGGTACAAATACAATACAGCATTACAGTGCCACTCCTGCACATGGGATGTCATGTGGGAGGTACTGCTACAATACAGCATCACATTGTCACTGCTGCACATGGGATGTCATGTGAGAGATACTGCTACAATACAGCATCACAGTAACACTGCTGCACATGGGATGTCATGTGAGAGGTATTGCTACAATACAGCATCACATTGCCACTGCTGCACATGAGAGGTCATGTGGGGGTACTGCTACAATACAGCATCACAGTGCCACTGCTGCACATGGGATGTCATGTGGAAGGTACTGCTTCAATACAGCATCACATTGCCACTGCTGCACATGAGATGTCATGTGGGAGGTACTGCTACAATACAGCATCACAGTGCCACTGCTGCACATGGGATGTCATGTGAGAGGTACTGCTACAATACAGCATCACAGTGCCACTGCTGCACATGGGATGTCATGTTGGAGGTACTGCTACAATACAGCATCACAATTCCACTGCTGCACATGGGATGTCATGTGGGAGGTACTGCTACAATACAGCATCACAGTGCCACTGCTGCACATGAGATGTCATGTGAGAGGTACTGCTACAATACAGCATTACAGTGCCACTGCTGCACATTGGATGTCATGTAAGAGGTACTGCTACAATACAGCATCACAGTGTCACTGCTGTACATGGGATGTCATGTGGGAGGTATTGCTACAATACAGCATCACAGTGCCACTGCTGCACATGAGATGTCATGTGGGAGGTACTGCTACAATACAGCATCACAGTGCCACTGCTGCACATGGGATGTCATGTGGGAGGTACTGCTACAATACAGCATTACAATGCCACTGCTGCACATGAGATGTCATGTGAGAGGTATAGCTACAATACAGCATCACAGTGCCACTGCTGCACATGGGATGTCATGTGAGAGGTACTGCTACAATACAGCATCACAGTGCCACTGCTGCACATAGGATGTCATGTGGGAGTTACTACTGCACATGGTATGCCATGTGGGAGGTACTGCTACAATACAGCATCACATTGCCACTGCTGCACATGAGAGGTCATGTGGGGGCACTGCTACAATACAGCATCACAGTGCCACTGCTGCACATGGGATGTCATGTGGAAGGTACTGCTTCAATACAGCATCACAGTGCCACTGCTGCACATGAGATGTCATGTGGGAGGTACTGCTACAATACAGAATCACAGTGTCACTGCTGCACATGAGATGTCATGTGGGAGGTACTGCTACAATGCAGCATCACATTGTCACTGCTGCACATTGGATGTCATGTAAGAGGTACTGCTACAATACAGCATCACAGTGCCACTGCTGCACATGGGATGTCATGTAAGAGGTACTGCTACAATACAGCATCACAGTGTCACTGCTGCACATGGGATGTCATGTGGGAGGTACTGTTACAATACAGCATCACAGTGCCACTGCTGTACAAGGGATATCATATGGGTGGTACTTCTACAATACAGTATCACAGGGTCACTGCTGCACATGAGATGTCATGTGAGAGGTACTGCTACAATACAGTATCACAGGGCCACTGCTGCACATGGGATGTCATGTTGGAGGTACTGCTACAATACAGCATCACAGTGGCACTGATGCACATGAGGTATTATGTGGGAGGTACTGCTACAATACAGCATCACAGTGCCACTGCTGCACATGGGATGTCATCTGAGAGGTATAGCTACAATACAGCATCACAGTGCCACTGCTGCACATGGAATGTCATGTGGGAGATACTGCTACAATGCAGCATCACATTGCCACTGCTGCACATGAGATGTCATGTGGGAGGTACTGCTACAATACAGCATCACAGTAACACTGCTGCACATGGGATGTCATGTGAGAGGTACTGCTACAATACAGTATCACAGGGCCACTGCTGCACATGGGATGTCCTGTTGGATGCATTGCAACAATACATCATCACAATGCCACTGCCGCACATGGGATGCCATTTGAAAGGTACTGCTACAATACAGCATCACAGTGCCTCTGCTGCACATAGAATGTCTTGTGGGAAATACTGCTACAATACAGCATCACAGTGAGACTGCTGCACATGAAATGTCATGTGAGAGGTACTGCTACAATACAGCATTACAGTGCCACTGCTGCACATTGGATGTCATGCAGGAGGTACACCTACAATACATCACTGTGTCACTGATGCACATTTGTTGTCATGTGAGAGGTACTGCTGCAATACAGCATCACAGTGGACTGCTGCACATGGGATGTCATGAGGAAGGTACTGCTACAATACAGCATCACAGTGCTACTGCTGCACATGGGATGTCATGTGGGAGGTACTGCTACAATACAGCATCACAATTCCACTGCTGCACATGGGATGTCATGTGAGAGGTATAGCTACAATACAGCATCACAGTGCCACTGCTGCACATGAAATGTCATGTGAGAGGTACTGCTACAATACAGCATTACAGCTCCACTGCTGCACATTGGATGTCATATGAGTGGTGCTGCTACAATATAGCATCACAGTACCACTGCTGGTCATGGGATGTCATGTGGGAGGTACTGCTACAATACAGCATCACATTGTCACTGCTGCATGTTGGATGTCATGTGAGAGGTACTGCTACAATATAGCATTACATTTCACTGCTGCACATGGGATGTCATGGGAGGTACTGCTCCAATGTGGCATCACAGTGTCACTGCTGCACATGGGATGTCATGTGGGAGGTACTGCTACAATACAGCATCACATTGTCACTGCTGCATGTTGGATGTCATGTGAGTGGTACTGCTACAATATAGCATTACAGTGCCACTGCTGCACATAGGATGTCGTGTGGGATGTACTGCTACAATACAGAATCAAATTGCCACTGCAGCAAATGGGATGTCATGTGAGAGTTGCTGCTACAATACAGCATCATAGTGTCACTGATGCACATGGGATGTCATGTGGGAGGCACTTCAGCAATACAGCATCACATTGTCTCTGCTGCAGATGGGATGGCATTTGGGAGGTACTGCTACAATACAGCATCACAGTGTCACTGCTGCACATGGGATAATATGTGGGAGGTACTGCTACAATACAGCATCATAGTGCCACTGCTGCACATGGGATGTCATGTGGGAGGTATTGCTATAATACATAATCACAGTGCCACTGTTGCACATGGGATGCAATGTTAGAGGTATTGCTACAATACTGTATCATGGTGCCACTACTGTTCATGGGATGTCATGTTGGAGGTACTGCTACAATACAGCATCACAGTGCCACTGCTACACATGGGATGGCATTTGGGAGGTACTGCTAATGTACAGCATCACAGTGCCACTGCTGCACAGGGAATGTCATGTGGGAGGTACTGCTACAATACAAAATAGCAGTGCCACTGCTGTGCATTAGTTGCCCTTGAGAGGTACTGCTACAGAATTGCATCACAGTACAACTACTGTACATGGGATGTCCTGTTGGAGGTATTGCAACAATACATCATCACAATGCCACTGCTGCACATGGGATGCCATTTGAAAGGTACTGCTACAATACAGCATCACAGTGCCTCTGCTGCACATGGAATGTCTTGTGGGAAATACTGCTTCAGTTCAGCATCATAGTGAAACTACTGCAGATGAGATGATATGTGGGAGGTTCTGCTACAATACACAATCACAATGACACTGCTGCACAAGGGATGCCATGCAGGAGGTACACCTACAATACATCACTGTGTCACTGATGCACATTTGATGTAATGTGGGAGGTACTGCTAATATACACAATCACATTGTCACTACTGCATATACGATGTCATATGGGAGGTTCTGCTACAATACAGTATCACAGTGCTACTGCTGCACATGGGAGGTGATGTGGGAGGTGCTGCCACAATACAGCATCACAATGCCACTGCTGCACATGGGATGTGATGTGGGAGGTACTACTAAAATACTGCATCAGAGTGCCATTGCAGCACATGAAATGCGATGTGGTAAATACTGCTACAATACAGCCTCACTGTCCCACTGCTGCATATAGGGTGTCATGCAAGAGGAACTGCTACAGTACAGCATCAGACTGCCACTGCTCCACATGGGATGTAATGTGAGATGTACTACTGCACATGGAATGTGATGTTGGAGGTACTGCAACAATACACAATCACATTGTTACTGCAGCAAATTCTAAGTCATTTGAGAGGTACTGCTACAATACAGCATCACTATACAACTTCTGCATATGGGATGCAATGCGGGAGGAAGTGCTACAATATAACATCACAGTGTCACTGCTGCACAGGGGATAAGATGTGTGAAGTAGTGTTGCAATGCAGTATCACATTGTCACTGCTGCATGTGGCAAGTCTTGTTGGAGGTACTGCTACAATACAGCATCACACTCTCATTGCTGCATATGGGATGCCATGTGGGATATACTGCTACAATACAGAATCAAATTGTCACTGCAGCAAATGTGATGTCATGTGAGAGTTACTGCTACAACACAGCATCACAGTGTCACTGATGCACATGGGATGTCATGTGGGAGGTACTTCAACAATACAGTATCACATTGTCTCTGCTGCACATGGGATGGCATTTGGGAGGTACTGATACAAAACAGCATCACAGTACCACTGATACACATGGAATGTCTTGTGGAAAGTACTGCTTCTGTACAGCATCATAGTGAAACTACTGCAAATGAGATGATATGTGGGAGGTACTGCTACAATACACAATCACAGTGCCACTGCTGCACAAGGGATGCCATGCAGGAGGTACTCCTACAATACATCACTGTGCCACTGATGCACATTTAATGTCATGTGGGAGGTACTGCTACAATACAGTATCACAGTGCTACTGCTGCACATGGGATGTGATGTGGGAGGTGCTGCCACAATACAGCATCACAGTGCCACTGCTGCACATAGGATGTGATGTGGGAGGTACTGCTACAATATAGCATCAGAGTGCCATTGCGGCACATGAAATGCGATGTGGTAGATACTGCTACAATACAGCCTCACAGTCCCACTGCTGCATATAGGGTGTCATGCGAGAAAAACTGCTACAGTACAGCATCACGCTGCCACTGCTGCACATGGTATGTCATGTGGGAGGTACTACTGTACATTGAATGCCATGTGGGAGGTACTGCAACAGTACACCATCACATTGTTACTGCAGCAGATTCTACATCATGTGAGAGGTACTGCTACAATACAGCATCACTATACAACGTCTGCATATGGGATGCGATGCGGGAGGAAGTGCTACAATATAACATCACAGTGTCACTGCTGCACAGGGGATAAGATGTGTGAAGTAGTGTTGCAATGCAGTATCACATTGTCACTGCTGCATGTGGCAAGTCTTGTTGGAGGTACTGCTACAATACAGCATCACACTGTCACTGCTGCATATAGGATGTCATGTGGGATGTACTGCTACAATACAGAATCAAATTGCCACTGCAGCAAATGGGATGTCATGTGAGAGTTGCTGCTACAATACAGCATCATAGTGTCACTGATGCACATGGGATGTCATGTGGGAGGCACTTCAGCAATACAGCATCACATTGTCTCTGCTGCACACGGGATGGCATTTGGGAGGTACTGCTACAATACAGCATCACAGTGTCACTGCTGCATATGGGATAATATGTGGGAGGTACTGCTACAATACTGCATCATAGTGCCACTGCTTCACATGGGATGTCATGCGAGAAGTATTGCTATACGACAGAATCACAGTGCCACTGTTGCATATGGGATGTAATGTCAGAGGTATTGCTACAATACTGTATCAGGGTGCCACTACTGTTCATGGGATGTCATGTTTGAGGTACTGGTACAATACAACATCACAGTGCCACTGCTACACATGGGATGGAATTTAGGAGGTACTGCTAATATACAGCATCACAGTGCCACTGCTGCACAGGGGATGTCATGCTGGAGGTACTGCTACAATAGAGCATCACAGTGCCATTGCTGTGCATGGAACATCATGTCAGCGGTAGTGATACACTATCCCATCACAGTGCCACTGCTGTACATGTGATGTCATGTTGGAGTTACTACTACAATACAGTATCACAGTGCCACTGCTGCACATAGGATGTCATTTGGGCAGTACTAAAACAATACAACATCACAGGGCCATGACTGCACAGGGGATGTCTTGTGGGAGGTACTGCTACATTACAGCATCAAAGTGCCACTTCTGCACATGGGATGTCATGCAGGAGGTACTGCTACAGTACAGAATCAAATGATGTACTGCTACAATACCACATGACAGTGCAACTGCTGTACATGAGATGTCATGTTAGAGGTACTTCTACAATACAGTATGGCAGTCCCACTGCTGCACATGGGATGTCATATGAGAGGCACTGCTACAATACAGTATCACATTTTCACTGCAGTAACTCAGATGTCATGTGGGAGGTACTGCTACAAACAGCATCACAGTGTCACTGCTACACATGGGATGTCATTTGAGAGGTACTGCTACAATACAGTATCACAGTGCCACTGCTGCACTTGGGATGTCTTTGGGAGGTACAGTCACAATACAGCATCACATTGTCACTTCTTCACATCGGATGTGACATGGGAGGTACTGCTACAAAACACCATCAACGTGACACTGCTGCACATGGAATGTTATGCAGGAAGTACTGCTACAAAACAACATCATAGTGCCACTGCTGCACATGAAACAACATTTGGGAGGCACTGCTAAAATACACCATCACAATGCCACTGTTGCACATGGGATGCCATGCAGGAGGTACTGCTACAATACATCATCACTGCACATAGGGTGTCATGTGGGAGGTACTGCTACAATACACCATCACATTGTCACTGCTGCACATTCTAAGTCCTGTGAGAGGTACTACTATAATACAGAATGACAGTGCAACTGCTGCACATTAGAGTTCATATGAGAGGTACTCCAGCAATACCGCATCACTGTACAACTGCTGTACATGAGATGTCATGTTAGTGGTACTGCTACAATACAGCATCACAGTACCACTGCTGCACATGGGATGTAATGTGAGAGGTAATGCTAAAATACAGCATCAGCATGCCACTGCTGCACTTGGGATGTGATGCACAAGGTACTCCTACAATATAGCATCACAGTGTACTGCTTCACATGGGATTTCATATTGGATGTAGTGCTACAGTACAGCATCACAGTGCTACTGCTACACATGGAATGTCTTGTGGGAGGTACTGCTACAATACAGCATCATAGTTCCACTGCTGCACATGAGATGTCATGTGGGAGGCACTGCTACAATACACCTTCACAGTCCCACTGCAGCACATTGGATGTGATGCAGGAGGTTCTCCTACAATACAGCTTCACAGTGCACTGCTGCACATGAAATGCGATGTGGGAGGTACTGCTAAAATAAAGCATTACAGTGCCACTGCTGCACATGAGATATGATGTGTGAAGTACTGTTGCAATACAGTATCACACCGTCACTGCTGCAAGTGTCAAGTCTTGTAGGATGTACTGCTTTGATACAGCATCACAGTGTCACTGTTGCCCATAGGATGTCATGTGGGAGGTGCTGCTACAATAGAGAATCACATTGTCACTGCTGCACATGGTCTGTCATGTGAGAGTTACTGCTACAATACAGCGTCACAGTGTTACTGCTGCACATGGGATGTCATGCTGGAGGTTCTGCAACAAAACAGCATTACATTGTCTCTGCTTCACATGGGATGGTACTTGGGATGTACTGCTACATTATGGTTTCACAATGTCACTGCTGCACATGGTATGTCATGTGGGAGGTATTACTACAATACAGCAGCATAGTGCCAATGCTGCACATGGGATATCATGCAGGAGGTAATGCTACATTACAGCATCACAGTGTGAAGGCTGTGCATGGGATGTCATGTCAGAGGTTCTGTTACAATACCGCATCACAGTGCCACTGCTGTTCATGGCATGTCATGTTGGAGGTACTGCTACAATACATCACAGTGTCACTGCAGCACATGGGATGGCATTTGGGAGGTACTGCTACATTACAGCATCACAGGGCCACTGCTGCACAGGGGATGTGATGGGTAAGGTATTGCTACAATACGGAATCACAATGCCACTGCTGCACATGGGATGTCATGTGGGAGGTACTGCTACAATACAGTATCACATTGTCACTGCAATAACTCAGATGTCATGTGGGAGCAACTGCTGCAAACACCATCATAGTGTCACTGCTACACATAGAATGCAATTTGGGAGGTATTGCTATAATACCACATCAAATTATCACTGGTGCACATGGGATGCCATGTGGAAGGTACTGCTGCAATACAGCATCACAGTGACACTGCTGCACATAGAATGTCTTGTGCAAGTTACTGCTGCAATACAGCATCATAGTGCCACTGCTGCACATTAGATGTCATGTGAGAAGTACTGCTATAATACCGCATCACAGTGCAACTGCGATACATGGTATGTCATGCTGGAGGTACTGCTACAATACAGAATGACAGTGCCACTGTTCCACATGGGATGTCATTTGGAGGTACTGCCACAATACCGTATCACATTGTCACCGGTGCATATGGAATTTGATGTGGGAGGTACTGCTACAATACACCATCATAGTGTCACTGCTACACATGGGGTATCATTTGGGAGGTACTGGTACAATACCACATCGCATTGTCACTAGTGCACATGGAATGTCATGTGGGAGGTACTGCTATAATACACCAGCACATTGTCACTGCTGCACATTCTAAGTCATGTGAGAGGTACTTCTACAATACAGCATCACAGTGCCACTGCTGCACATTAGATGTCATATGAGATATACTCCAGCAATGCCATATCACAGTACAACTGCTGTACATGGGATGTCATGTTGTAGGTACTGCTAAAATACAGCATCACCATGCCACTGCTGCACATGGGATATGATGCAGGAGGTACTCCTACAATACAGCATCACTGTACACTGCTACACATGAGATGTTGTTTGGGCAGTACTGCTACAACACAGCATTACAGTGCCACTGCTGCACAGGGGATGTGATGGGTAAGGTATTGCTACAATACAGAATCACAATGCCACTGCTGCACATGGGATGTCATGTGGGAGGTACTGCTACAATACAGTATCACATTGTCACTGCAATAACTCAGATGTCATGTGGGAGCAGCTGCTGCAAACACCATCATAGTGTCACTGCTACACATAGAATGCAATTTGGGAGGTATTGCTATAATACCACATCAAATTATCACTGGTGCACATGGGATGCCATGTGGAAGGTACTGCTGCAATACAGCATCACAGTGACACTGCTGCACATAGAATGTCTTGTGCGAGGTACTGCTACAATACAGCATCATAGTGCCACTGCTGCACATTAGATGTCATGTGAGAAGTACTGCTATAATACCGCATCACAGTGCAACTGCGATACATGGTATGTCATGCTGGAGGTACTGCTACAATACAGAATGACAGTGCCACTGTTCCACATGGGATATCATTTGGAGGTACTGCCACAATACCGTATCACATTGTCACCGGTGCACATGGAATTTCATGTGGGAGGTACTGCTACAATACACCATCATAGTGTCACTGCTACACATGGGGTATCATTTGGGAGGTACTGGTACAATACCACATCGCATTGTCACTAGTGCACATGGAATGTCATGTGGGAGGTACTGCTATAATACACCAGCACATTGTCACTGCTGCACATTCTAAGTCATGTGAGAGGTACTTCTACAATACAGCATCACAGTGCCACTGCTGCACATTAGATGCCATATGAGATATACTCCAGCAATGCCATATCACAGTACAACTGCTGTACATGGGATGTCATGTTGTAGGTACTGCTAAAATACAGCATCACCATGCCACTGCTGCACATGGGATATGATGCAGGAGGTACTCCTACAATACAGCATCACTGTACACTGCTACACATGAGATGTTGTTTGGGCAGTACTGCTACAACACAGCATCACAGGGCCACTGCTGCACAGGGGATGTCATGTGGGAGGTACTGCTACAATACAGCATCATAGTGCCACTTCTGCACATGGGATGTCATGTGGGAAATACTGCTATAATACAGAATCACAGTGCCACTCCTGCACATTAGATGTTATTTGAAAGGTACAGCTACAATACCGCATGACAGTGCAAGTGTTGTACATGGGATGGCATGATGGAAGCACTGCTACAATACAGCATCAGAGGGCCAGTGCTGAACACATGATGTCATATGGGAGGTGCTGCTACAATACAGCATCACAGGGCCACTGCTGCACATGGGATGTCATGTGGGAGGTACTGCTACAATACAGCATCACAGTGTCAAGGCTGTGCATGGGATGGCATGTCAGAAGTTCTGTTACAATTCTGCATCACAGTGCCACTGCTGTACATGGGATGTTATGTGAGAGGTTCTGCAACAAAACAGCGTCACATTGTCTCTGCTGCACATGGGATGGCACTTGGGATGTACTGCTACATTACAGCTTCACAGTGTCACTGTTGCACATGGGATGTCATGTGGGAGATATTACTACAATACAGCAGCATAGTACCAATGCTGCACATGGGATATCATGCAGGATGTAAAGCTACATTACAGCATCACAATGTCAAGGCTGTGCATAGGATGTCATGTCAGAGATTATGTTACAATTCTGCATCACAGTGCCACTGCTGTACATGTGATGTTACATTGGAGGTACTGCTACAATACATCACAGTGCCACTGCTGCACAGGGGATGGCATTTGGGAGGTACTGCTACATTACAGCATCACAGTGCCACTGCTGCACAGGGGATGTGACGTGTAAGGTACTGCTACAATACAGAATCACAATGCCACTGCTACACATGGAATGTCATGTGGGAGGTACTGCTACAATACAGTATCACATTTGTCACAGTGATAACTCAGATGTCATGTGGGAGCAACTGCTACAAACACCATCATAGTGTCACTGCTACACATGGGATGTCATTTGGGAGGTACAGCTACAATACCACATCAATTACTGATGCACATGGGATGCCATGTGGAAGGTACTGCTCCAATACAGCATCACAGTGCCACTGCTGCACATGGAATGTCTTATGGAAGGTACTGCTACAATACAGCATCACAGTGCCACTGCTGCACATTAGATGTCATGTGAGAAGTACTGCTATAATACTGCATCACAGTGCAATTGCAATACATGGTATGTAATGCTGAAGGTACTGCTACAATACAGTATGACAGGGCCACTGTTACACATGGGATGTCATTCGGAGGTACTGCTACAATACCACATTACATTGTCACCGGTGCGCATGGAATGTCATATGGGAGGTACTGCTACAATACACCATCTTTGTGTCACTCCTACACATGGGATATCATTGGGGAGATACTGCTACAATACCACATCACATTGTCACTGGTGCACATGGAATGTCATGTGGGAGGTACTGCTATGATACACCAGCACATTGTCACTGCTGCACATTCTAAGTCATGTGAGAGGTACTGCTACAATACAGCATCACAGTGCCACTGCTGCACATTAGATGTCATATGAGAGGTGCTCCAACAATACCACATCACAGTGCAATTGCTGTACATGGGATGTCATGTTGGAGGTATTGCTACAATGCAGCATCATAGTGCCACTGCTGCACATGAGATGTCATGTGGGAGGTACTGATACAATACACCATCACTTTCCCACTGCTGCACGTGGGATGTGATGCAGGAGATACTCATACATGACAGCATCACAGTATACTGCTGCACATGGGGTCCATATGGGAGGTAGTGCTAAGATACACCATCACATTGTCAGTGCTGCATGTGGCATGTCATGTGGGAGGAAATGCTACAATACAGCATCACAGTGCTACTGCTGCACATGGGATATGATGTGGGAGGTACTGCTAAAATACAGCATTACAGTGCTACTGCTGCACATGGGATATGATGTGTAAAGTGCTGTTAGAATACAGTATCACACTGTCACTGCTGCACATGACAATTGTAGGATGTACTGCTACAATACAGCATCATGGTGCCATTGCTGCACATGGCATGCCATGTGGGAAGTATTGCTACAATACAGTATCACAGTGCCACTGGTGCACATGGCATGTCATGTGGGAGGTACTGCTACAATCCAGCATTACAGGGCCACTGCTGTGCATGGGATGTCATATTGGAGGTACTGCTACATTACCACATCACAGTGTCACTGCTGCGCATCAGATGTTATGTGGTAGGTACTACTACAATACAGCATCTCAGTGTCACTGCTGCATATAAAATGTCATGTGGGTGACTACTACAATACGGCATCACAGTGTCACTGCTGCATATATTTGGTTTGTGCTTTTGAAGACTGCAATTGTCTGAATTCCTGGTGTTAAGTCAAATACCTTTAAAGTGGGCATAGGACGGCAGCAAGTGTGTGTCAATAAACATCCTGCACTGCATACATAGACATCCAGAAAGCATTTAATTTGGAGACTTTAGAGTTACCTTTTTGTTTGTAGAGGATGCCCTCTTAGACTCAATTGACTGTGATCTTTGGTATTCATTACAATATGTTACTGTAAGTGTGAAGCAGTTATTGTGAGGATCAACACATCTAAATACTAGTGTATCAGTCTGAGTGAAGTTTGCAATTATCTTTCAGTAAAACATGCAGAAATACTGCATTAAGTCATTGCCAGGACAATTCTAGAAGGGACGGTTTGGTTTCTTTCTGGCATTCTCTGATAAATGCGATAGTGGTGACATTCCATGTCAGATAGCTGCTGTACTTGACATGGAGGATCTCAAGTTAGCTGAATCTACATTTACTAATGTCTGTGATGTCAAGCAGTTCTGCCTATCTGGGCCATTGCAAAAATATTTTGGCATACAATGACAACATATGTAATGCTGCCAGATTGATTTGTGATTCCACTTTCACTTCTCAGTCCATCAGTGGTTGCAGGGGTCTTAGCCCCAGAGTAGTACTGAAGGTACTACATTATTGTTTGAGCTTTTTTCCCCCATTTGACTATTGATTATCTGTAGGTTAGTTGGGGTCCCATACACCAGGGTAAGAGGTAAATGAAAAGGGTCTTCATTTAGGCAGCCATCAGTGGCTGAGCATTTTCTCTTTATGTGGCCCTAAAGCTGCACTGCATGTCCAGTAACATATTCAGGGTTCAAAATACAGTGGGCATCAGCATGGGTATGTCACTCACTTCCATGAAAGATGTCCCTCAGGGTAGCATTGCCCCACTTGAAGCCACCACTCCTGTGGGTATTATGTCTCTACTGTGGTTTCAACCACAGGAACATGCACCCTGGGCACGTACTCGTACACTCTTCCCCCAAGGACAGATGAGCTAGCAAAGACACATCTCTTCTTTCCTCTCCTTCCCTCCCCAGCTCCAGCAGGTGTCTAAGCCATGAATAAAATGTTGGTCACCTAGGAAATATTCAGAGTGTTATCCCATTATGCCAACAGAGTTGGCTTAGTGGTACTACATTAGGAGTAACAGGAACAATAAAGAGAAGATTTTGGTCAGCTGCTGGGCACATGGAAGGATAATAAAGGCAGACTATATTAAAGTGAGTTAAACATAATTTTTTATATAAAAAATAGTTGTCACTTCCAGTAAAGCTTGCAGTATATACAATCCAAAAATTGCAGGAAATAAAGAGTACAAAATCTGCAATTGATTTCAGTGTAAATGTATCATCACTGTTTAATAGTGAAACTGACTTGGCTTCTCCAATATGTGCATATTTGGTGAGTTTAAAATTTAGCATTCCTTGAACAGAACAGTGTTCCTTGAAATGAAAAAATTGTGTGCATGCATCTGTGTGTGTGTGTGTGTGTGTGTGTGTGTGTGTGTGCGTGCGTGCGTGTGTGTGTGTGTGTGTGTGTGTGTGTGTGTGTGTGTATAAAATAAATTTGTCTAGTTTCAGTTACTTTTGTAATATACCACTGGAAGGCATTAGATTAGGAACAATGTGGGTAAGAGCCTGGGGGAGGGAGTAATGACCATAACTTGGCCTTGCAGCTTGACCATAACTTGGCCTTGCAGCTTTTGGAAGTGACATTTGTTGGCTGTTATTTATGGCAGCAACTTACATTTGCTATATGCTATTAAGGCCAACTGGCTCTTGCATATCTTCTACAAACAGTAGTGCAGTCAAGAAACAGCAGTTACTGTATCTTACATATAAGTTATTGGCAGTGCTAACAGATTTATACACCCATTCATCACAAATAAGTCACAATATTCACTCCAAAAATAGTGAAATGCTCACATCAGATAAAAGGCAGGCAACTACTTCATGTGGAAGAGATTAAATATCAGTGAGACTTGTTCACAAGTGAAGCTAGAGAACCAGTCAATAGGTGCAAAGGGTGCAATAGTGGTAGTACTGCAGGCACTGTACCAAAATGTGGTGCTGATGGAATACAATAATGGCAGTACTGCAGGTGCTGTACCAAAATGTGGTGCTGATGTAGTGCATAGTGGCAGTACTGTAGGCAATGTACCAAAATGTGCTGCTGATGTGGTACAATAGTGGTGCAATAGTGGCAGTAATGTAGGTACTGTACTTGAATGTTCTGCTGTTGGGGTACAATAGTGTCAATACTGCAGGTACCGTACCTAAATGTGGTGCTGATGGTATACAATAGTGGCAGTACTGCAGGAGTTCTACCTGAATGTGGTGCTGATGTGGTGCAATATTTGCAGTACCACAGACACTGTACCTGAGTGAGTTGCTAGTGTGGTGCAATAGTGGCAGTATTGTAGGAAAAATACCCAAATGTACTTCTGATGTGGTGCAACAGTGACAATACTATAGGTACTCTTCCTAAATGAGGTGCTAATGGGGTGCAATAGTGGCAATACTGCAGGCACTGTTCCTAAATGTGGTGCTGACGGGGTACAATAGTGGCAGTACTGCAGGCACTGTACCAAAATGTGGTGCTGATGGGGTGCAATAGAGGCAGTATTGCAGAGAATGTACCTAAATGTGGTGCTGATGCAGTGCAATTATGGCAGTACTGGATGTACTGCACCCAGATGTGGTGATGATAGATCAAGTGAGAGGATGAAGGTTTCAGATTATATGACAATCTATGGGGGTATTAATCTATCCTCGTCATTACCCATGGTGGTGATGACCTTTGGATAATAAGTGTGGAGAGGAGATAGCACACACAAGTGGCTGAAATGAGGTTGTATTGTAGGGCTCACTGTGGTGGTGGTGCTGTGGTAGCATTCTCGACTCACATTAAGACATTGTCCTGTTCGATTCTCAGCTAAAGTGTCTTCTGTGTGGAGACATGCATGAATGGGCGTACCTTCATTGAAGGTTGTGCGTCAGGGCTGGCAATTCGGCATGTAAAAATCTACTGCCAATCATTAGCAGACCAGAGTTCCGCTGTGGTGACACATAACCAGGAAAAGCCGAAAGACACAACAACAACTCTCTGCAAAATAGTGAGGAGCTTAGCAATCAGGGTGGCTCTCACACTATACCTGTTGCTCTTCTGGGTTGAATGGAATCACCTGAGATAGTTTGGACATTGAAGATGAACCTGAAGTCAAACCCCTGGTCAGAACCATGGTGCTCTGGAGGGATTATATCTCTCAGCTTGCCTAGCGATAACTGGTGATCCCACAGGATGAAATTGTGAGTGTTACTGGAGACAAGGTAGTCTGTTTCTTCCAAGCTCAGCTAAATAAAGTTGCAATCCTTACTAGGGTGAACAGTTTAGAAAATGGATTGGTGTTTGCATGTGTACATGTATAGTTACTTATAAGTAAGTAAATACGTATAAATATATTTTATTCTACCATTTCAACTTTTGAAAATGTTATCTAATTTTAAGTATTGATATCTGACTTACTACTCTGATTTGCAATTTCACCTTCAGCACATGGGACACAGATGAAGCAGCAGGTAGGTTTTCCTCTTTGGGGAGCCTTCCTATAACCTGGGAGACAATCTTCACTGCAGACAGACCTGGAGGCCTATAAATAAGAAGCAAGATGTCACATATATTCATTATACTCCAAAAAAGCAAAATATTTAGAATGGGTTTGTTCAATAAGATAGATTTACACTTCAAAGTTGCTTAGGGCAAACTGAATTTTACAAAATAATTTGAATATATTTGTTAACCAGGTAAAGTGGTATATTACAGACTCTTTTATGAAAATAGCACAGACCAATAGGTCAAGGGTAAGATAACATAAATGTATATAACATATATAGACAGTTTATAAGCTGACCAGCATATTTCTAAGAGGAAACTTTAGTACCCCTATAAAAAGCAAATAGAGATGGAGTGAACATGTACAATTCAGAAAGTCAAAAACCTGGGCCAGGCCTGAACTCTACATACAGGTGTGAGGCAGAAACTGAATGGCTGTGTCACTGGGTTACCTTAAATGATTTTAAGCAATATTCTCATTCTCTAATTTTTATAAATTTCTCTGAATGTTTAGGGTTGACAGGAGTGGATGCCACTCATAAGTGAGCGTGCATTTAAAGTTTATGAAATGAGTATTCCTTCAGGCTTTGATGTTTGTCAGGCACACTCTTTTCTATTTCCACAATATAGCTAGAAGTGCCTGCTTCTGTAGTTCATATGGAGTTACTTGTATTGGAAACATATGAAGCATGTTTGAAAAAGATCAATTCTTCTCAAAAATAAACCAATAACCAATGTAGGAACACACCATCAGCCAAAGCAGCACTCCAAACTCTATTTATTTGGACAACCACAACTCCAATAAACTGAACTTTTTTTGTATTTTATTGGAGTTGTGGTTGTTCTAATAAAGACAATTTGGAGTGCTGCTTTAGCTGATGGTGTGTTTCTCCATTGTTTAATGCTTGAAAATGATCTTTATTAGCCCCATTACTTCCAGTGCAGTTGGTGCTTTCTGGGTGTCCTCCCTCTTGATTATCTTGTTTCTGCTTGCATATCCTGTTATTTTATTACTTTGTGTCTGTCAGTATGCAGAACATCATAATATCTAGGTGCAGCTATTTCTGTTATTATTGCTACCTTTTTTTCTTTGATTATCTTATCTGTTTTTCTTTTCTCTACTTTTTCGACCGTTGGTATTGGATGATTTCATACGGGCTGAACTTCTTTATTTTTGGTAAGCCTTCCTAGTTCATATTTCCAATGTGCTTCAGCTGCCTGCATGTTGTAGTGCTTGCACAATCCCCAATGCAAAACATGTACCATATTATTGTGCCTTTCAGTATACAGACCTGAAATAATGAGTGTATCACAACAAACAAAAAAGTGCAACAATTTCTAGTTGTGTGAAACAGAACCTAAATGTGTGTGTATCTCCCAGTTTCTCTATAGACTTTGTAAAACTAATGTATACATACTCTTGTGACTTGACCTACCATTATTAACTGTTCATGTTTTGATTTACATTTACCTCCCCTTAACCATTTATGCATCAAGTTTTGGTCAACATGTGGTTGTGCCAGCAATTCTCTGTACTTGCCAGTATAGGTTCATAGGTTCATAGGTTCATACTAGGCTATCTGCCCGAGGGCATTTACAAGCCTAGCCCATAGTTTTGTGGCTTACGCCACCCCTTTAGTATGGGGAACTATACCCATTATTTTGCTGTGCCTCTGTCGAGCAGTGACACTGAGGTAATCCCTGGGGTATATCTGCGATCTCCCATCCATTGGTCAAGATTTCTCTTGAACAAGGCCAGCGAGGTGCTCTGCCTCACATATACTGGGATTTTGTTCCACAGCATAGGGAGTCTTTGGGTGATGAATCTATCCCTCCAGCACGTCCTATTAATAGCCGTGTCAAGGTTTAAGTCTCCCGCCCTTGTGGCTCTGACAGATCTAGATTTTTTGAGGTGAAGCATATTCATCAAATCTGGGTTTGACATGGCCTTGTATGTTAGGCAAAGGTCACCTCTGAGCAGGCGGTAAGCGACTGAATAGAGTTGGAGTTCTTTCAGTCAGGCAGCATAGGACAGATGTTTGAGACCCTTTATCCTTTTGGTGAGGAACTTTTGTGGCCTCTCAAGCTGCTGCAAGTGTCGGGTCAGATACATTCCGAATGGGGCATTGTACTCAATCATTGGTCTGATGAGTGATGAGTATAGGGAGACTATGACCTCCCTTGATCTAGATGAGAATCCCTTCATGATAATGTGGGCAATGTAGAAGGTCTTCCTAACTACTTTGGCTACATGGGTGTCGAATGACAGACTACTATCAACTTGGGTCCCCAGGTCCCTGCTAACTTCTTCTGTGCTCAGTGGATTGCCACCTATTTGGTAGCTAGGGGTAACCTTGTTTTTCCCGAAGGGTATGACTATGCATTTTTTGGCATTTAACTTTAGGCCATGGCTCTGGCACCAGTTATCCGTTTCTGTGAGACCCTTTTGAAGGATGTCTGTGTCAGATGCGTTTTCTACTATGGCGCCCAGTTTGCAGTCATCTGCAAACTTTGTCAGCCATAACCCTCCTGTGTTTGCTTGTACTTCGGAAAAGTGGATGCCAAACAAGAGTGGGCCCAGGACTGAGCCCTGTGGTACACCACTTGTGACAGGCTTTGAGTCTGACATGGCGCCAGCAACTCTGACCCTGTGTGTTCTGTCACTCAGCCAGTTTGCAACCCATCTTGTGATGTATGGGTTAACATTTAAGCTGATGAGTTTTTCAATGATACCTGAGTGGTGTATTGTATCGAAGGCCTTCGCCAGATCGAGGTAGGCTGTATGGACTGCCTTTCCCTCATCAATGGCTTTGGTGACTGTTTTGAAAAAGTCAACCAAGTTTAGAAGGCATGATCTGCCTTTGACAAAGCCAAACTGGGATGGATCCAAAGTCTGCAAATTCCCTATGTCTTTATTTATGAGGTCCATTATGATCCTCTCCATGGCTTTGCAGATAAGGCTTGTCAAGCTAATGGGCGGCTAATTGCCACGGTCGGTGGAGGCACCGCCTTTCTGAAGTGGGACCACAGTTGCAGTGCGCCACTCCTGGGTGCGTATCCAGAGGTAAGACTATGATTAAACAGCTGTCCTAGCTGTGGGTTTAATTCCTCATTGAGTTCGTGGAGCACACAGCCGGGGACACCATCAGGTCCCATGGATGCTGTGTTTTTTGCTTTGGAGAGTGCAGTTCTCACTTGGGCGTTGGAGATGTTTGGGGGGCTGCAATCGCTTGGTATAGATATCTCTCCTTTTGGGGGGGAGAAGTTTGCACTGAACCTGTCAGCCAGTATGTTGGTAATGTCTGTAGGATCAGTAATCTTCACATCATTGTGAACTAGTTCTGAACATATCTGGGAGTTTCCTCCCAGGTTTCTAACATAGCTAAAGAAGGCCTTATGATTGTCTTTTGAGTCTTTAGCTATTTTTCTCTCAAAATTTGCTTTGGATGATTTTATGAGAGCTCTTAGTTTTTTACTTATAGTGATCAAGGGTGTCTTACCTTTTAAGGATTTTGCTCTATCTTGTAGTAGCTTCCTCCTTTTGTTGTAGAGTTTGTTTATGGCTGGGGTCCACCAGACTGGACGCTTGCCTTTGGTACAAAGAGTCTTTGTTTTGCTTGGGATTGCCTTATCCATGCAGTCCTGCAGGTGCTGGTAGAAGGCATTTGTAAGTGATTCAGTGGCTTGAGTACTGTTTTCCGCCGGCTCGGGGCCTTAAAGGAGACCACACTAGTCTTTACAAGTGTGAAGTCGGCTTTCGAGAAGTTCTTTACTGTGGTCTTTTTTATTTCAGGTGGGGTGGGATGAGGACCTCCAGCGAGATTAGTTTGTGATCTGATCTCACCAGTGAGGGGTATACCTCCGGTGTTGAACATTGTGCTCCCATGTTCGTGATGATGAGATCAAGTATGTTTTCTCCTCTTGTGGGGATGGTGACTAGTTGTTCCATGGCATTTGAGTTTATGAATTCCAGGAACTTTTGGGCTAGGGTGTTTGGGCTTGAGTAGTGTACCCAGTCTATATTAGGGTAATTGAAGTCACCTAGTATGATGGTGTTTGGTGATACATTTATCCCCTCTAGTGTTTTCAGGATAATTGTGGGTTTCCATTTTTGACATGTTTCTTGTCACCTGTTTTTGTCTGGTTATGATTTAATTTCAATTTCCACTCCTTTCCAAAATGATTTTACTAATCTCCATGAAGTTATCATGTTAGATGTATTTTCATAATGGTATATAACTTTTACTATACTTGGATCTGATGATGACAACAAGCATGTGTGCAGTCCCACAACTGCAGACCTATACATATGACCAATTTCAAGTAGGCCCCTACCTCCTTCAGACCAAGGAATATATGATATGTCTGCTAGTGGCATCGAGTCCCCATACACTCAAATACTACTATCTCACAGCCAAGGACTCCAGCATATTTTAGCTTGCTTGTCACACACAAACTGCACTACAAGTTCAGGTGAGGTGTGACAGCTGTGGGGAGAGAATGGAGCTGACACACCTCACCTGAACACAGTAGCAGAGTTTGGGTAAGGTTGTGCAGCAGCCTTGGAGAGGGGGTGGAAGGGGTGGGAGCCGATGTTAGGGTATTAGGTAATGATCACTAGGGAGGTTAGATTTATGGAGCAGGGCAGGAGTTTAGGGTTACGGAATGATTAGAGACTTTAGGTTTAGGCAGGAGAAAAAGAGTTTTAGGTTTAGGGACTGGGAAGAGAGTTTAAGGTTAAATAGTGAGAGTGAAATTTTTGGGCTAGGGAGAAATTGAGGATTTTAGCTTTGTAGGTGGGAAATACAGATTTAGGGTTAAAGAATGATCAGGGACTTTAAGGTTGGGGAGGAGAGGGGAAGGGAATCTTGTGGTTAGGGTTAGACACAGATGAGAATTTGGGGGTTAAAGTTGGGGTTCTGGTAGGTCAATATAGTACAGTAGGGTTGGTTGATGAGAAGCCTGGGTAGTACACCAGGATAGGGCTAGTGGGAGTTAGATTCATGTTGGTTAGAACAACTGGCAGTGAGCAAGTGTGACATCAGCCATTAACACAAGAGCACTTGTAGTACACCTAGATATCATTGTACCATGCACTGTGTTCTTTTATGAATGAAGGGTAAAATGTCAGAAACCACACCAGTACTCACAAAACAACTAATCATTTATAATAAAATAAAAAAGTTAAACACTTTCATTCAACATGAGATCTTTATCAGAACTATACACTTTTACACAAACCTAATTTAAATAAGACAACAATGCCGATGTCAGCACCCATTAACCAATACTATTCAATCCATTAATTCTAGTTGTTCTTTGAGTTCTTTCTGATTGTTTGATAATTTTAGTGAGAAACATTCCAAAGCAGGCATTGTATTTGATAATAAGGCAGTAATTACTTATTTAGAACTTTAGCAGAGGTAAATGAATGGATTTCCTAACAAACTTTGTCATGTGATGGTCAAAAGAAAGGTTGTTATCAGTTTGTCAGGACTCTTAACTGTTCCTATTTTGGAACAATTTATCTGTTTTTAGGCCCGACTTACATTACACATTGTGTGCCTGTTTTTGGAGGTACGTTCTTATTTTTGTCAGGACTGTCAGCTGTTCCTGGTTTGCAGCGATTTATCTGTTTTTAGGCCTGATTTACATTGCACATTGCATGCCTATTTTTGGAGCTGTTCCTGTTTTGGAACAATTTATCTGTTTTTAGGCCTGATTTACATTGCACATTGTGTGCCTATTTTTGGAGCTGTTCCTGTTTTGGAACAATTTATCTGTTTTTAGGCCCGACTTACATTACACATTGTGTGCCTGTTTTTGGAGGTACATTCTTATTTTTGTCAGGACTGTCAGCTGTTCCTGGTTTGCAGCGATTTATCTGTTTTTAGGCCTGATTTACATTGCACATTGTGTGCCTATTTTTGGAGCTGTTCCTGTTTTGGAGCAATTTATCTGCTTTTAGGCCCGATTTACATTGCGCATTGTGTGCCAATTTTTGGAGCTGTTCCTGTTTTGGAACAATTTATCTGTTTTTAGGCCTGATTTACATTGCACATTGTGTGCCTATTTTTGGAGCTGTTCCTGTTTTTGAACAATTTATCTGTTTTTAGGCCCGATTTACATTGCACATCATGTGTCTATTTTTGGAGCTGTTCCTGTTTTGGAACAATTTATCTGTTTTTAGGCCGAATTTACATTGCACATTGCATGCCTATTTTTGGAGTTGTTCCTGTTTTGGAGCTATTTATCTGTTTTTAGGCCCGATTTACATTGCACATTGTGTGCCTATTTTTGGAGCTGTTCTTGTTTTGGAACAATTTATCTGTTTTTAGGCCCGACTTACATTACACATTGTGTGCCTGGTTTTGGAGGTACGTTCTTATTTTTGTCAGGACTGTCAGCTGTTCCTGGTTTGCAGTGATTTATCTGTTTTTAGGCCTGATTTACATTGCACATTGTGTGATTATTTTTGGAGCTGTTCCTGGTTTGGAGCAATTTATCTGTTTTTAGGCCCAATTTACATTGCGCATTGTGTGCCAATTTTTGGAGCTGTTCCTGTTTTGGAACAATTTATCTGTTTTTAGGCCCGATTTACATTGCACATTGTGTGCCTATTTTTGGAGCTGTTCCTGTTTTTGAACAATTTATCTGTTTTTAGGCCCGATTTACATTGCACATTGTGTGTCTATTTTTGGAGCTGTTCCTGTTTTGGAACAATTTATCTGTTTTTAGGCCCAATTTACATTGCACATTGCGTGCCTATTTTTGGAGCTGTTCCTGTTTTGGAGCTATTTATCTGTTTTTAGGCCCCAATTTGCATTGCACATCGTGTGCCTATTTTTGGAGGTACATTCTTATTTTCTTGCTTTATCCCCGTCACCAAAGTTTTGAATCCCTCTCATCACACATGATTTTTGAAACTATATAGTACACACAAAACCATACTACATGACCAACATGTTAGTAGCACCAATAATTTAGAGAAAGAGGACACGCATCTTACACCTTCCTTTTTTTGCAGTAAAAACAGTTGACTTGATAAGGTAGAATTTTGCAATGCAATTTGCTAATGGCTGCAGATTTTACACTGTCTTTTTGATAATGTTCTTATATTTTGTATCATTTTGTCACTTTCTGTTTTCTAACGTGTTTCTTAGTAGTATTCCACATTCTTTCCAAAGTGGGAGGAGTTATGTGCCATTAGGTATTCATATTATATGCTAATTAGAAGTCCAGATTTTTGTCTGGATGTTCCTACTTGTCAAAGGTCTTTGTACCTATTTTCAGTGTCTGCAGGTTGAGAGGTGTGACTCGAGTACCTAGCTCCCTCACTACATTTTTACTTTGTAGGCTTTCTTGTGGTGTGATACCTATATAGTATGATGAGCAAGGGACTGTCTACCAAATGTGATGATACTAAAGTTTTTAGCAGTTAGTTTGAGTTCATTTTATGTACATCAAGAGTTCACTAGGGAGAGTTCCTTCTGGAGTGTTTGAGTGTCGTAGGGTGACTTAACAACAATCACACATTTGCAGTCATCTGCAGATATTATTTATCTAGTGGTTTTGATTCTCTTCTTGAAAATCTGAGAAGTAAATACTAATAAAAAAGAGGTCCAACACTGAGGGCTATCATATAGAGGAAGCCATAATGACGGATGCTGCTGGTCACTTTCATACCTTTTGTTGAGGCACCTGCAGCTCATGCTGTGTGGGTTCTGTCTTTCAGTCAATTTGCTGTCCATCTGGCTACATATGGATCAACTTTTGAAACACTTAGCTGTTATATGATGCCATTCTGGGGAATGGTGTTGAAGACCTTGGCCAGCTCAAAATATACTACACATCTCTCTATGGAATTAGGGCAGAATATCGCTGACTTATAATTGGTTATTTCTCCTCTATTAGTTTAACAGGAATGCCATTATCTAATTCATCTTCCAAAACAAAAGACACTTCCACATTCTGCTCTGTTTCACTATATGACCTTTTAGTCTTTGCCCCACCTTGTACACAACTTTTGTTTGCCTTATTGGAGTTCCTTACTGTCATAGCCTGGTACCCTCTAACACCATATGTCAAAAACAGGAAAGAAACGTCCATAGTACCTTGGCCAAATTTCCCTTAGTCAGTATGAATACCACCTTAGGTCTCTCCTGATAAGATGCTGCTGGCCTTATGGGCTAAACTGCCGAGCAAAATATAAACAAACAAAAATAATTAATTAATTCAGTGATACCAGTGATTACGCAATCTTTCTCAAGACCATCAGTTTAAGAAGAAGGAAATTGAAGAGCAGCTACAGACTCTGGCTCTACAGGTATGCTTCAATGTTTTTTATTTTTATTAATTTCTTTAGAAGGAAGCAGGAATCAGGAAGTGGGGCGGAAGGCTGAGAATCAGCAATGCTTTGGAGGTATGTGGCAGGCGATATTGGAAAGTTACTGCAGCTAGCACAGAGGATTACGGACTGAGCTGTTAAAGAGCTGCTTCCTGTAGTTCATCCAGAGTTTGAACTCCCTCAGCATGTGTTTGCCCCTCTGTGATTCTGAGGAAGTCATGACAGACAGTTCTCCCAGGCTGAGACTGAAAAAGGTCCTAACCTGGTTAACAAATACAAGTAAATACATATACAAGCAAACAAAACAAATAAATGGAGTGAGTTATATTAAAACAAATAACCTGAAGCTTTATAAACCTGCAAATATAAAATATTTGGCTCAAAACTTTAATGAGTTCATTGTACATAATTCACATTCTGCACTCTAGTGATTGTGGATAACTGAAAAGGGACATATATGTGCATCCACATACATGACTACACATGTACGTGGCAGATGTACAACATATAAAATTATACAAATGTACACACACACACACACACACACACACACACTTAAAAACAAAAACACCTAATTTTTTTCCAGAAGATTGCTAGTACAAATGTCTGTTCCAAACCCTCTATTCCTTCCCTTGGCTAATCATTGATTGTCTTTTTTAAATAAACTTTCATGCTGTGATTTAAATGTGGTATATAATATGTTAGCTCACAATGAATTTAATGTTGTGTTCAGCATATCTCCACTATGAATATCAGCAATTTGAAATATTATGGCTCTCATCTGTGTACCCTTGTTGTTATGCATAAACAAAGAGTAGCCACCAATGTTAGATTACCTTTAAATGTAATCCATTTACTATAACTATACTATGCATATCCTACAGTGCAATGCATCATGGGAAACACATGCCAGTTCTCATGAAGTAATTTAAGTTGGTTCAGCTGTATGTGTTAATGTAGGGCATCAAGAGGTATCTAGGTAGTTATATAGACATTTATACAATTTGACAGCTAGAAAAATAGATTGTTAGGTAGGTAAATAAAAGTAAGTAACATAATTATACAGGAAATTTTCTCTTACTTGATTATGATCACTATTAAACTTAATAATGTTATCTTTGATGTGAAATCTTTCATTCACTGGTTTTCTAGTATCATAGTAACCGACTTCCTGATATAAAGGAGGTGCATCTTTTCTAGACTGACGATTGGAAATGTAATAAATTGCAGGCATATAACCCTCCTCAGTGAAGTATATGGGCTCATAGTTCAGTGTGAAATCAACATTCTGTAGGTAATGGAAGAGCTATGGAGAAAAAAATGCAAAGAAAACAATTTTTATTATGCATCTTCTGAATGTCATAGAGTATGTCTGAATGAGTTATATAATCACTACAATTCTTTAGTGCTGAAATAAAGCCCAGGTAAAACAGGTACAGGTTGGAATCCTTCCTGCTGTAAAAACATCAGGTAAGTGTTTTTCACTGATGACATCACAACACCCATATTACACAGAAGTAATATTGCATGGCATAACTGCACCAGTTAAGTGTTTATCACTGATGACATCACAACACCCATATTACATAGAAGTAATATTGCATGGCATCACTGCACCAGTTGTGTTTATCACTGATGACATCACAACACCCATATTACACAGAAGTAATATTGCATGGCATCACTGCACCGGTTATGTGTTTATCGCTGATGACATCACAACACCCACATGACATAGAAATAATATTGCATGGCATCAATGCAGAATGATTATTCAAGTTGTTCAGTGTCATAGTTTGTAAATCAAAATTCTGTAGTAATCAATCCATCATGCATTTCTGTGTCCTTTCTAACCTGCTGTGTTTCAGAGTCTTAAGACATTAGGGGCTTGTATACACCATCTTGAGGAGACTCCAAACATATTATCATGCTAGGTGGTATCTGCTTCCCATTTATGTTAATTTCTTTGTCAGAGATTAATTCTTTAAAAAAAGCAAATGATATTGTGCCTTAAAATGCCTTGTTTCAGCAATAGAAATCCTTTTTTCTGGGAGCACTTCTCCAACATCCCATGTGCTGGGCATCACTGTCACATCCCAACAAATTAATGCAGTTAACTACAAGAGTGAGAAGAAGAAGAAGAAGAAGAACTCCCCCCATGATAGCAGTGATCTTAGAGGGATGGGCCTTTTTCCCATAAATGGTTCATAAGTAGTACATGTGTTTATTCAGCTGATACATTGTTGCTATAAGCAGTGCATGTGTTTATTCGGGTCTATATTAGAACATCGAAGTTTCAAAACTTCGAATGTTCTAATATTGAACCCTGTTCAGTGAAAGCTGAAACATCGAACATA
Source organism: Protopterus annectens (assembly GCF_019279795.1). Taxonomy (NCBI): domain Eukaryota; kingdom Metazoa; phylum Chordata; order Ceratodontiformes; family Protopteridae; genus Protopterus; species Protopterus annectens. Next base: position 1,345,005,200 of record NC_056747.1, read on the forward strand.
CAGAACAGTGAATTTTTTCCCTAGGAAAAAAAAATTGCTGTTCCAAAACACATACACACAACACAAGCACACCAAACAAACAGCAATCCACACACATACACCTAAAATCTTATACTAAACTATACACACACCACTAACTATCCACTTACCTTAACCCAAACCCTAACCCTAAGGTCTGTCACTATCACACACTCACCTCACCCGTGCCCTAACCCTATCTCACCTATCCTGACCTAACCCTCATGTCCACACAATCGCACACATACCTAACCCACGCCTTAACCCTAACTCACCTAACCTGCCCTAACCCTCATGTCCACACAATTGCACACATACCTAACCCTAACTAACTCCAACAGAGAAAGGCCTGGGAGATCAGAAGCTTACAAACAGTCCTGGATACAGCAAATCTGTATCTGGACTAGACTAGTTACATGAAAGGTGGGAAACAAGTGCAAATGCAGGCTTAAAACTAGAAAGTTGAAAGATATAGAAGAACTGCTCAAACAGCCAATAAACTACAAATTCTGGGCCAGAAACCACTCTTGTGGTAGATAGGCTACCTAGTGTTTACCACTCCCACTGATAAGCTAGAAGGCTTTTCTCCAACACAGATAGGCTTTTGGGGCTCAGAAGCTTACAAACAGTCCTGGTTACAGCAAATCTGTATTTGGACTAGACTAGTTACAGGAAGGGCAGGAAACAAGCTTAGACATTTTTTTTTAGAAAGTAGAAAAGGAGGAAGGAGAAACAGAAGATAATTCAAGGTTAAGGACCTAAGTGGGTTGGCCTTCTCAAATGTTCTCTCTGTATTAGGTAGAATGCGCTAATGACACAAGACTGGACTAGAGTTGGGCTAGAGCTGAACAGTTGGGTCTGGTAGTAGTGTCTGTAGTCAAAAAATGATCTCACTGTACTTGGTTTAGTGAGAAAGTGAGATAAACCCAGGAGGAATGTTCAAACACAAATTTACAGGAGGAGTGGGCAATTCCAAAGCAACCAAGATTAATACCAAAACAAGAACAGGGAGGGCAGGTGGGAAACTAACTGCAGAGACAAAGAGAGACCACAGTTTTCTATGAAACAATTAAATAGAAAAATAAATAACTACAGAGAGACACAGACACAATATTAAATGAAAGAATTAAATAGAAAAATGGAATGCAGTGCAAGCTTTAACACTGCAAGTTTGTACTTAACTCAGCTAGTAATGCAGTTGATTGCAGGTATGTAGCTGAAGCCAAACAACTCAGGTATTGAGCAGTAATAATGAGAGGCATACAGCTAATTAATTTCTGCCCAAGATCCCAATCAGCCCTCTGTTCCCTGTGAAAGACTTGTTATAGGGAGTAGGCCAGTCTGCTGCCCCTAAAAGGTAGCCTGTCCTTTCCCCTTGGGAGAATCACCCTCTGCTGCTCCTTCCTCATGGGGAAGCTCACCTCCATATACCAATTTCTTCTCACCTGCACAGTGCTGGTGCTCACTGGCAGCATGGGCTCAGCCAACTCAGGGATTCACTAACTAAACACTTAGTGCTCTTGCTATGTTTTACTCCTGTGGTAAATGAAACCTACTCCCTCATGCCAAGATGGGCAATTCAACAATAGCTGCTCACTCCCATCTTCTAAGGCCATCTCCTATATGGACCCAAGCCACTCCTATCATCCAAGGCCAGCTCCAACAGCCACTCAGGACACTCCAGTTTTCATTAGCCAGCTCCTACAGTAATCTAAGCCACTCCTATCCTCCACAGATAGCTCCTAAATGCACCCAAAACACTTATATCCTTCCCAGTCAACACCTACACACATTCAAGCCACTCCCATCTTTCAATGCCAGCTTCTACAGGTACCCAAGATACTCTAATCTTCTGAAGCCAGGTCCTACAAGAATCCAAGCCACTCCTATCCTCCATAGACAGCTCCTAAATGCAACCAAAACACTTACATCCTTCCCAGCCAAAACCCATACACATTCAAACTCATCTTCCATGGTCAATTTCTACAGGCACCCAAACCGCTTATATCTTCCATAGCCATTTTCTACACATACCCAAGTCACTCTCATCCTTTGCAGACAGCACCTACACACACACATTCAAACCCATCTTCTATGGCTGACTCCTACAGGCACCCAAGCCACTCCCGTCATCCATGGCCAGCTCCTAGAGTCACCCAAGCCACTCCCATCCTCCTATGCTAGCTCCAACTGGCACCCTAGACACTCCAATCTTCTGTAGCTAGTTCATACAGGAATCTAAGCCACTCTTATATTCTGTTAACAGCTACTACATGCACCAAGCCACTCCCATCCTTCCCAGCCTGCACCTATACTCATTCAAATCCATCATCCATTGCTAACTCATACAGACACCCAAACCACTCCCACCTTACATTGCTATCTCCATGTACCCAAGTCACTCCCATCCTTCGCAGCCAGCACCTACACACATATGCAAGCCACTCACATCTACCATGGCCACCTCCTACAGGCACCCAAGCCACTTCCATCCTCCATAGACAGCTCCTACAAGCACTTGATCCACTCCCATTCTACACAGACAGCTCCTACATGCACCCAAAACACTCCTATCTTTCACAGACAGCACCTACACATACTTAAACCCATCTTTCATAGCCAACTGCTCAAGGCCACCAAGTCAATCCCATCTTTTAAGTATACATCTCAAACTTAGCAAGAAGTCTGGATAAAACCACAAATAATGGGGCAAAGGTCCAAAAATAGGGATGTTTAAATATTGCTTTTACAAACTAAGAAAGTTGATAGAATAACATGTTTTGCATTAGCATGGATTTCTGAAGTGTATGAAGTCTGAAAATCAAATGTCTGACATTGTTTTTTTACTTCAGTCCTCAATGATTTGCCAGTAAACAACAATTGTATCTGAAAAAGACCAAAACTATGAGTCAGAAATGTGGACATTCTGCAAAACTCTGGACAGTTCATACACTCATGGCTGTTAATAGGCTATTGATCATATGGTCTTTACAAACCTAAGCACTAAATCCCAGTATAAAACTAGATGAGATATACTGTCTATGCCCAGGGTATTTCTAGCAAGGGCTGCCCATTTCCAGGAGAGAAGTTGGGGCAATTTCTTGGCAAAAATTTATGGTTTCCCATCCAGTCAGCCAGGTTGCACTTAAACAGAGTTATGGAGGTGCTCTTCTTGATATGGATTGGAAGCCTATTTCAGAGGAGTGACAAACTCTAAGAGATATAGCTGTTTTTCCAGGAGGTTCTGTTGATATTACAAGTTAGTTTGGGGTCCCTGGAATGGGTGGCTCTGGTCCAATTTTATTTACAGATGTGCAGCATTTTCATTAGATTTGGGTCCGAGTTCGATCTGTAAACCAGACATATGCCAACTCTATATTGTCCATACCCTACTGAGTACAGTGACAGTGACTTCAGTCTCTCCATATAAGACAGGTGCTGGACACCCTGAATTTTCATATTTAGAAATCTTTGATGTCTCTTAAGTTGCTGCAGGTATCTGGTACAGTATGTACCAAAGGTTGCATTATATTCATTAATAGGCCTGATGAGGGATGAGTGCAGGGGAATTATAACCTCTTTTCCTTTTGAGGTGATGGTGCTCAAAGCCGAGGTCACAGTCAACTTGTTTTCCCAGGTCTCTCACTACTGAATTGGTACACAGGGTATTACTGGTTATTTTATAATAAGCAAGGAAATTGTTTTTACTGAAGGAAATGATGATGCATTTTTAGCATTTAGCTTAAGACCATGGTTTTGGCATCAATCATTGGTCTGTATAAGCCTCTTTTGAAGTATGCCGATATCACTAGGGGATTCAATAATAGCACCTAATTTGCAGTCATCCACAGACATGGTTAGTCAAAGCCCCTCTGTTTTGGTCTGGACTTCTGAGAAGTATATGCCACACAACACTGACCCTTGTGGGACCCCACTGGTGACAGATCTGCTGGTAGAGGTAAAGTCTGCCACTTTGACTGAGTGTTGTCAATCTGCAAGCCAGTTTGCAAACTATCTGACAACATAAGGGTTGATATTCAACTGGGTTAGTTTATCAATGATGCCCAAATGTGGGATAGTGTTGAAGGCCTTGGCCAAGTCAAGATAGGCTGTGTTTATGGCTTTGCCCTCGTCTATGGCTCTGGTCATGTTCTTGAAGAAGTCCATCAGGTTTAGCAGGCACAACCTGCCTTTGAAAAAATCAAACTGGGATGGATACAGGGTTTGGAGGTCACCTTTATCCTTCTTTTGAGCTCCATGATAATTTATTCCATTGCCTTACAGATGAGGCTGGTTCCAGCCAGAAACTTGTAGTCTGTTGGCCATTTTGGGTCAATTCCTAGCTCTTTTCAGCCCCCTGTAATAAGGCCCGCTTTAGCGCACTTTTTCGCTTGTATTCAACTCAGCACCGCTCCTCGTGGTGTCCTGCAGAGTTCTACAAGCAGCAGAGAGCAAAAGAGTGACTTTTTCCTGATTTAAGTATTTTTTTCTGGCTTTTTGATTATTTACTGCTTAGCGACTGCATTTTCGCCTGTTTATACAGCTCTGCATTTTATTTAAACTGTTTTTGTGTTGATTAACTGTTTTGCACTTTTAAAAAGTTATTTGTTGCTTAATTTTACCTGTAGGCTAACAAACTCAAGTGTGCTAGCCGTTTAAAAGCATTTATAGCATTTACTGTCTGTGTTTCCTCTGTTTTCTGCAAAAAAGACAAAAACAAAAACAAAAAAATCTTGTTTTCCTGCCTTACTGAACTAGAATAGTCCAGTATTCAGAGTTTGCTGATCTCTGGGCTTTGTCTTGGTTCCTGTGCTATTCCATATCCTTATTTGGATAAAAGGAAGCGTCTTTGTTCACCAGTGGGAGTGGGGAGCACTGAGCAGCCTATTTGTCCCTAGAGGAGTGGTTCCAGCCAGAAACTTGTAGTCTATTGGCCATTTTGGGTCAATTCCTAGCGCTTTTCAGCCCCCTGTAATAAAGCCTGCTTTAGCGTGATTTAGAGCGGAGTTGCCCATAGAGCACCATCGGGCAGCGCCGGTTAAACAAGGTTAAACTATTTCTGGCTCCGTAAAGTCTGCTCTTCAATTTTTCCCTTAGAACTTCTCTACTTGCAATCTAAACAGTCTATTCTCTATCTCAAAAGCTCAGCACTTGCTCCTAAAGCATTTTTATATAGGTAAAGTACTTATATACTAAACAAAGTACTACATTAGCCTAGAATCCCCTTGAGTACCCATTTCCCTATAGGTCCCTTCTGACTCAGTTACACAGCAAACTTTTTCACTTTTTCTAGCATGTCAAAGGGTCAGTTGCTAGCGTCCTCTCCTGTTCAGCTGGTGAATCTGGGCATCTTGAGGCAATGTTACAATTGCCTCATGTACACAGACAACCCACGCCTTCTCCCACAAAACACAAATACATGTGAGAGATGCAACTATATAGCCAAACTGGAGGCTGAGCTCTCTCAACTCAGGACTGGCAAGACCAGACAGGAGGAGAAGGAAACCACGCACACCACAAACCCAGTTTCACATAGAACTATCACAACTGCAAAACAAACACATAAACACACAAAGACATACTCGGAGGCAATGATCAAAAATCTACCAAAACTACAGAGGCCTCCAAAGCAGACACCCAAGCAACTGCCACCTCAGGACATAAGACATGCAACACATAGTTCTCAAAGTCAGTGTGCTAAACAGTCACAGCCCTTAAGGCCAAACACAATGCCAGACACACTTGTTATAGGTGACTCCATAGTCAGACACACTGACGTCCCACTCACCAGACTGAACAAGGAAAAGATCACAGTAAGCTGCCTGTCAGGCACTAGAATCCACCACATAACACAAGCACTCAGGTCACTCCACAGCAAGTACAAGTATGACTCAGTCATTGTCCATGCCGGTGTGAAATACCTGAGACGTACCTCCCTGGACTACATGAAAAGAGACATAGAGGAGCTCTCAGATTATGTAGCCCAGGCCGGTATGACCCTGACCCTGAGCAGTATCCTACCCTCACCAAGAATGATGCCACAATACAGAGACAAAATGATCAGCTTTAATAATTGGCTTAATTACTGGTGTCATTCTAAGGGGATCCAATGTCTGTCTGCCTGGGATGACATGCTTGACAAGCCACGCTGCTTCGCAAGGGATGGCTTGCACCTGTCACCCCAGGGCTTCCGGATATTGGCAAAGGCTCTTGCCACCCCCATAGTGCCTTTTTTAGGCAAGGCTCAATTGATAAACCTACCACCCTAGAAAACAAAAATGGAGAAAAACTAAGGGTAATACTGCTCAATGCCAGAAGTCTAAACCTCAAGATGCACGCCCTCGAAGCCCTCCTCAGTATGGAGAACATTGATGTCTGTGCTGTGACTGAAACCTGGTTCAAGGCTCCTGAGAGCACCCCAGCACTATCAGGTTATACCTCATATCATGCGTTCCGGCCCCAAAATCCGGACCGAACCACAAAAGGAGGGGGAGTATCCATATTCATAAAGGATACCCACACCTCCAGGTTAGTGGCAACGCACAAAGCATTGGAGACCATCCAGGTGCAATTAACCATAGGTAAAACTGCCCTACAGTTTGTAGCATGCTACAGACCACCCTCTCAAACTTAGGAAACCCACACAGCCTTCCTGAAGACACTGGAGAGTATGAATGTCTCTCCAAACACCATCATATTGGGTGACTTCAACTACCCAAACATAGACTGGGAACATTACTCAAGCCCCAACACCCTAGCCCAAAGGTTCCTGGAGTTCATAAACTCAAATGCTATGGAACAACTAGTCACCATTCCCACAAGAGGAGAAAATATACTAGACCTGATCATCACAAACATGGGGACAAAATGCTCCACACTGGAAGTATATCCCTCATTGGTGAGATCAGACCATAAATTAATCTCACTGGAGATCCACATCCCGCCCCCAACCCCAGCAAAAAAGACCACAGTGAAGAACTTCTCAAAAGCAAACTTCACACTTCTTAAAACTGGAGTGGTATCCTTCAAGGCCCCCGAGCCAGTGGAAACCACAACCCACGCTGCTGAAACCCTTACAAATGCCTTCTACGAGCACCTCCAGGAATGTATGGATCAAGCAATCCCTAATAAAATCAAGACCCTTTCCACCAAAGGCAGGCGCCCGGTCTATTAGATCCCAGCCATAAACAAACTCTACAACAAGAGGAGAAAGCTACCACATGACAGAGCAAAATCCCTAAAAGGGAAGGCATCTCTGATCACTACTAGTAAAAAACTACAATCACTCATAAAATCATCCAAGGCCAACTTTGAGAGAAAAATCGCTAATGACACAAAAGACAATCATAAGGCCTTCTTTAGCTATGTTAGAAACCTGGGTGGAAACTCCCAGATATGCTCAGAATTAGTCCAAAATGATACAAAAATCACTGAACCCACAGACATTGCCAACATACTGGCAGACAGGTTCAGTGCAAATTTCTCCCTCCCTCCCCCAAAGGAGAAATATCTATCCCACCAGAGTCTAGCCTCCCAAACATCTCAGATGCCCAGGTGAGAGCTGCTCTCTCTAAAGCAAAAAACACAGCATCAATGGGACTGGACGGTGTCCCCGGCTGTGTGCTACACGAACTCAATGAGGAACTAAACCCACACATAAGGCTGCTGTTTAATCTTAGCCTTACTACAGGATACATACCCAAAGAATGGCGTATGGCAACTGTGGTCCCACTCCACAAAGGTGGTGCTTCTACGGACCCTGGAAATTACCACCCCATAAGCTTGATGAGCCTTGTCTGCAAAGCTATGGAGAGGATCATAATGGAACTCATAAATAAAGACATTGGGGACCTACAGACACTGGATCCTACCCAATTTGGCTTTGTCAAGGGCAGATCCTGCCTCTTGAACTTGGTCGACTTTTTCGAAACAGTCACTAAGGCCATTGATGAGGGTAAGGCAGTTCACACAGCCTACCTTGACCTAGCAAAAGCATTCGACACAATACCCCACTCGGGCATCATAGAAAAGCTCACCAGCTTAGATGTAAACCCATATGTCACAAGATGGGTTGCAAACTGGCTCAAGGACAGAACCCACAGGGTTAGAGTTGCTGGTGCCATGTTAGACTCTAAGCCGGTCACGAGCGGTGTCCCACAGGGCTCAGTCCTGGGCCCCCTCTTGTTCGGCATTTATTTTTCTGAAGTGCAGGCAAACATAGGGGATTGTGGCTGACAAAATTTGCAGATGACTGCAAACTGGGCACCATAATTGACACTCCATCAGACACAGACATCCTCCAGAGAGGTCTCATAGAAATGGATAACTGGTGCCAGAGCCATGGCCTTAAGCTAAATGCCAAAAATGTATAGTCATACCCTTTGGGAAAAACAAGGTAACCCTAATTACCACATAGGTGGTAATCCATTAAACACGGAAGACGTTATCAGGGACCTGGGGACCCAAGTTGACAGTAACCTCTCTTTTGACACTCACATTGCCAAAGTGGTTAGGAAGACCTTCTACATTGCCCACCTGATCATGAAGGGATTCACATCCAGATCAGGAGAGGTCATTGTACCCCTGTAATCTTCACTTATCAGACCAATGATTGAGTACAACGCCCCATTCGGAATGTACCTTACCCGACACCTGCAGCAGTTGGAAAGACCCCAAAAGTTCCTCACCAAAAGGATAAATGGGCTCAAACATATGTCATACTCTGCCCGACTGAAGAAACTCCAGCTCTATTCAGTCGCATACCGTCTGCTCAGAGATGATCTGTGCCTGACATACAAGGCCATGTCCAACCCGGAATTAATGGACATGCTCCACCTCAAAAAATCCAAATCCACCAGAGCCACGAGAGCAAGAGACTTAAACCTCAACACGGATATAAATAGGACGTGCTGGAGGGACAGATTCATCACCCAGAGACTCCCTACACTATGGAACAGAATCCCAGTCCATGTGAGGCAGAGCCCCTCACTGACTCTGTTCAAGAGAAATCTTGACGAGTGGATGGGAGATCGTAGGTTTACCCCGGGAATCATCTCTGTGTCACTGCTGGACAGAGGTGCAGCAAACTAATGGGTATAGTATTCTCATCCTAAGGGGTGGTGAAAGCCACACACACTCTGGCTAGGCTTATAAATGCCCTAGGGCAGATAGCCTAGTATGAACCTATGAACCTATATGGGTCTATAGTTACCTAGGTTTGTTTCCCAGCCACCCATGTAGAGGAGGATAACCGTCACTGTTTTCCATTCAGTGGGGACAAAGCCATTACTCGGCTGTGGTTGAACAGAGTGCCAAAATGGAGTAGCTAGCTCTTGTTTTAGAACATTAAGAATGCAGCCCTGAATGCCATCTAGTCCCGTGGAGGCTGTGTTCTTAGCATTCAAAAGAGTATTGGTGACTTGCTCTTTGCAGATACAGGGAGGAGGAGATGATGAAGACATGGTTTGTGGTACGCTTGTGGAGATGGGGGGGGGGATTTTCACCAAGCCTATTTGCTAGCAGGTTTGCAGTTTCTGCAGTGTCAGTGTGTGTGATGCCATCCACAATAAGTTCAGCACACATCTGAGTCTTACCTTTTAGATTCTGGACATAGCTGAATAAAGCCTTCTGGTTATCATTGGTTATGGTTGCTATATGTTTCTTATAGTTGCTCTTTGAAGATTTTACAAGTTGCTTTATTTAATTGTTTAGGCCAGTGATGGTAAACCTATGACACGTGTCAAAGGTGACATATGCCAAGACATTTTGGGTGACACGCCAGTGATCACATACAGCCGAGTTACCAAAGACACTGTTTTTTCATTCATTGCTCATGTGAAGTGCACTGAATTACTTTGTGCAGAGAGCTTTTGACACACCAAGCCCAATAGGTTCACCATCACTAGTTTAAGTTGAGGAGGGCACTCTTTCCATTCTGGGATCTCACTTTTGTATTTTTAGACAGCAGCTTCTTTCACTTATTTTATAATTTATCACTGCTAGATGTCCACTAGGATGGTTTATTTTTTTTCTTGAGGATCTTACTTTAATCCTATCTGGCATGGCTGTGTCTATACATTTGTGTAGATGTTTATACAGGGCATCAGTGTATACTTTAGTATAGCCATAAATGCCATCTGTGGAGACATGAGCTTGGAAATCAATTATACCTTCCCTTAAGAGGGTATAGTTAGCTTTGGTGAATTTGTTTTAGTCTGACTTCTCCTTTATGGAGTTCAGATGCTATTGCGGCTTCAAAAATGATTGTTTTATGGTTGGATTTAACCAGTGCAGGCCCTATACATGAGGCATTGCATCAATCGCTCACATTGTTGAAGACCAAGTCTGCAATACTGGAGCCCCATGAGGAGTTGTGCACTATTTGTTCCAGGGCATTTGAGTTAACAAAGTCCAGGAACTTTTGTGTCAGTGAGTTTGGGCTCATATAAGTTTCTCAATTAATGAAGGATAATTGAATTCACCTATGACTAGGGTGTTAGGTTGTACTTTAATTGTCCCAGGTAGGTCTAAATAAGTTGTGTGGGCATCTTGTTTCATTGAAGGGGACCTGTAACTGACAATAACCTGAAGAGGGTGTCTTACCCACAGTAATTTGGACTTGGAGTAGGTCCATAGAGTTTTCTTGTCTAACAAGTCTAGAGGTGCAGTTATTTTTTAATGAAGATAGACACTCCACCTCCTTTTGTTTTCACACCTTCGATTTGTGGTCTGAAAGTATGGAAGGCATTGTAGCCTTGCAAGGCCACGGTACGTCTTGTGACCTTGAGAGGTTTCTGTCACTGCACAGAAATCAACATCTTCCAGGGAGACAAGTGCTTCCAGAGAGTGTGATTTTTGATTTAAACTCCTAGTGTTTAGCAGCATGACCCTTAATTTCTTTGTGTTTGATATTTTCACATCAGGAATTTTGTTGTTGTGACTTTGCCTAAAAGGCAATATGGGGAGGCGAGTGCCTTAGCCAGCAACCGAAAGGCTAGAGGTGCAAAGTGAAGACCATCTCTGGCAAAGCAACGTGGTCTATCCACCATGTCATCCCTGGCTGACAGGAACTGGATCTCCTTAGAATGACATTATAAACTAAGACAATTATTGAAGTCAATCATTTTCTGTTTGTATTGTGATATCATCCTAGGTGAGGGAAAATGCTACTCAAAGCTAGGGACATACTCACCTGCGACACATATTCAGAGAGCTCAATTGTGTCTCTCTTCATATAGTCCAGAGAGGTACATCTGAAGTTGTTCACACCAACATGAACTATGATAGAGTCATAAAGGTACATGTTGTTGAGAGACATGAGAGCATGTGTGATCTGGTGAATCCTTGGACTAGACAGGCAGCTGACCATAACCTTCTCGTTGTTCAACCTGGTGAGTAGGGCATCTGTATGTCTCACTATAGAGTCAAATATAACCAAAATATTTGAAATAGTTGTGGGTTACCTTAAGGGTTATGGTCCTTCTAAACCAGGAGCAGAAGTAGAAGTCACCAGAAGAGGAAACACGAGGGACAGTCTGCTGGCCTGGGCAGCTTCAAGAAAGCCTTTTTTTACAAGAAGTCCTAGTTTTGAACTTATCTCACAGTACTCTTTCATCAGAAGAAATGAATATCTTGCAAGAAGGACTTTCGTTCATACCAAGTAGGTACTCTGACATTACTGAAGTTATTTTTGATATAACATTTTTTTTAGAGATTTAACATTGAAAATGTTTTTTGTTGAAAATAAAGGTGGAGAAATATACTTGTTTAGAAAACCTAGTTCATTTATGCCACCAGTTAATCCATTAATATATGTATTTGAGACAATGTGTATAAAAGAAGTGTATAAAATACAGAGTGTTGAAGGCAACAGAGGTTATATGAAAAATAACTTAAATAAGAATGAAAGGAAGGCCCTAACAAACTTGCAGGAAAATGTTAACATTGTAATCTGGCCTGCTGATAAGAGGGGCCCTATTGTTGTCATGGACTCTCATATGTACACACAAGCTATGCAGACTATGTTAGCAGACGCCAGTTTTTATATGCAAATTACAAATGTTAAAATAAATCGAATGGTTAATCAGATAAAAGAGAAGTTAAAAGCATTGCTGAATAAAGGTCTTATAACTAATGAGCTCTATAACTTTTTTCTTATAGAACATCCTATTATTCCTTGTATACAGGGATTACTCAAAGTGCATAAAAGTAAAAGTAATCCACCAATGAGACCTATAGTCTCAGGGAGAGGATTGTCCACTGAGCCTATTTTAATATACATAGAAAAGAATTTAAGGCCATTTTTGAATGAAATACCACAGGTCCTAAGGGACACTGAGCATTTTCTGAAAGATCTGTTTGACCATATACAAACATTGGATGCTAATGCTGATTACTTACTTGTTACCATGGATGTGGTCTCACTTTTCACGGTGATTCCGAATGAAATTGGAATTGAGAGTATAGAAAAGTTTCTTATGACTTATTCTAACTTTGAAGTTAGGCAGATTTTACTTCTAAAGGCTTTACTTGAAATTGTCTTATGCTGTAATGTTTTTGTATTTGGAAAAACCTTTTACTAGCAAAGCAATGGCGTAGCTATGGGCACCTCGTGTGCCAATAGCTATGCCAATGCCGTTATGGTGGTTTGGGAAGATGAATATTTGTTAAAAGGTCCTTATAGTAAATATATTTCATTTTTTAGAAGATTTGTGGATGACCTTTTTATTTTATGGAATGGAACCAAGCAACAGTTATCTGAATGTGTGTGTTATGCTACCACATTTTAAAATTCACTTCCATAAATTTTGTAGATGAAATCAACTTCCTTGATGTAGCGATATTGAGAGATGACACCAACAGGCTGTACTCAAAACAATACAAGAAACCATGCCATGTGAATACTCTGTTGTCACATGACAGCATGCACCCTCAGCACATTTTTAAGAATGTTGTAAGAAATCAAGCTTTTAGAGCTTCTAGGCTTAATGGAAGGGAAGCAGACTTTATAGATTGCACTGACAATGTTATTACAAATTTAATAGAAAGAGGTGATGATGAGAAGATGGTAAAGAATAATGTGCAGGAAGTGGCAAAACTTAAAGATTCAATTGCAAAACATTATTTCTCAGACAGAAGTGTTTCTAGTAACATTAAAAGCACTAATACTACAAGGAAACTTAAGATGCCCCTATACTACTCATCTGAGGTATATAAATGGGTCTACTTTAGAACACCAACACACCAAAACACAGATGACAAGAACACTGAGACTGGAAGATCGACAGTTCAAAAGCACAAAATTTTACATGCCCGACAAACCACAATCCCGACAATCAACAAAACAAAACAAATGCCATTTCCGAAAAACACACAACACAAGCCCACCAAAAACCTTACAAACCTACACTAAACCTTACATATACAACTATCTACGCACTAACCTTAACCCAAACCCTAACCCTAAGATCCATCACTATCGCGCACTCACCTAACCCACGCCCTAACCCTAACTCACTTAACCTGCCCCTAACCCTAAAGTCTGTTACTATTGCACAATTACCTTACCTGCACCCTAACCCTAGGTCAGTTAACCCGCCCCTAACCCTAAAGTCTGTCACTATCGCACACTTACCTTAAAATGTCAGTGTTCTCAGCGTCGGGCTTTTAAACTGTCGGTCATCTCAGTTGTCGATCTTCTGGTCCCGGTGTTCTCGTTGTTGGTGTTTTGACATGTTGGTGTTCTAAAATAGACCCATATAAATATATGGGCATAGTAAAGAAAAATTGGAATATTTTAACGTCAGACAAAGACATTAGTAATGTTACTGACCATGAACCTAGGTTTTTTTTAACAATGAGCTGTCCCTTAAAAGGAAGCTTTGTTTTCCAAGGAATTAATTTAAAGCTTTAGAGTATGAAGGTTTAACTATATGTGGACAATGTAATTATTGCAGTTACTTGAACACCAGTACTAAATGTATGCACCCAGATGAAAAAAAGGGGATACACTTTTAAAATTTCTGCTACATGTAATACTAAACATGTGGTATATCTTGCACATTGCTTGAAATGTTTTAAATTCTATGTTGGGAAAACTGATAGGGCACTTAAAGATCGAATCAGAGAACATTTATATCATTAATAGAAGGAATAAAGTTAGTGCACTTTCTAAGCATGTCAGTGACAATGACGATGGGCATATTTTTACATTTATTGTGATAGGAAGGGTTAATGAAAATATCAGAGGTGGTGATGTTCGCAATAAAACTGAGGCCTTAGAAGCCAAATGGATTGTTAGACTGAAAGCAGACTGTGGGCATGGTTTAAATGACCATATACCTCTGAAGCCTATTTTAAAGAAGAGACCACTTTTTCCATGAAAAAGTTTTTCATATGCATTTATATTATATATATATATATATATATATATATATATATATATATATATATATATGTGAGTTTTAATATTTTTCATAAATTTTCATGTGTATTTTCAATACATTATTATGTATGCTTTTATATTTGTACCACTTTCTTTAAGGAAATGTGTTTATATGGCTTTAAGTAAAAATATCATGTGACCAGTCACTGACTATTTTGCAGCACTTCTAGGGTATAAAATGATGCTTAAATGAAACATTGTTACACCTGACAAAGTGGGGTACACACCTATGAAAGTGCTAGTGTTGTTTTGTGTTTGGATGTCGTTTGTTCTGGAATAAACTACTTTGAAACTGGAATCTGCAGCCTGCTCCTGGTCCTTCTTTGTTTTGTTTACATTTGCACTATATTTGTTTTTTGGACCTGGAGACTTGCATTTGGTGGTAGCTATTTTTCTGATTTACTTTATCATTTAGTTATAGATTGCTGGCATGATTTTTTCTTTTTTTTTGTCATAGAAGTTAAGTTCTCTTTGAATTCTGTGGTCACTGTTTTTCATTATTCCTTTCTTTTGCAATATTTTATACATTTGAAGCTGAATATGGATTCCTTAAATGAGTGCAATGAACATCTTGCTAATGCACAAATTTCTTGTACAGTGTAGTAAATGCTATGCATGTTTAAAGGTAACAGCTGATAACAGTCGCAATCTGAGTTCCTCTTGTCAAAAGTTGGATGATTTGCTTACCATTGTTAGAAGTAAATCTCGACTAAATGATGATGATTGCATTTCTGCAGTTGGCATGGCTTGGAGAACTGTTGTTACGTATATTAATGACTGAACCAATGAGATAAATAATGTTAGGCAAAGAACAAACAGAACACATTTAGGAAATGATGCATCTATTGTCTACAAAGATCATTCAACCCCCATTAAACAAGATGATGCCCCTGACAACTTTGGAATTCTGGATGCAAGTATTCAGCAATCTGAGGATCCAGTTTGTTTAGAAGGAAACAAAAAAAAAGAAAGAAAGACATTTACAACAAATAACAAGGAAGAGAAAGAAACTGATTAATGACTGTAAAGGAAAGCGAATATGGGTCTAGGACTATTCACTGAAAGCACATTTCACTGAAAGTCAAATGACTGTGCACAAATCACTGAAAGCTCAATTCACTGAAAACTCAAGTCACTGAAACACATTTCATTGAAAGTTATATATGGCCTTTTCCCCACTGTAATGCTATCCTGGAGTTAGTATATATAGTAAGGGGGTATGGGGGCACTGCTCCCCCACATTGGGAGGTTGGGAGCATAGCCCCCCACATTGTTTGGATATATTTAAAGTTTAGAAAAGAGTAATTTATTGGAATTGCAAGTATCCATGTATATAGTTCAAAATATTTAAAATAGGTGGAAGGCTATGCCCCCACACCCCCCTTACTATATATTCTAACTCCAGAGTTACACTACAGTGGGGAAAAAGCCATATATAACTTTCAGTGAAATGTGTTTCAGTGAATTGTTTTCAGTGAATTGAGCTTTCAGTGAATTGTGCACAGTCATTTGTGTTCTAGTGAAATGTGCTTTCAGTAAATAGTCCTTGACCCAGCGAATATGTGCTAAAAAGGGCACTGCTTTTTTATGTAACACACATGTTACAGGGAATGATGATATTTTTCTATGAGAAAAACTTCATTCTACAGAAAAATGCATCTATTTTCCAAAATAGAAAGTAGAAAAAAGAGGCAAGGGGCAGGTGAAAAGGAAGAAATCAAAACTGAACGTGGAAGGACTGGAGAACATCACTGTAAGAAAAAAAAAGAGAAAGACAGATGCTGACTACATGGTTGAGGCTGTTGAAACAACACCAGCTGGATGAAAACAGCAGGATTAATAAGACTAATGGAGATGAAGATCTGTCCTTTGTAACAATTGACAGAGCAAATATTACTGTATTAAAAGCTGAAGATTCTTCAGAGCTGGCCAGAAATGATATTCTTGTAATTGGAGATTCAATTAGAGAGGAACTAATACTTTCATTTACAGAGAAGATAATGAACATCGAATAGTGCTATGCTTGCCAGGAGTAAAAATAAAAGATGTGAGACAAGCCTTGGAATGCCTTAATGTAAGGAAGTATGGATCTGTTTTATTCATGTCAATACAAATGATGTCATCCACAAGGATTCTCTGACTGTTAGTAGGGAACTGACAGCCCTCTTAGATAGTATAGCTTGTACTTGTGTTAGAACGTAGTTTTCAGAAATCACCTATAGAAAATATAGTCAGGCCACTGTAAATGAAAATATTTTTTGGATAAATACCTACATGGAAAAAATGTCTTGTTTTAAAAAATGGAAATGTGTAGAGTATCCAAGCCTTGTTTTTGGGTACATGTGTTCAGGCAGGATGGCATGCATTTATCAAGATCAGGGAAGAGAATTTTTGCAGCAGATATTTTGCAATATTTGACAAACAGTAGGCAGGATTTTTGTCAGGTCGAAAATTTAACAGTTCACAGATAGCAACATCTGATGCATCTCTTATGGTTGTTAATACTAGGATCATTAATAATAAAGTTTTTTATTGAAAAATTTGCTGCGTTTCCACAAGATTGATGTTGTTATTGTTTGTGAAACATGATTAAAGAACAATGTCTGGAAACCAGTTATGTCAGGGTATAAATGTTTTTACTGTAACAGACATTCAAACAAAAAAACAGGTGGTGTTATGATAGGGATTAAAGATAGTTATAGGTTCATAGGTTGGTACTAGGCTATCGGCCTTAGGGCCTATACAAGCCTAGCTGTAACAATTCCCTGGATATTTATTTCCAAAATATTTACTTCTCTGGACCCCTGTCTAGCAGGGCGACTGACATGATCCCTGGGGTGAATTTCCTATCTCCCATCCAATCGTCAAGGTTCCTTTTGAAGAGGGCCAATGAGGTGCTCTGCTTGACATGTATGGGCAGTCTATTCCAGAGTATGGGGAGTCTCTGGGTCAGGAACCTATCCCTCCAGCATGTTTTGTTCATTGTGATGACAAGGTTTAGATCCCTGGAGTGTGTGGCTCTGAGGGATTTGGATTTCTTTAAGTGGAGCATGTCCAACAGCTCAGGGTTTGACATGGCCTTGTATGTTAAGCAGAGATCGCATGCCACAGAGTATAGCTGGAGTTTTTTTTTTTAGATGGTCAGCATATGGCATCTGCTTTAGGCCTGTGATTCTTTTAGTGAGATATTTCTGTGGCCTTTCCAGCTGTTGCATATGTCTTGTGAGGTACATACCAAATGGGGCATTATACTCTATAATGGGTCTAATGAGGGATGAGTACAGTGGGACAATGCCCTCCTTTTTTCTGGATGAAAAGCCCTTAGTGATGAGGTGTGCCACATAGAAGGATTTCCTGACTGTTGTGGTGATGTGGTTATCTAAAGTGAGACCACTGTCCACCTGTGTCCCTAAGTCTCTCATCACACTTTCGATGTTTAGTGTACTGCCACCTATGTGGTAATTCATGGGTACATGTTTTTTCCAAAGGGGATAACTATGCATTTCTTGGCAACTGGAGTTAAGGGAACTTATTTGGCAATTACAGTTGGAAGCTTGAAACCCACTGGGTTTAATTGACCATATTTCACTTATGCCAGCACTTAAAATGAGAGCCAATAAATATTAAATATATATATATTACATATATATATATATATATATATATAATGGTTAAAGCAAGTAATCAATTTTAGTACAGTATGAAAATTATTGATTTAATGTATTTATAACGTGTTTATTTATTATATATATGCTTTTTTAAAATATGTGAAACAGTATTATTTTTGTGATAACATATTTAAATATATAAAAAGTGATTAGATAGTGTGCTTATTTATGTATAGAAAATAAGAGCTGTAGTTTTAGGTAGTTGTACTCCTTTAATTAGGAATTTTATTAATTAGGTGTTGGGTCTATTTAAACTAAGGGCGGGAACGTTGAAAATGACTCTGATGATGTTTCCGTGATAGGAAATGAAAGTGCTTAGTCTGTTTTTTATACTGTGTAAAGTCAGTCTGTTTTTTAAGCTGTATAAATAAATTACTGAAGTTTTACTGAGCTTCGTTTATTGAGGAGACCTCATTTGGGCTTGGAATTCAACTGAAGTGTTTGGTGGAGTTACTGGTCTTGGGTTACTTCAAGTCGTTCCATTGGATTATTGGTTATTATTTATTGATACATTTTTTGGCATTAAGCTTGAGCCCATGGCTCTGGCACCAGGTATCTGTTTCTGTAAGGACCTTTTGTGATTATTACATGTTCAGTCATAACACCAATACTATAGACTGTGTAACTGTGGCAATAAAGACAACCCTGGAACATATAACAATTGTTGGAGTGTATAGACTATCAAAGTCAAATGCAGATGACCTAGAGGAATTCATACATTTCTTGCATGAAACACAGGAGGGAAGAATAATATTAGCTGGAGACTTAAATTTATCAGAAACAGACTGGAATAATATTGATTTAACAATGTTAGTAAGGAAATTATTCACACATATATTCAGGAACAACTGTTGCTTTAGACTGTAAAAACAAGAACTACCAGAGAACAGAACATACTAGACATTGTTTGTGTTCCTAAAGAAATTACTGTTACTTCAAGTTTTACCACCACTGATGTGCAATCATCATGGGGTCATAAAGGTTAATTTGTTGCCAGATAGTTCTGCCAAACTGTAATCTATACCAATGCACAGAAGGTTAATTACAGATATATGGAAGCAAAGCAATCACTATGTAAAACTAACTAACTGGAGTCAGGTATTCAGTGGAAAAACTGCAGATGGAACGTGAAAAGCTTTGAAAGAGAAATTGTTTGAGTGCAAACAAATCAAAAGAATGTTTAACATCAGGATCTAGGCACACAACATCGGAGGATATATATTTCCCAAGAACAAGATATCTGATTAAGGTGAGAGACAAAAAGTATAAGGCATGGGAGGAAGATCGAACCATAACTTTGAAAACTGAAATAAACAAGCTGGACAAATAGATTAAGCATAGTGTGAGACAAGAACAAGAAAAATGTGAAGAATATATATATATATAAAGATATTGAGCACAACAGGAAACCTTTTATAGATACATAAGATGTCAAAGGAGTGAAGACAAACAAATTGATAAACTGTGTCCAGATTATAAAATTTATTCTCAGACACAACAGATTATAGATATATTTACAAAATCTTATGCAAAACAGTTTGGCTCCACAAAAGGGGTAATAAGTTATCCTAGTGACATCCAGGTAACCCCAGATACTGGAATCAAATTAGATTATATTGAAAAAGAGCAACACAAACTGGATCCAAACAAAGCACAGAGAGGTGATGGAATTAGAAGCAATGACATGAGAACACTTCAGCAAGAATTTATGGTATCATTATATCTATTATTCACTAGGTAATACAAATATGGGGAAATTCCTCAAGATTGGAGACATGCACTTATTAAACCTGTCTTTAATAGAAAGGGGAGTAAGACAAACCCAGGGTCATACATACCCTTAAGTCTACTTTCATGTTGTGGAAAAATAATGGAGAAAGTAATATTGGATAAGTTATTGTCAGAACTCGAGAGGTCAGAACTTGAAACCGTATATCAGCATTCATATGTTGAAAACAGATCTATTACCACCTTAACATGATGATAATAACAGCTATGAATGAAAAATTGTGCTGTGATGTAATTCATATAGATTTAACTTCAGCATTTGACAGGGTCATACACAAAACACTGATCAATAAATTAGTACAATTAGGTATTGATGTACTCTCAATAAGATGGATAGCTGCATGGCTTATAAATAGGACATGGCAAGTATCACACACCAACAGGACAGGTGAAATCCTTGGTTAAAGTGAGGGTGCCCCACAGGGCTCTGTCCTAGGCCATTACTTGTTTACATTGTATCTTTCAGACCTAACTTTTTCATCTGATGTTTTTTTACAGTCTATATGCAGATGACCTGAAACTTGGTAACCTGATTACAAGTGTTACAGATAAGGCATGTCTGCAAAATAGCTTGACTAAATTGATCATTTAGGCACAGGAGAATAATATGCTGATAAATATATCAAAAAGCTATGCATATGAGACTTGGGAGACATAAAGTGAAAGATGAATATTTAATACAGCACACAGTGATTGAAACTGTAAACTCATTTCAAGACCTGGGTATATGGGCAGATTCAGCTATGAGTTTTTCTAATTATGTCAACCAATTGGTTAATGATAGCTATAGAACTATAGGTTGTATACAAAGATTTATAAAATCTAGGAAATCAAAAATAATGAAGTCATTGTTTGTTAGTTACATTAGACCTAAACCATTTTCTAAATAAATAACATTATCTCATAAAATTAAATTATCACACTCAAATATATATGAACATTGCTTACAGTGTCAAAATTTGGAGGCCCCTTTTGAGACCTGCATAGCCTGCACATTTTTGCCTACATGGGACTTTCATAGCCTGTGCATTTTCATGATACAATATTTTGGAGTGTAGCAGGAATGAAAATAACAATTCCTTCGACAGACTACATACAACATCTGTAACATTTCCATCTGGCATACAAATGGAGAGATGATAAATCAGGAAGCGAAGGAAAGTAGTATTGCTGGAATTGAATTCATCCTCAAATCTTGGTGAGTACCTTCATGAGGTGGGCCCTTTTTTTCACAAAATCTCACCAAGATGACACTGATATATAGACTGTATTTATATAGCATATATCATGGACAGAAGTATGTTAAAAATTAAAAAGATAGCTGGGTGTGAAAGACCCAGGATAAAAAAGTGTCCAGTCCTGGTAGGCACTCTGGTGCCAGGATGGGAAAAATTACAGTGTAGAATCCTCAAGACACAGAAACATTCCTACAATGGGGTTATGCCAGGCCCAGGGGGAGGCTAGGCCCCTGTTGTAGAGGGAAGTAGTTGTACACAAAAATCACAAAAATTGATAGGCCAAAAAAGAACCATAAAGACGTTAGTATGGACTATTGATAATGAAAAATAAATTACGTATTGTTCTATTATGCAAGACACCCAGAATTTCCAGATAGAAGATATACAAAAAGATCAAGAGCGAAATTAGAGGAAAGAGAAATACTTGCACAAGTAAAACTGTCAGAAGCTTCAAATAAAAATTTGTGTTCATTATTACAACATATGTATGAAAAAACATTATATAGACCAAGAAATCTTGGGCTGCTTGGAAAAAAGAAGTGACTGAAGAAGTGCAAAACGTAAAGAACAAAATCTAGAGCTTTTTGAAATGAATGAAAAAGAAATATGGACATGGGAAAGAAAGAGAAATATGGTATGGTGCTATATTTAAGGAAAGGAGAAAGCCAAATTAATTAATACAAAAAAGCAGCCTCAAAGATATTCAAACAAAAATACAGACAAAGGTATCCAGATATGAAAAATTTCACAATATAGAAAGTAAGATCACAGAGATGGAATGTAGCACAAAAGATTAGTAAAGTAGTAGTTAAAAAATAGAAGCTGTAGTTACGTAACACCTGTGAAGTAAAGGATTTAGTGTAGAAAGTCTAACACAGGTTACATCACAACACGATGCAACAAATGCCCCAAGTAAAAAGAAACACGAGGAGCAGGAGGCATCTGAAGAAGAAATGTGGTCATGGAAAGAGAAAGAGATTCAATACGGTGCAATGTTTATGCAAAGGAGAAAGCAAATCTAATCAATACAAAAACAGCAGCACCAACGATATATGAAGAGAAATACATGCAAAGTCACCAGGATATGGAAAAGTTACAAAAAATAAGAAAACAAGGAAGACACGTGAAAAAGATTATTAGTAATGGAGAAGTTAAATGGAAACTGAGGTTATGGAGCACCTCTAAAGTGAAAGATTTAGTGTAGAAAATCTAACTTTGGTAACATTTAGGAAAAACCAGTGAAGTAGGAAACATCTGATCAGTTGCCATATGCAAATAATTTGGAGACTTCCATAGGAAACCAGTACAAATGTTCAGTTGGAGTTGCACACCAAGGGAAGAAACTTGAAACTGTGGCAACTCTGACACAATGTTGTGGAGTAATAATATGCCAGTAAGTTCCCATGTGAAAAAGCAATGGATGAGAAAAGATGAAACTGAAGAGAATGTGCACAGGAAGATGCTGTGAAACTTTCTATGGAATGTCTGCAGGAAATGGAGAGCAAATAATGTCCCCTCAGTTTAGAAGAAAATTATCTAAGAGAAGACTTTCTTGATTTAATAGAACTGGGCAAACATATTAAGATCAATGAAAGAAATATACTGCAGAAGGTCAATAAAACCCCAAAAGTCAGAAATTTGACAAAACAAATGAACACAATAATTAGGACTGAGCATAGAGAGTCATGCAATATAACAGATGTAAACAGGATCTATTACTGTGCAGCTAAAGGAAAAAACTGATAAAGCCTTACTACAAAAACACGGGGTAGTGAGGGAAAGGAAGGGGAGAAATCAAATACCGTCATGGAAATATCGATCAGTGAAAACTATAAAGCAATTAACACAAGGTGTCACTGTTAAAAGAGTTTAGAAGGGGGAACAGATCAACAAAAATACTTAGAAAAATAGACATGATAAAAGCAATACGCAGAATCAGAACACATCAGGATCTGTCATGCACTATTCTAAATAAACTAAAAATATCAGCACAGGTAGAAAAAATGTAGAAGATAGGCAGATAAATATAAAGGAAAAGTCCAAAATAAGCAATTTATTGATGACCCAAAAACGTTTTATAGAGAATTGGAAAACAACGCAACAGGAATTAAAAAAATCACCAAAAAAAAAAAAAAAGAAAAAATAAATACATTTTGGAGAAATAGCAATGAAGATCCTGTGGAAAATAACACAAATGCTAAATGGATAGAAGAAATAAAAGGAAGAATAAGAAGTTCAAATCTACAGGTTTGAAACGGGATGACATAATAGCCAGAGAGAGAGATTGAAATAAAGTTAAGAAAAGCTCCTAATTGGAAAGTCCCAGGCCCAGGTTCAGTACCTAACGTCTGACTAAAACAAAATTAACATCTTTACATGAAGATTTAGCCAAGAATAAGAACTATTTGTATGTGCACCCTGAACAGACACCAACTTGGTAAACAAGAGGAAAAGCAATGCTTCTACTTAAGAATGAACCTGCAAGCTATCCTAAAACTATAGACCAACAACTTGCCTTCTGACGACATATAAACTATACACTGGAATTCATGCCAACAGAGTTTATAGTCACTTAGAAAAAACTCGGTCATGGCAATGGAATACAAGGGTAATAAAAGAAAGTCATATGGAACAAAAGATTATTTGTTGTTAAATAAAGTCATACCCCAGATTCAGCAAGCTTTGCATGGAGTGCCTGAATAGTGCAAGAGCTGATGCATGCAATATGGCCACAGAGGGAATCCAGGAATGAGCCTCTGAGATGTGCACAGGCACGCCTACATTATTTGTGCATGGACACCACTGCTATATGCTATTTACCTCATTTGCTGGTGAAAACCATGCAAATGAGGTGAATTAGCGATCCAGGAAGCAGGCAGGTGTCTGTGCAGGAATAGTGTAACCTGCAGAAATGTATTTAGTTAATGACCAAATTCATTTCTGCAAATTACAAAATGGAGGCATCACAGCTCGAAAGAAAGCATATATTCAATGTAGTAGGCATGCCAATGGCCAAAAATATGGCCATTGGCATGAGAAATAGTTGCAGAATTATAAAAATCAACTTTTTTTTGGCCGATTTCAGCCGTTTAAGCATAGGGCAGCAGTGCACAAATTGGATAGTCAATTTGTATGGATAAGACAACAATACCAGGGAATAGTGGTTGCTAAGGGGGAAGGCTGAGTGTGAGTGTGGTAACTATTAGTTAGCATTCTCTTTTATGCAAATGAGGGGACTGATACTGAATCACAGATTTCCTCTCCTTGTTAGCATGCGCCCAACCGTGTAGGTGTAGCAACACCATTGTATAAGTCTAAGGGGTGGATGACCTCATAAGGGGTAGTGTCATGCATGCTGTAAGTGTATTGGAGCTCTGTGGCCTGTGTTTGCCCTTAGCTAAGCACAGCTAAGGAAGGGGGTGAGTCTGAGGCTGCCTAGCAGTGTTTACATTACCTAAATGGGTGTTCACACCATGCACCGGGTTTTAAACAAAATAAAAAAATAAACATAGGAAATAGTAGCTGTGTTCACATCTGAGCACTGGGTCTATGAGGTGTGCCTTGGGGCTTAAACAGGAAGGCAATCAGGAGAACTAGCATAGCTGGCAGGTGAAAGGTATCAGAATCAGCCAATTACACATGGAACAGCCCAGCACACTATAAACTATGCAAACACCTTTCAGTCTGTGTTTTCCCATAAACTCTACACCACCAGAGTACACAGATGGGGATATTTTACCTAACAAAACTAAAAAAGTTAGGGGCTGCTGTCGCTCTCATACATCAATATGTGCAAGAGGCTGAGGGTAATGAGGATGAGAATGCTGATGACCAACCCACAGTGAGGAGGAGGAGAAGAGTGTACAGACCCATTGTAACCTACCAGGGGCTACCTGAGCTGGAGATAGTGGAACCCTACAAGGTGGACAGGGACATTCTACAGCAAATTGTTGACCTATGCCGGGCACTCCTCACACACAGAATCAACAGAGGGGAATGCATCCCAGTGGATGCCAACATATGTGTAGGCTTAAGAATACTAGCCACAGGTACCTTCCAAAGGCCAAATGGTGATATCATGGGGATCTCACAGGCATCAGCATCCAGGGTACTCCACCAGTTCCTGGATGTCATGTCAGCACATGCCAGTGAGCACATATATTTCCTCAACACCTGTGAGGTGTTGATCAGCAATATGTGTCTCTTTCACCAAAAAGCAAAATTCCCCGAGGTAGTGGGTGCTATAGACTGCATGCAAATACACATCAAAGCACCACCTGGTGAGCAGGGTAGGGTCAACATAAAGCACAAGGGCTTCCCCTCCATCAACTGCCAGGTCATGTGCGATGCCCAAGGCGTTATCTTGAATGTGTGTGCTGGCAGCACCGGAAGCTATCACAACTCTCACATCTGGCATATAACACAGCTGTATCAGTCATTTGCCAGTCCCAT
This sequence comes from Protopterus annectens, assembly GCF_019279795.1. Classification (NCBI taxonomy): domain Eukaryota; kingdom Metazoa; phylum Chordata; order Ceratodontiformes; family Protopteridae; genus Protopterus; species Protopterus annectens. Next base: position 1,345,030,807 of record NC_056747.1, read on the forward strand.
ATGGCCACCTAGTGGAGGATGCTGGCTACACACTGGAGCTGTGGCTGATGACACTCCTCAGAATTGCACACACACCTGAACAAGAACACCATAATAATGCACATGCACAAACTAGAATCATAATAGAGCATGTGTTTGGGATGCTCAAGTCATGGTTCCACTGCTGGGACATATCCAGTGGAGCATTGGAGTACTCTCCAGCTACATGTACACAAATATTCATAGTATGTGTCATGCTACACAATATGATCTTGTGGAAACAGCTACAGCAGGAAGAGCACAGGGCAAGGCCACACAGCCCCGCACCATTGCCAAGGCCATCACAGGCACAGAGGGACTTGGAGGAGGAATTAACTGAGCCTGTCCATGTAGGCAGAAGGAGACATGCCCAGTATGCCCAGGCCTTGGCAAAGAGACAACACATAGCACATACACTGACATGGTAGGGACCCAGGGAATGACACCTCTCTCTGACCCACACATACAGTAAAAGGGATGCCAAACATGACACTACCTGTGCTTTACCATGTATAGGGAGTGTACTATGTGCATCCGACATAGTCAGCCTTCCAGCACCGTCCTCAGTACTGGCACAGCCACAAAGTAAGTCAGTCTTCCTATCAGTTGCTGAATACAGTAGTATGTTCTGATAGTTGTATCTATGGTATGGACGTGAGCATGCAAGGTAATTGGGTGGCGGAATGGGATGGCAGCAGATAGTGGATTCCTATATAGACAACATGAAATCCAAAACAAATACTGGTGTCAACATACTAGGCAGTATTAGACAAGGTGATAAATCCCACTGCAGTACATGTGGTAGCCCAAATGTGTGTCCATAGAAGACACACCTGCATGTCAGTGAGGCTCACATACCCACCACCAGCCTCAGCCAGCAGGACAGGTGTAGATGACACCTGATGTAGAAAGGCTGGGCTAAGGCTCCAAATTAATGGCAATGGTGAACAGCCCCCCTCCAGACTTGCACAGACAGACTACAACAGGTCTGGCCATTGTATATTAGTTCTGAATGGTAAGAAGTCTGAAACTGAAATGTAGGTCAATAAAACCTAAGATCTGTACTTTACTGATATGCCTGCAGTCTGCATGACAGGTCAGAATACATAATGAAATGGAAGCCAACAGAGTACCTGAAATACCACTACAGTCATAGCAAATGTTTAAAGTTTTCAGGTGTGCCCCTCCACAATCCTGTGTAGAAATGCAGAAGTGTAATAACAGTAGAGCACATATTACCCAAGCTGGCCCAATCTACAGGATAGATTTTTGCATGTGTACAATATGCAGGGGTCTGTGTATTAGGTTGCTGTGTGTTCAATATTGTCTGGAAGTGGTCAGGATGTAAGCATGGAGGGTTGTGTCTCATTTGGCCTATGGGCAGTACTGTGGATGACAGGGCCATGTTCCAACAACTGCAGTGCCAACCACAATGCTTCTCAGCAATACCCATGTCAGCAGTCATCCATACTCACTGTCCAGATGTCAATATCTGTCACCATCTGAAAGATGGATATCCCATGAATGTGGGCCCAGACATAACCACAGTACACAGGTGAAAGTACCCTAGACAGAGTACATAAAATGTAACTGTCAATGCCACACAACTTTGGAATTGTACATACAGGTTAGCAGCACATTAGTTGTCTGTGTAGTATGGAATACTGATGTAGTCAGGCCAATCACTGGCAGACCACAAAAAGCACAGTTAAGAAGTAATGAGAGACTGCCTATATCCCCCACAAGGCAGCATAAGGGGAATGTCCCATGTATATCTTTGAGTCAGCTGCAAGTAACTTCCATGTCACACATGTATTCAGCTCACCCTGCCATCAGCCATAGGTTTATCACAGGTCATATTCTTGCTGTTGGGAATGAGTATAGTATGACCTCACTTTTTTATGGGAATACCCATAGAATTCAGCATGCTGAATAGTTGTCCCATGCAGGTGTGTCCCTAGCTGTAAGCAGCAACCTGCCTGCATCCTGACCAATGGATTAGTATGGACAGGAACTATTGCCTTTAACACCTCACACACCTACCCTGTCACCCCAGGGGAATCTACTGGCTTGCAGCCTGGGAATGTAGGAGTGACAAATGGCTTGCATCACTGCCAAATGGCCTACAGTCCTCTGTCAAAGGCCTGCGCCTCACCCTAGTGCCAATGTATGGTATCTCATGGGGTCCCAACTAATAACTTAACATAGTCAACAGAACACAAATGCAAAGCTATGTTGACAAATCTCAGTAGCATACCCACCATGTCCTACTGCATGAACTGTGGACCAACCTCTAAATACCGCTGGGATGAAGGGACAACTATAAGGATACTTCTCAGATATCTCTTGCATAATGTTAGGAAGAGGATAGAATAACAGAGTGGGTGGTGTAGAAGCATGGACGTCATGGAGTGTGTGAAGTCTGAAACTCTGATGTGTGCCCATACTACCCCTGCCTGCAAACCCAGTAATGGGTGGCTACAAACCTGCTCATAAACCACAGTGTGAAGGGGAGCCAACCAGATATATGAACCCTGCCTCTGGGTAACTTGGGTGAACGTGTGCAGCTGAGAGGTATGGCCACACCAGGATATGGCCATTCGGTTAAGTCGATATATGTGCAAGAATGTGATCCTCAGCCACGATAGTACCAAGGTGCTGGACCATTTACACATAGTCATCAGCAAGTGTCTGCAGCTACCCCTCCAGAATGGCATGAGTGTGCAAGAAGTTGTAGGCTGTGGACCACAATACTGAACACAGCTTCATTCATTTGTATTTCTCAGGAAATAACTGTGAGCAAATAATTATATCTGTCAGTAGTTGATGATATGATACATCACAGTGCAAAACAGTACATATGTCTGAATATCTCTGCTAACACCAACCATGTAACACAAGCAGCACAGACAGCAGTAGTTACAGTATCCCCCTATCTGTCACCCATTGTAACTCCATATTGTCAACCTATCTACAGATATCCTACAGAAACAGGTTGCTAGCTGTAGGTGTAGAACACCAAACCCTGGACTGGAGTACAACCCTACCTGGAATGAATTCACACACTCAATACAGAAGGTCATACTGGGCATGCTCCTACACTTAGAAAAATAAAGCCCATGTCTGACAACACAGTGGACTATATATATTTGTCATTCACAAATGTCTGTGCACACACAACAAACTTACACCATTCATGCTTTGCACACACATTGGATAGGAATACTCACACATATCCAAGGCCAACACACTATAATATGCCAAACATACACACACACAGATGTGGGGAAGAGAGAGACAGACTGTGACAGAGAAAATTCCATTATGAGGCCTGTCCCACACACTACACATCCAATTGGCCTATATTACATAATGTGCTGATGTCAATCACTGTAGACATTCATTTTGATAGCCCTCAGCCCCATAGCATCTGTGGTCCTTGTGATAACTGTGTAACATGATAGCACAAATCAGTATTCATGTAGCATTTGTAAACCCAGTCCTTTCAAATATAAAGATGTTTGTGACTGAGTCTGTGTGTTTCAGAGGAATGATTTATGGCCCATTCACAAACACTGCACTACCCGTTGCTCATGTTAGCACTCCTGCTGTTGTCAGTCACCCTGAAATAACTCTCTGGCCAAGTCTCAGCCCTCTACGCTCTGTGGTGCTTGTGACACATGAGTAATACTGTAGTGTAGAAAATTAGTTAGGTAGGGGTTATAATCTCAGACATGGGAACTGTGAAACTCTGTGTGTGTGTGTGTGTGTGTGTGTGTGGGGGGGAGAGATTAATGCTTTTGAGGCCATTCAAACTCACTACACCTTCCATTGCCCTACTTTAGCATGCCTGCTGATGTCAGTCACCTTGAAATAGCCCTTTGACCAAATCCCAGCCATGTAAGCTCTGTGGTGCTTGTGATAACTGTATAATACTACAGTGTAGCATACAAGTTAGGTAGGAGTTCTAATCCCAGACATGGAAAATGTGTGTATGTTTGTGTGTGTATGAGAGAGAGAGAGAGAGAGAGAGAGAGAGAGAGAGTGTGTGTGTGTGTGTGTGTGTGTGTGTGTGTGTGTGTGTGTGTGTGTGTGTGTGTGTGTGTGTGTGTGTGTGTTGGATGATACCTGATTTTATGGACATTCACACTTACTACTCTCCCCTTACCTCTCCTTTAGCACTGCTGCTGATGATACTCACCTTCAAAGATACCTTCGGACAGCTTTGTAGCATATAAGCTCTGTGGCACTTGTAATGACTGTTTAATACTATAGCGTAGCATACTGGTTAGGTAGGAGTTCTAATCCCAGATATGACAACTGTGTATGCTTGTGTGAGAGAGTGTGCATGTCTTTGATGATACCTGATTTTATGGACATTCACATTTAGTACTCTCCCCTTACCTCTCCTTTAGCACTGCTGCTGATATTACTCACCTTCAAAGATACCTTTGGACAGTTCTTCAACATATAAGCTCTGTGGCGCTTGCAATAACTGCATAATACTATAGTGTAGCATACTAGTTAGGTAGGAGCTCCAGTCCTGACCCTGACAACTATGTAAATGTGACTGTTTGTGTGATAGAGTGTGTGTATCCTTGTAGAGACCTGATTTTGTGGTCATTCACACTTATGACACTTCCCTTACCCCTCCTTTACCAATGCTGCTGATGTCACTCGGCTTCAAAGATACCTTGGCACAGCTTTTCAACATGTAAGCTCCATGATGTGTACCATAAATGTGGAACAATGTAGTAGCAATAACTACATAGGTATGGGTTTGAATTGCATCCATGGCAAGTGTTGGTGTGTGTACATATGTATGTCCATATCTCAAAGATTTTGGCCCCCTTTTTACCCTGTACACATTTCACTGCCTGACTTTAGAAGTCCCACAGATATCCTCAACCTTAGAAGTACCTGTTGCAAAACCTAAAGCAAGTAAGGTCAGTGGTGTATGTGGTAAATGGATAACATAATGGTCCAAAAAAATTGTTAGATAGGGGTTTAAACCTCACCCCTGGCAAATGTAAATGTGTGTGTAGGGTAAAATTACTTTTAGATCTCTCACCCACTACATCACCCAGTGCTATTACTTACAAGGGCTGGTGATGTTGCTCACCTTAGAAGTACATTGGGACAGTATCCATCCTATAAGCTCTATGGCACATGCGATAAATGCTGTACACTGTAGTAGCAATACATAGCTAGGTAGGGGTTTGAATCTCAGTGCTGGCAAGTGTGTGTCTGTATCTGTCATCAGTACCCTGTGGGGGGGTTGCTGTGATTGTGTAATAACAGGATCCATTGTGGGGTGGGTTTTGCTAAATTATTATGTTGAGGACCTAGTATATGTCACAATGTCCACATTACAAGGCCAACAGATGTCAAACACTGGAGAGGTTAGTTTAGACAAACCACATCCCTAAATGTGACAGCATGGATTAGTGAACAATATAGGCAACCCTTCTATTCCTCAGAGAACACTCTCCACCCATTTATCATACACAAACACACTTTGCTCGGCAACAACCACTATACTGGTAGTTCGCCTGCATATTGCCTCCCAGTTAGTAACCACGGTGTGATAGCAGTAGACTACATGCTTGTTGACTACAACAGTGCCACTGACATCAGAAAGTACTTTGATGTATTACATCTCTTGACTGTGTGTTATCTAGCAAGTAAAAGGACATGGCACCCTGTACCATCCCCTCAGTAGCCAAATAAATGTGTACAGTGGCCCTTTTGCCATGTTCCCCACTGAACACCTGCAACAAATGTAAAGTCTGCAAACATACCCCACAAAGGGAATACCATGCCTTACACACATACCTTGTATGAACAGATGCCAATAACTCCACTGAATACCTGTATCATGCTGTCAATGTAGGTGCAATCATGACCTCAGTTACATAGCCAGGTCTCACCAAATGAGGTCAAAAATGCTACATCAGAAGATACCAATCTGTCCACACAACATGCCCCAGAGACCTCAAGTACACTTCCACATCAAAAAACATGCATGTGGGACAAGTGCACAACCCAGACACTCTCTATGTTATGGAATATAGATCACATACATGGGAAGCAGTGCACATCACTCACCACCCATAATAGAAACCCAGATGAGTGGATGGTGTACACAATACCCACCCCTGAGGACCACTCCAGGGACTACACCCCTGAGCCACACTGGGGACTATTGTCATGTGCCCTGATGCCAAGGTATTGCCTTGGCCTAGCCTTGTAGAACCTTTAGGCCCATTCACCTGCTACACACATGTGAAGCAATGAACCTATGTATCTCAGTACTGGCAAGTGTGTGTGTGTGTTTGTGTGGAGATGAATGATTTTGAGGCAATTCACACTCACTACACCTCCCATTGCCCTACTTTAGCACACCTGCTGATGTCAGTCACCTTGAGATAACCCTTTGGCCAAGTTTCAGCCCTATAAGCTCTGGGGCACTTGCATTAACTGTGTAATACTGTAGTGTAGTAAACTACTTAGGTAGGAGTTCTAATCCTGGTCCTGGCAATTGTGATAATGTGGATGTTTGTATGAGAAGAGTGTGTGTGTGTGTGTGTGTGTGTGTGTGTGTGTGTGTGTGTGTGTGTGTGTGTGTGTGTGTGTGTGTGTGTGTGTGTGTCTGTATGTGTGTGTGTCTTTGTTGACACCTGATTTTGTGGGCATTCACACTTACTACACTTCCCTTACCCCTCCTTTAACACTGCTGCTGATGTCACTCACCTTCAAAGATACCTTTGGACAGCACTCTAACATGTTAGCTCTGTGGGGCATGTGATAAATGTGTAATACTGTAATAGCAATACATAGCTAGGTAGGGGTTCAAAACTCGGTACTGGCAAGTGTGTGTTTGTGTGTGTTATCCGTATCCTGTGTGGGTGTTGGGGTGATTGTGTATTGACAGGATCCATTGCAGTGCTGGTTTTGGTGCATTATTATATTGAGGATCTATATGTCCCAATGTCCACATTACAAGGCCAACAGTTTTCAAACAATGTAGAGGTTGTTGTAGACAATCCTCAGCCATAAATGTCTACTGACATGTGCAATTACTATGTGACAGTATGAATTAGTAAACAATATGGGCAACTGTTATAATACCCAGAGACCACACTCCAGCCACGGATCATACCCCAGAGACTACTCTCCAGCCACAGGTCATACCCCAGAGAGCACTCTCCAGCCATGGATCATACACAAACATGACTGGCTCTTTAGCTCTTCTTTTCTTCCTTTCTCTCTGTCTCTGTCTCTGTCTCTGTCTCTCTCTCTCTCTCTCATGCTCCCTTTCTAGTAGACATGGAAAGTACATCTGTTTTGCATGGGCAGCAGCTTGAATTTTGTAGGTAATGCTCATGATCAGCTGAAGGCCTGTGCATGAATTGGAGTGCCCCACTTGCTAATTGCATGTGGAACAGCTGTGATATCATTCATATAGCCAATTGTATGGAAACACACTCCTATAACTAAGCACTTCATGTGGGTGTCTGACAAACAGCATCACAGAGGGTAGTTGGAAATACCTCTTACAACAAACACTGGGGAGACAGACCAACAAACTGGAGGGGGATCTTCCAGACATGGAGACAGAATGTAAGTATTGCTGTTCTACATTTGAAGTAATGCTGGTTTAACAGGGTTTGTGTGGATAAGGCTGTTCTGCATGATTTAAAGTCTTTCATGACAGTGTTATGTGGTTGAGAAACTTCTCACCTGTAGGGCTATCTGCAGACTGGCCAGAGTTTGGAGTCTTAGATGTGGTGTGTTACTCACACATTTTCTGTCTTTATAAATGCAGTAGCACACTCTGTTGATTGCAGTCAGTAAATGGTGACATCCATGTGTGTTACTGACTTCATATTCCTCAGAAGAGAATGTGCCACAACAAATAAGTTATAACAATAATAAGTATTAACAAAAAAAAAAAAAATGCATTCCTGATGGAATATATAATTGTAGGACACATAGGGTAATTTATGCAATTAAGTGTGGTTGCAACAAGTATTATATTGGGCAGACTAAAAGAATGTTTAAAGTCAGGTTACTTGAACATTTAAGAGATATTAGAAATAAAAAATTAGAGAGTCCTTTAGCCCAACATTTTTGTGAAAATCATGATGGTCAAAATGATAGTCTACAAGCAACTATTTTACAACAGGTAGCTGTTAATGAATCTGATGTTAATATTGTTAAAAAGCTACTTTTAAAAAAGGAAACTGTTTTTATTTTGAAGTATGGTACTTTATTGCCTATAGGTCTGAATTCAGACTGCTGCTGGAAAAGTGTCATTTAATTCAATGGTTTTTCATTTTAATTGGTTGATTGTTTTATTGAGGTGATTCTATAATGGTTTTTGTATGTGTGTTAGTTTACTCCTTGAAGGCTGACTGAGGCCGAGGCGCTAGAGAGAGAAGAATAAATGGATTTTATACTGGTTTCTAAACTGGTTCTGTTGTTTTGTGTTTGCTGCCACCAGTTTTCATGTTGTTTCATTGCTTGGATCCCGTTCCTATGGCCAGTGATCCTGCTTTAAATGTTCCACGCATATTTACAGAGGATAGTGGAGGTAGCTCTCAATGGACATTAGATGGTTTCCTTAACATCAATCCAGACCGAATAAGTGATCGATCCGAAAGGACAATAACTATAGATGGTGTTGTGGATATTCCAGCATGGGAGCATTTTCTGGCTGAAACACATAGCAAACGTGTTACCAATCCATTTGCCAATATTGGGAGACGCTCCATGGATTTCCCCACAGAGGTAAAAACATTGATTTCCAAATTGACTAATCTTATGAATAAGGAAACAGCTACTTTTTATAATTGTAACAGTTTACAAAGATATTTGGATTTGGACATTATCCCTAGAGGGTTAAGGGCTGTTAAATTTCCCTCTGAACCCTTCAATGTGTCGTGTCCGACTGATAAGATTTTTCAAAATAAGTGGGAATGTGCGGCGCACCAATGTTCAAGGGAATGGATCAAAATTTTGGTGGAGAGAGATAATTTCAAATTACTTGGTTTAAAAAAAGATATTAACCTGGTCTGTAATAATCTAGCGACTGTGCTAGATAGATTGAGACTAGAGTCCTGTCTAAGAGACATCCAAGATAAGATTAATGTGTTAGAAAAGAAGATTATTGAGCAAAAGATGCACAAAATTCAAAGGGACCTCCGTGATTTTGATAGAGGTAACGTGTATCTGTATAGAGGCAATCAACGCTCACGCTCATCTGTACGTATGCCTAACATTTTAAATAGAGACAGGAACAGACCTGTCAGCACTACCAGTGCTGACACGCCAAGTGGGATCCAAGAAAGACAACCGTATGCCTCATGGTCAAATGACTTTCCTGATTTGCCTTCGCCTGCAAATCAACAGTTTTTTCCTGAACATTTTCGTACAGCAGGCGAATTTGAACAACCTAGGAAAAGGGGCTATGTGGAGCAGGAATATCAGAGGGGAGGGCCCCAACGCCAGTGGAGAGACAGTAAAAGAACGAAATGCTACTGATATTCATTTACTAACGGATACTGTGGTCAACCTATCGGGTTGTCGTGTTTCTGACAATATAATGTCTATATTAAATTGTGGTTTGAAATTTGTGCTGACTGTACTGCCTAAGGCACATGAATGTAAAATAGAAGTGTTTAGATTTATAAGGAAATTACATTTATGGTATTATTTTAACCATGCAAGTTGTGAAAGGAATATTAACGTAAATGATAATATTGGTGATGTAGATAGTGTAAACTCTGACATTAATGATTCTTTCGATTCTTTTGTTTCCTGTGTTAGTGATCCTAATGCATACTGTTCTATTGATACATCTTGTTTGAGTGTTGACAGTAATTTTATGCCTCCCTTTCTACATGAGGGCATAAAAAAATTTCATGCTATGGTGGAGTTTGACATAGATAGTTTAGTGAAGAAATTTGATAAAAATAAGGTTCAGTATAATCTTTCTAAACGGGAATGGATGGAATTAATGCATTTTTCTAAACAACAAGATCTGGTTATTAAGCCCTCTGACAAGGGCAATAAAATAGTTATAATGCATCATATGCAATATTTAAATATGTGTTTAGACTTACTAATGAATGAATCTGTTTATTGCCTAGTCCAAGATGATGTTATAAAAAAAGCTAAAGAACAATATATACGTTTAATTCATAAAGGTTTACGTTTAGGGTATTGGACTGATTTGGATGTTAACAAAAAATTGTCCATAGTTGATACAGTTCCTGCATATTTTTACTGCCTACCCAAAATTCATAAGAATTTTATTAAACCCCCTGGTAGACCGATTGTGTCAGCGAAGAAATATTTCTTACACAATCTTGGAGTTATATTACATTGAGTATTATTGAAACAAGTTGTGGGTCTTCTATCTTACATAAAAGATTCTTTTGATTTTTTGAATAAAATACAGTCAGTTATATGGAACAAAAATATGTATTGGATCACATTAGATGTCAAGAGTTTATATACTAGTATTCAACATGAATTTGGTTTAGAAGCACTATTTAGAAGTATGGGGGACCATTCTTTCACACATTATGTGCTTGACCTTGTTCAATTCTGTTTGGAAAACAATTATTTTTGTTTTGACAATATAATTTTCCATCAGAAACAGGGCACTGCAATGGGAGCCCCGTTTGCACCTATGTATGCTAATGTCTTTATGGGCTTGGTTGAACAAGAATGTATTTATAGGAATGTTTTTGTACAGAAATATGTTAAATTGTACTATAGATACATTGATGATTTGATTTTTTTGTGTGAAGGTGGTGTCAACCATATACATGGTTTTGTACGTGAAATTCAACATAATAGGTTTAACATTTCTTTTGATGGGTTACAATATGGACAAACAGTTAATTTTCTGGATATTAAGTTGCAAGGTATTATTGGCCAACCGGTAGGCACCAGTATACATAGGAAATTTGGTGTACCCCATGATTTTTTGTTAGCCACTAATTGTCATCCCACACAGACTATTCAAGCTTTACCTTATGGTAAATTCCTTAGGATTTCATGGCTATGTAATAATAATGATGTATTTAATAAGGAAATTCAGTTAACAAAAGAAATGTTTGTAAGGAGAAACTATGATGTTAAACTACTTAATGCTGATATAGAGCAGGTAAAAAGACTGAGATATAATACACAGCATAAATATAGAGAGAAGGTCATAGATTATAATAATAAGCATAGAAATAATTTGGATGATAATATTTTTGTAGTGACAACCTATAATGTCTGTAGTAATAGTATTAAAACATGTTTTTTACATTTTTGGGAATTTTTATAAAATTTTGGTGAATTAAATAACTTAGTGGCCAAAAAAAATTAATGTTTTCTTATAAGAGAGATAGGAGTATTAGAGATATGGTAGTACATACAACATTTTCTAGACCAGGGTTAACTATACCCTATCAGATAGCTAATTTGGGTATGTTCCCATGTGGAAACTGTAGTGTTTGTCCTTATATACATAGAGTATTTGTTAGTATTAACAATAAAAATTTTATTCCTGATGGAATATATAATTGTAGGACACATAGGGTAATTTTTGCAATTAAGTGTGGTTGCAACAAGTATTATATTGGGCAGACTAAAAGAATGTTTAAAGTCAGGTTACTTGAACATTTAAGAGATATTAGAAATAATAAATTAGAGTGTCCTTTAGCCCAACATTTTTGTGAACATCATGATGGTCAAAATGATAGTCTACAAGCAACTATTTTACAACAGGTAGCTGTTAATTAATCTGATGTTAATATTGTTAAAAAACTACTTTTAAAAAAGGAAACTGTTTTTATTTTGAAGTATGGTACTTTATTGCCTATAGGTCTGAATTCAGACTGCTGCTGGAAAAGTGTCATTTAATTCAATGGTTTTTCATTTTAATTGGTTGATTGTTTTATTGAGGTGATTATATAATGGTTTTTGTATGTGTGTTAGTTTACTCCTTGAAGTCTGACTGAGGCCGAGGCGCTACAGAGAGAAGAATAAATGGATTTTATACTGGTTTCTACATTGGTTCTGTTGTTTTGTGTATGTGCCACAACAAACCCTGTTAACGCCAGCAATTTTCTCAGTTTATCACAGCAATATGTCAATAATGGCCCTGTGTTTGTGCCTCTGTCCCCCAAGTCTGTCACCCTTTGTCCATATGCCATGCAGTAAGAGTTGCATATGTACAGTATATAATTATATACTGACATCATTCCTTATATCAAGCCAGTGATATATCACACTGCCAGACATGTTATGTATAGGAGGCCTTATATTTGAGGACAAAGCGTGGACATTCCGTTCTAGTCTGTGCAGTAGTGAGGTCTCTGTACTTATGGTGATTGTTGACAGAGTGTCAGTATTGTGTAGCAGTCTATTGTGAATATGTTATTTGGCCTCTGTACATACTGGGGTAGATGTCAGTGTTCTTGGTCCTGTTCTGTCTGACGTTGTATGCTGCTCCAGTTTCTGGTACCCTGTCAGAATATATGTTTGTAGGGCCAGACTGAGACATGTCCCATGCCACAGTCAGGCATCAGACTACAATAAGAATTGGGCCAGTATATGTAGGGTTAGTGTGTGAGTGGCAAATATGAGGATGTTTTTGTTCACACAGTCCATATACTGTACTATTAATTAGGCTTACCATAATGTGACTGTAACTGTGTTGAGATTGGTTGTGGGTATGCACTTTCACACTGTTGTCTGTTACTCCATGCTGTTACATGGCTGTAGTGTCTGCTATATTTGCAATTACATAGGTATTCCCCCATAGGAAAATTGGGTTAGTGTTGTGGCAGTCTGCCTGCAGTTTAAACTGTGCTTGGTGACATGCCTAGCAGCTCAGTGTCTTTACCTAGTGTGATGTTATGCCCAGATATTTGTCTGATGTTCTGCTGGCTGGCCACCATACATGTTGTATATTTCTGAAAAAGCAGTGGGATGCTGTGAAGATGTATGTCACTAACTAGTGGGAAGTATGTGGGCTTGGAATCTCTGCTTGGGAGGGTGGCCTAATGGTTAAGGTGTTTGCCTTACAAGCACAAGGTGCAGGGTTTGAGTTTCACAAGGGATAAATGGCTAGGCTTAAACTGGCTCGCAAGGGCAGTTAGCTTAGTACTAACCTATGATCCAGTTATTATGTGTTAGGACAGACAGGAGGGTGTGAACGCATCACCTGTGTGAGCTTACCTACTCCAGTAGTTATGATATATCCCCATTGCCATGGCTGTAAACATCCCCTTTGTCAGGCTTGGTCCACACGTCTTGCACTAAGGAGTTCTATATTTACCTCTGCACTGACCAGATTGTTTCACACTGCCCGCGTGTATTGGTCATATTTCTGCTGTATTACACAGGATCATTACTGTGATGTGTGTGGTACTTCACTATGATGATTTTATGATGTCTGTCAGTAACTGATGGTGTACATGTCAGTTTCAGAAGAGCCTTCCCACACAACATGTATGTTGACACAACCCATGTTACTGTAGCAACATTCTACATTTATAACTGCAATACTTACATTATGTTTCTTTGCACTAAGAGGTTGAGAGTTATGGTGCTGAGGTATGACTCCACTACATATGTTTATATATATATATATATATATATATATATATATACATATATATATATATATATATATATATATATATATATATTTTTTTTTTTTTTTTGCACACACACACACACACACACACACACACACACATATATATATATATATATATATATATATATATATATATATATATATATATATATAAAACATAAACTGGATGTTAGGTGTGCTAGTTAGGGAGTAGCAGCAAGGGCGACATTGCTGTTAAGTGCCGAAAATGTCATGTTTGACATTTTTCGCATTAACAGCTGATTTTCAACATTAGGACGGTTAGGTCATCTGTATTTTCAGCGAATTAGTTCACTGTTAAGTACCTTTTTTTGTGACTTTCGAGATTTCAATTTTATATATATATATATATATATATATTTATATATATATATATATATATATATATATATATCTGTGTGTGTGTGTATGTCTGTGTGTGTGTGTGTGTGTGTGTATGTGTGTGTGTGTGTGTGTGTGTGTGTGTGTGTGTGTGTGTGTGTGTGTGTGTGTGTGTGATATATCCATATCCTTGTTATATGTAAACATGAGTGCTGTATATACCTTCTCAGATGTAACCCACCATATTTATCTGATATGCATGTATTTAGATATAAAAACATGACTGATTCAACATTATTTTCACTAACAAGTAGCAAACAATTGTAGTAGTCAAAGCAGTTGTTCACTGCTATTCAGTGCATTTACTGACTGATATATGTTTGAAAAAGCAACAGATATTTTTGCATCTCAGATGGCATAGTGGTCACGTGCACTGACTGTAGTCTAGACGATTGAGGGCTCAAGTTCTACAAGGGCTGGCATTTTACGAGGAGTCCTACCATGACCTTGGACTCCTGTATGCCCCAGCACTGCACCCCAAAGTGCATGCCCTCTCTAAAAACTGCCATACTGCTACAGTGGAGAGCTACAACCATTTATGCCTGCAGGGTTTAAATATGGCCGATGTCCTGTCCTTTGCCATGATTGGCCAGTTGCTGAGCTAAGCTAAGCTACAGACAAACCTGCTTAGATAAAGTTGGCACTGTTTAAAGGGGCAGGTTCAGCATTGCTTACCAACGGCCAAATCCACTTAGCTGGGCTATTCATTATTTAGTATTCATATGCACATAATGCTTACACCTAGTCAATATAGCTGTGCAATGCTTAGCATTGCTTATGTTTTATTATATTGGTCTACCACCTGTATGGTATTGATTCATCATTCATTACATAATATAGATTTATTTACCTTCCCTGACAACCCCCAATATGCTGTGATTAATTTATTCTTGTGTGGCTGTACTGTATGGGGCACTTGTGTTTATATGGGAGTTTCACTACTTTATTACACTGACACCTTACATCTGGGCCTAATACACTAGTCTGGTTGAGAAAAATCAGTTACTTCTTACATAAATATACAAAAAAATTAAAAATGTAATGTTTACACATACAAAATGGAAATGACTTTGGTGAGGTTTGAACCATAAATGACTACATGCAAGGTGTACACTCTAACCACTACACTATTGCACTTATGTTTATGCTGCATGTTTATTGCTTTTTAACTTATCGTGCCATTTCAGCCTGGTTAAGCGTAGCTAGGCAACAGGCACACCCGTGCAGCTACACTTACACTTTATTGCACATATAAAAAAAAATGATTTATTTGTTGTGTTTTTTTTTTTTATTTTTAACCTTCAGAATATCCATACTAATGATGAACCTGCCATTCTATCAACTTTCTGCTTTGTAGGGCCGAATGTCCCTTATGGCTTTGTCCACATTCCTTAGTGGGATGGGTTGGGAGGTGTGTACTATGTGATTATGTTAAATATGTTATTCTATCAACTTTTGGCTTGGTAGGGATGATTGTCCCTTATGGTTTTGTCCAGATTTCTTACCCTGACAAGTTGGACAGCAATTCTGGAGTGCAGGGGGCATGTGTATTGTGAAAGCTCTGCTCTCAGACGCACCCCCTGTGCTCATACATGGAACCATGTCCATTTTATAGCATGGCAGTGTGCCTTCATACATATGCGTGGTGCACTGCCGTGCTGAACAGGAATGGTCCCTGACGGTCCCTGCCATGCAGGAATAACTTATTCCTGCATGGCTGCTTGCTGAATCTGGGGGATTATAAAAAACTGCAAAAAGAAGAAGAACCTAAGTATGACATGGATAGACTATTAAAAAACATCTGACAGTATCTCACTTTCAGGGATAAAATAGTGCTTAAAATGTATAGGATACACCCCACACTGATAAACTACATCATAGAGACCATGAAAGAGTGGCAAATCACTTTGCAGTTAAGTCATGATAAAGGACAAATTATTATTCCAGGGATAGAAGTTCAATGGGGGATATTAAAGTGTGACTCATTGTCATCACTCTGTTTTGTCTTGCCCTTAACCCATTAAGCTGTTTACTTAACAGATTAGGTCATGGCTACAATTTGGTCACTGAGAACAACAAAGTACAAAGACTTCTAATCTTTTTGTGGATGATTTAAGACTGTATAGTTCATCAGATAAAGAAATGAAAGTACAACTGCAAGTGGTCAAAACTTTTTCAGATGGTATAAGAATGTCATTTGGCCTTGATAAAGGAGAAAAAGCAACCTTTAAAGCAGGAAAACTGCAACACCAAGAACACATCAGTCTGTGACAAGAATGTGATATAAAAGAACCTGAGCAAGACAGAGTGTATAAATATTTGGGAATTGAGAAATTAACAAAAATAAAACATGAACAGATGTGAATATAATGTAGTAAGGAATGGTTCAGAAGACTAAAATTAATACCGAAAACAGCATTGACATCTGGGAACAATGTCCGAGCTAAAAGTCAATTTGCTCTTCCTGTCCTAACTTACAGTTTTGGAATTGATGAGAATAAGTTTGAGATGAAGTCCCTCCTTAGTTTAGTAGAAGCATATCAATGTCCAGCGGGAATGGACATCAAACCAGAAGCAGATAAAAATCAGGCACCAAATGAAGATGTCAAAAAAAAAAAAAAACAAAAGAAAGAATATAAGGTGAAGGATCAGATGAGAAAGGAAGAAATTTGGAAAATGCATAAATATAGTTGCAACCTCATGTTGATCAGGACTGAAAGCAGGAATGGTTAAGGTAAGGTAAATTTAAATCAAAAGACAAAAGGTTAATATTGGCATCCTACGATAGTGGACTACATACATGTTGATTTACAAATTCCATTCAACGTGTGGGATAAACAGACAAATGCAGGTTTTGTAAAACAGAACTGGAAACAGTCACACATCTTGCTACTGGTTGTGATGTACTAATGGCAGAAGGAGTGTATACTGAAAGGCATAATAATGTGGCAAGATTGTTGCACTGGAGATTGTGCAAACATTGTAACACTGAAGTAGTTGAAAAACACTGGAAACATGAGCCACAAAGCATTACAGAAAATCATGAAGCATCATGTGGGATCACCCATTACCAACAGTTAAAAAGATAGACTTGAGAAAACCAGATGTAGTAGTCCATGAAAAGAAGTCAAAAGTAGCATTGACTATTGAAATTGCTATATCCACTCACTACATTATCTTATGTAGAGCAACATGAAGTCATAAAATATTAGGATTTGCAGGCAGAAATGAGGGTAAAGTGGAAGAAAGATACCCAGACAGTTCCAATAGTAGTAGGAGCAATGGGTCTTAAAAAAGAATTTACAGTCATATGTAGATGTGTTACCAATACATGTAATGCTGTATGAATTGCAGAAGGAGTCATTACTGGGCAAACTATGGGTGCTGCAAAGAGGACTTCTGGCTAACATTAAAAATTGAAACAATACTAATTTCATGAACTTTAATTGTACTTTGACATAGGAATGGGGTCCATTCCCACCATGGTATTACAAACCTAAAAGACTTAGAGAAATTAAAGTGAGACAATGTACATATCAGAGAAGTACAGCTAAGTGAATCAATCCTGCACATCAATTCAGTTATTACTGTCCCTGGATATCATAACTATTTACATTTTTTGCTTTATGTTCTGTATTTGTATCATTGTATATTCTCTGTTTTTTTTTCAGTCCTGTGACCACAACACACTATGATTATCTTTCGGCTTAGGTCATGACTGAAGGGGGTCTTTGAGAAGTCCATTCACCTGGTTAAGAAATAAACAACATACATATATGTAGATATATATGTATATTTATACATACAGACAGGTAGAAAGATAAATTCAGTTTATGGTATAATTCAAAGACTGTATTTCTCATTTACCTGCCAGGGCTGGAAGTGTGGAAACTGTGCACATGATCCATTCACAAATGGTCCATTCTCATGTTTGCAATTTCTGAGCTTGTGTAAGGCAAATAAAATGGCATATATTGCTTTTAGTACTGCATAACCATCTGGTGATATCCAGTCCATGAAAAATAAATGTTCAATGTTTAAGTCATGTAGATTTTCTTTACCACTACAGATACTCCTGTTTCCAGCTAGATACTGTACAGGATTGAAAGGCAGATGCCATGTGCAATTGTGAACAGTTTCCCAGTACATTCTAGTGAAAACATCATGAGGGTCTTTAAATGGGTGAATGTTGTACAAAAATTCTTCATATCCTTTTACTGTATATCCCCTTATTACAAAGCAAAACAAGCCATGTAACACTTCATTAAATAAAGGCTCCATGAAAAATATAGAAGACATTGACCAGACATCCAGATCTATCCAGTTTATCCCATTAAAATTTTTTTTAACAGCATCAGAAAAAAAGGCATCCATTCCTGGAAAGGAGGAAGCAAGTATGACTTTTGAAGATAGTGTCCTTAGGTCCTTAATTAGTTGATAGCGAATGGTGTAGAGTGTTTGTATGGTATATACTGACTCAACACAGATACCAGCATTTTTTAACTTATTCATTAAGACCATATAAGAATCCAGGACATTGACTACAACAACCCAGGTCCACTGGAAATGAAGTAACAGCTGAACCACTCCATCATATACCTCTGTCATGCTTGGCCCATTTCGCAGAACTGTGGGAAACTGATAACGGTCGCTAAAATAAGTTTCATCACGTCCATAACTCACCTGAAATAAATAGTGAATGATTTCCAAATACATTGTGTTAACTCAGTGATCATATGTGCAGGTTCTGTATACCATTAATAAGTGATGAATTTGAGTTATTTCCTCCTGATTACTATTCCTGGAAATTTTCAGATTGATTGTTTCCAGGGTTTTCTTTATGTGTTACTTATGCTGAAGTGTCTAAAGTAGAATGGCTATTTCTATCTCTGATGATAACATCATCTGATAACTGTTTGACTGCTGTTTTACATTATAATCACAAAACATAAGCTATAAAAGAGCAGCACTCTTCCATGCATGTGTGTGTGTGTGTGTGTGTGTGTGTGTGTGTGTGTGTGTGTGTGTGTGTGTATGTGTGTGTGTGTGTGAGTGTGTGTGTGTGTGTGTGTGTGTGTGTGTGTGTGTGTGTGTGTGTGTGTGTGTGTGTGTGTGTGTGTGTGTGTGTGTTTGAGGTAACAACAAAAATGAAGTGGGACCAATGTCTATGAATAAGAGAAGCTGAGGGAACCTCTCAGGACTGTCTGTCTGTACTACAGAAGTAGAACATGAAAGCAGATTCTGGCTGGTCATTTTTCAGCCTGCATTTCTGCAAAGCCACATATTTTGAAGTCCTTCACAAAGTGATACAATCACTGTTTTGAGATTTCTGTAGAGGTAAGCTATGTAACCTAGAAAAAGGTTGTGAAATCCAATATTGGGAAAATATTTAATTGACCCACAGACAGGCGTTCCAATGTAGAATGTATACATGCACTCCTAAAGAACAGGTACTGCCAGAACTGAACCAACAGAACTTCAACTCACTTCCCTTGATTTGTCACATTTAACAGCTACTTACCAGAATCCCAGCAGATCCATTTAGTTCATCTGGGTAGCCTATCTGGCTGTGGACCTTTGAATTGTTCTTAAAGGTCACTAGACAAAGAAGGCTCTTCATGCACCCCAACAACTTTACTCTTGTAAAGGAAAAGAAAAGAGACCCTTTTGTGTGTATACTTTGTAGGTCCCCAATCTTTATAGCATCACATGGTACTAAATTCCCCAATGACATTTGCTCCCCACTTTCTGGCATGTGAGGACACCAGGCACAGGAGAGAAGAGATGAAGACTACAGGCTGAAAAGTGGTTTTCTGGTGCTGCTAACCACCCCAATTGGCTGATATTTACAGTGCAACACTTTAAATGCTTGGATCACACACATGTACATGCTTTTTATATCCACTATACCCGGATGGACAAAAATACTTTCTTTGGCAGGTTGTACCTTCTCCTACATATTGTATGCTTAAAGCCTAACCTAGACAAGTTACTCCAGCAGTGGGATATCATTTATTACTCACTACAACCATGTCCAGCTGGGCCATCCAATGCCCAGAGGTGCCAATAAACTCAAGTTATCTAAAGCATACCTCTTAATCTTTTGGTGCTAGAAATCTGGACAAAGGCCCCAAAATGGGGACATATTTTAAATACTGCTCATAAAAACTTAGAAACTTTCTAGAGTAACAGGGTTTGTATTAACATGCATTTTTTGAAGGATATAAAGTCTGAAACTCAAATTTATGTTATTATTTAGGGACTTCAATCCTCAGATCATACCGGTATTTTATCAGAAAATCATACATTTTATGAGGAATAAACCAACAATGTGAAACCAAATTGAAAATTTGGGCAGCTGAAAGTTCTGACCTAAGGAAAGCACAAAGCTGCACCATCTATCTATGTGACAGAGAGAGATTCAGCCATTGCTGTTTGTCTTAGTCTGGATAGCAGATCAGGTTATACATGGCTTTGGTATGATGGAGTCATGGAGACAGAGACAGCGATATCAGTTATTCTTGAAATTAGCAAGGATTCTGCTTTTCCAGCATCCTGCACACCTATATCTATCCCTGGAGTACTAGCTATTTATAAATATGTTGGTGCCCTTGTTCGCAAGTGAGATAGGCCTGAACTGAACATGTTTATATTATTAAGCAACAGAGAAGATACTAAAACACTTATTTTAGTTCGTAAATGAGGACAAGAAAGGATCTCCTATGAATACTCAACAAAGATGCTGTAAATGTGTTTTCTAGAACAAAATGAGATCTGCTGTTTGATACCATACTGCCCAAAACACAGCATACGATGAGGGAAGAGGAGGAGCCATTTGTAGAAGAAGTAAGAACAGCACTAACGAAAATGAGCATGCTCAGATGAGTTCAGAGCAGACATTATCAAGATATTGGGTGAGATGGGGAGACATGTCTTCTGAGGGTACTCATAGCAGTATGTAAAGAAATGTGTATCCCAGATGACTGGAAACTATACTCCACATGTAGCATATAGTGCCAATATTCAAGAACATAGGACACATTCACAACTGTGGGCAGTACAGAGGAATCAAACTCTTCTTATATTGCATGGAGGTCTTGGAAAAGATGTTAGATAAAAGAATATGCAGAGGAGTAGAAAGTAAGATGGGAGATTAGCAGTTTGGATTCAGATCAGGACATAGCATGACTGAGTTGACATCTGCAGTGAGGCAGATACTTGAGAAGAAGCTAGAAATATGGAAAGAGTCCAACTGGGCATTCCTAGACTTAGAGAAAGCATATGACACTGTCCCAAGAAATCTGATTTGATCTGTCCTTTGGTGGTTTGAAGTACCAGAAATATTGGTAGAATTAGTGCACCCTATGTCCAAGAGCCCAATGACTCAAGCATGGACAATGTTTGGTCTCACAGTGTGGTTCCCATTGGAAGTAGATGTGCATCATGGCTCAGCTCTGAGCCCACAGCTGTTCATACTGGTGATGGACTACATTAGCAAAGAGGTCAGAGAGGACAGATCAACAGTGTTGCTGCAGATGATGTGGTATTACAGGCGGACTCTGAGCAAAACCTTCAGTAATGGATAGGGGAATGGAAAGCAAACCTGAAAGCAGATAAGACAGGTGTAACAGCAGCAGAAGGGGGGTCAGAAGAAGCTGAGACGTGAGATAGAAGGGTAAACAGTGGCATAGGTTAACAGCTTCATGTATCCGAGAGGGGGTGTCTGAGGATACGGGAAATCCGAATGAAGATATCAAAGTTAGAATCAGATGGGTTGCAGCCAACTGGCACAGATTGTCAGGGATAGTGTGTGACAGAAGAATACAAATACAAAGAAGTGAGGACATAAGATCAGAAACCAAAACAGCTCCAATTGCAGAAAAGGTTAAAGAAAACAGACTACAGTGGTTTAGGTATGTGCAGAAAGGTAGAAGGCAATCTTGTGAAGATTTAGGACAGACAGAAGAAGGCAAGAGGAATCACGGGCATCCAGGAAACAGGTGGATGGATTGTGTGAGAGAAGAGAAAGACAGGTGGTGACAGTTGACATGACATCATGACCTCACATAGGGAAATGTGAAAAGGGGACTGATGATGATGATGATGATGGTGATGATGGTGTTGATGGTGATGATGATGATGATGATGATGATGGTGGTGATTATGATGGTGATGATGGTGATGATGGTGATGATGATGATGATGGTGATTATGATGGTGATGATAATGGTGATTATGATGATGATGATGGTGTTGATGGTGATGATGGTGATGACAATGATGATGATTATAGTGATGATGGTGATGATGGTGTTGATGGTGATGATGATGATGGTGAGATGGTGATGACGGTGTTGATGGTGATGATGATGGTGATGATAATGATGGTGATGATGGTGATGGTGTTGACGATGATGATGATTATGGTGATGATGGTGATGATGGTGATGATGGTGATGATGATGATGATGGTGTTGATGGTGATGATGATGATGATGGTGGTGATGATGGTAATGATGGTGATGATGATGACGATGATGATGACAATGATGATGATGGTGATGGTGTTGACGATGATTATGGTGATGGTGATGATGATGTTGATAATGATGATGATGGTGATGATAATGATGGTGATGATGGCGATGGTGATGATGATGATGGTGATGATGGTGTTGATGGTGATTATGGTGATGATGATGATGATGATGATGGTGTTGATGGTGATGATGGTGGTGATGGTGATGATGATGGTAATGATGGTGATGATGATGACGATGATGATGATGATGATATGATGGTGTTGATGATGATGATGATTATGGTGTTGGTGATGATGGTGATGATGATGACGATGATGATGATGATGGTGATGATGGTGTTGATGATGATTATGATTATAGTGATGATGGTGTTGATGATGATTATAGTGATGATAATGATGGTGATGGTGATGATGATGATGGTGATGATAATGATGGTGATGATGGCGATGGTGATGATGATGGTGATGATGGTGTTAATGGTGATGATGACGATTGTGATCATGGTGATGATGGTGATGATGGTGTTGATGATGATTATGATTATAATGATGATGGTGTTGATGATGATTATAGTGATGATAATGATGGTGATGATGGTGATGGTGATGATGATGATGGTGATGATGGTGTTGATGGTGATGGTGATTATGGTGATAATGGTGATGATGGTGATAATGATGGTGTTGATGGTGATGATGATGATGATGGTGATGATAATGATGGTGATGATGGTGATGATGGTGTTGATGGTGATGATGATGGTGATGATGATGATCATGGTGATGATATTGATGGTGATGATGATGATGGTGATGATGGTGTTGATGGTGATGATGATGATTATGGTGATGATGGTGATGATGATGATGGTGATGATGGTGATGATGATGATGGTGATGATGATGGTGATGATATTGATGGTGATGATGACGATGGTGATGATGGTGTTGATGGTGATGATGATGATGGTGATGATAATGATGGTGATGATGGTGTTGATGGTGATGATGATGGTGACGATGATAATGATGATGAATATGATGATGATGGTGATGATGATGTAAGTATTTAGTTCTGAGTGAAACTAACTCACTCACCAAGGTTGAGCTACTTGAGAAGGACGTCCCGTGTTGAGGTCAGTGGTCATTTTTTCCTTTCAAAAGACCAGAGGTAATAGACTGTTATGTTCCTCTTCTTACCCTTCCTGTTCACCATGGACCTTACACCACTGGCACAGAAGCTAAGAACAGTACAGATGAAGGGTTATAGGACAGCCTGAAGGAAGCAGAGGCTGCCATCATCTTTCTTTCTTAAATGAGTTATTCACACTTTGCCTAACATTATCTATTTCATCAGCACAGTCATTACTATATGTAACAACAGTTTTCTAAGCTCTGCCAATCATACAAATACATCCATTGTCAGTAAGACTAGCTTTACCACTAACAATAGTAAGCAAATCATTCAACTTTTGACTTCAGGAACACAGGTTTCCAATGTTATTTGGTGTTACACTTATATATACATAACATTTAATACACTGTGCAAGGTACTTGTGCTTTAGCAAATCATTAATGGCATACCCATTTAATGAATCTATTTTCAGTTACAACAATTAAGAATTTTAAAAGAAAAAATAATCAAAATCAGTTACCACATAATTGAAAGAAATTAAAACAATTAGCAATTTAAGTCAAATTGTACTTACAAGAGGAGATAATTCATAAAGTCATCACTCTGCCCTGTTCTACCAGTTGTGCCAGTCACACCAAAATGCTGGATATCCTTTATGTCACTATCATTAACAGTCACACCTCATTATAAAAGTAAAAATCAGAGATAAAAATTAAAATACAAATCAAATAAATCTTCTGTCACCAAACAGTTGCACAATAAATACCAAACCAACACTGGATTGTTTCAGATAAATTCTATATTATCCTATCTACAGTCTATGTGAATTTATATCTAACTAGGCTTCTTGGGACGGTTAGAATTTGTCTGTCTACAATGAATCCCTTTTGTAACAAAAACAGTAAAAATCCAGAGGAAAAAAATATAAATCAAAATAAATCTTCCTGTCTACAAGCCATTTTTTTCATACAAACTGTTAAAATCAGAGGTAAAAATGAAACATAAATCAATTTTTTTTCTTAACAACCAGCTGCACAATAAACCACTGAACTGTTTCAGATAAGTTCTGTGTTGTCCTGTCTAATGTTTGTTTGAATTTATAGCTAACCAACCCCCTCAGGGTGGCTAGGTATTGCCTGTCTGTAATCTGTCCCTTTCTAAGAACAAACAGTAAAAAATCAGAGGTAAAAAAAATTAGAAATAAAAATAAATCTTCCTGTCTACAAGCTATCCCTTTATCCCTACAAACAATGAAAATCAGAAATAAAATGCATGACTGCTGAATCATACAATAATAACACTGTACGAACACGTACATAAATGCATGGAACTAGCTATACCCAACAGAACCAAGATGCTCTCATCTAAAAACAGGAAGGCAATCTGGTGAGCCTCTGCAATTAATGAACTCTACAACAGAAGGAATAAACTGTTGCAGAAAATAGTGGCATCCCAAGACTGGAAAAACTCCCTTACTAGCCTCAACAAAAAGTTGAGATCCCTTATCAAAACCTCTAAAACCAGCTATGAAGGCAGAATTTCAGCAGATACTAAAAACAACCACAGAGTCTTCTATAGCTATATCAAAAATCTCCACGGCAATACCCAAATTTGCTCTGAGTTATTGCACAATGGTACCTCTTATACTGAGCCAACAGATATTGCCAACATACTGGCTGACAGATTCAGTGCCAACTTTACCCCTCTGTCCCCCCACAAATGACCAATCGCAATACCGGAAGAATGTCAGGCATCCAGCATTACTGTAGCACAGGTTAAAGCTGCATTGTCCAAGGCCAAGAAAACAGCTTCCATGGGACCTGATAATATCCTTGGCTGTGTTCTGCATGAACTACAAAGTGAACTGGCAACATATATGAGTGCCCTGTTCAATCACAGCCTCACTTCAGGCTTTTTCCCTACCAAATGGCACACTGCTACAGTCATCCCTCTCCATAAAGGGGGAGCGACTACAGACACTGGGAATTATCAACCCATTAGCCTGATAAGTCTGATATGTTAGGCTATGGAGCACATCATCATGGATCTAATTAATAAGGATATAGGTAATCTCCAAACTCTAGATCCCATGCAATTTGGTTTTGTGAAAGGTAGAACATGCCTGTTCAACCTAGTTGACTTCTTTGAGACAGTCATCAGAGCTGTGGATGAGGGCAAGGCATTTCATACAGCCTACTTCAATCTGGCCAAGGCCTTTGATACCATTCCCCACTCAGGAATTATAAATAAACTCACTAAACTAGGCATTAACTCCTATATGACTAGGTGAGATGGAAATTGGCTCACAGATAGAACCCACAGTGTGAAAGTAGTGGACTCCAGGTCAGACAACTGTCGACCAATTACAAGTGGAGTCCCACAGGGTTCAGACC
This sequence comes from Protopterus annectens, assembly GCF_019279795.1. Taxonomy (NCBI): domain Eukaryota; kingdom Metazoa; phylum Chordata; order Ceratodontiformes; family Protopteridae; genus Protopterus; species Protopterus annectens. The sequence goes on from NC_056747.1 coordinate 1,345,056,966, forward strand.
TGAGTCCTCTCTTGTTTGGAATCTACTTCTCAGACATCCAGGCCAACACAGAGGGACTCTGACTGACCAAGTTTGCAGATAACTGCAAGCTGGGAGCCATTATTAACTCCACAAGTGATATACACATCCTCCAGAAAGGCTTCACTGAGACCAATGGCTGGTGTTGAAACCATGGCCTTAAGCTTAATGCAAAAAATGTGTCATCATCCCCTTTGGGAAGAACTCAGTTCCCAATAATTACCACATCGATGAGAACTTACTGAACATTGAAAGCGTAATAAAAGATCCAGGGACACAGGTTGACAGCAACCTCTCCTTCGACCACCACATTGCCACTGTAGTCAGAAAGTCCTTCTATGTGGCTCATCTCATTAACAAGGGTTTTGCATCCAGGAAGAAAGAGGTCATTATCTCTCTCTGTTTCTCCCTCATTAGACCAATCATCGAGTACAATGCCACATTTGGCATGTACCTTACTAGACACCTGCAACAGCTGGAGAGGCCACACATGTATCTCACAAAGAGGATCCTAGGCCTTAAACACATGTCCTACATGGTCAAACTCAAAAAACTCCAGCTATTCTCTGTCTCATATTGTCTACTATGAGGCGATCTCTGCTTGACTTACAAAGCTGTGTCTGACCCAGCTCTGTTAGAAATGCTGCATCTAAAGAAATCCCAGTTGTTCCACACCACATGCTCCAGAGATCTCTACCTCATTACTGCAATCAACAGAACATGCTGGAGGGACAGATTCATAACCCAGAGGCTGCCCATGCTCTAGAATAGACTTCTCATACATGCCAAGCAGAGCACCTTGCTGGCCCTCTTCAAGAGAAATCTTGATGAGTGGATGGGAAATAGAAAATTCACCCAGGGGATCACTCCAGTGCCTCTACTTGATAGAAGCACTATGAACTAACGCTGGGCAGCACGATGCCAGGGCACTTCTATAGGTTAGGCTTGTAGAGGCTCTAGGGCCATTAGCCTAGTACACAGCTATGAACTTATGAACCTATGATGATCATGAAAGTATTTTATTCTGAGTGAAACTAACTCACTCAGCAAGGTTGAGCTACTTGAGAAGGTAGGCCCGTGTCAAGGTTAGTGGTGATTTCTGACTTTCAGAAGATCACAACTAATAGGCTGGTATGTTTTTCTTATTACCCTTCCTGTTCACAATAGACCCTAAACCACTGGCACAAAATATAACAACATTACAGATGAAGGGTTATAGGACAGCCTGAAGGAAGCAGAAGCTACCATAATCTGCTGAAAAGTTGCCAATCAGTTAGTTTCACTCAGAGTTGAACCATTATACCACATTTAAGTTGTGTACTCTGGGAATTTGTGAGGCAGTATAAATAATCAAAGCTAAATAATTAACTTTGATCTCACATGTTGGCTTTCAGAGGTACATCCCTGCTTGTGGATTTATATCTTCACTAAGTGCCTAGGTGTTTACACTGTGTCCTTACTAAAAGCTGCTCCTAGACAATACAACTTTTTTTCTGTTATTTGAGGAAGTGATTGTCATCTGACAAACTCATTCTGCCCAAAATTAAACTATGTCTGACTTGGCCTGATTCTGACTTGCACTTCAGGGTCTGCAAACTATACACAGCCTACAGCTGGGCATACTGCTAGGCTAGATTCAAAGACAATAACTAATAAGTCATTTGCTACTGTAAATGATTCTTAATTACATTTAGATCTATGGTCCCTATCAGCAAAAAAAAAAGAAAAGACATTCCTTTTATGGGCCTCCCAGCCCAGCCTACCCCAGCCATCCAGGTCATGGTTCTGTTCTTGCCCCAACCCAACCCTTCTTCAGCCTGTTGCTACAGTTTCTACCCTGCTTGCACACAGTGCTACATCAGTCAGGTTTTATTTTATTTTTTTACTTTTAAGCTGCAGCAAACTGGTTGTTTTTGACCTTGCATACTGCTCACAATGTGAGTGTTGTATGTCTGGGAGATCAACAGGTGATAAAAAAGGTGCAGGCTACTTGGGAACACATTTTTACAGTGTTTGGTTTCTATGGGGATTGAAAACATTCATGGATCCAAAATGTAGAATAATTGTAGTGACAATCATTTTCTGATTGTCTAAAGTATCCTAATCTTTCAGTTTTACCTGCTGTTCTTAGATTTGCAGGTAACTGATACTATTGTTGAAAGTTCAATATATACATCTGAATGTTTTTGTTCAAGTATTTTATGTAAGTTAAAATTTATGGGGAAAATGTCTAAAATGAGGGACATTTTTAAAATATAACTGTACCTCACTTAAAGGTTAACAAAAGGACAAGTTTTGCATCAAGTGCAGTTTTGGAGTAATAAGAAATATGAAACTGTAATCTTTGACATGATTGACTGACTGTAATCCTCCGTGATTTACCAGTAACTGGTATAAACTTTATAAGCAACAAAGCTAGGATAAATCTCTGATCCAAAATTGGAGATATTTTGCAAACTAAGGGATAGTACTTCAGTATGATTGCTTATACTAGCACTGGGGATGTTTATAGCTGTACTTGTTCAGGCAGGGACAGCCTGCTTACCTCATATTTAAAAACATTTACATTAGTTGCAAACCAGGGCACTGTAGATAGTGTTATATTCTGTTCAACATTGTCTGCAGAAGAAGTAAAGTTATTTATATTTGTAATGCGACACATGAAATACACGAAAGAAGTATACATAAACTGCAAGAACATAATCTAACACCGATTACATTGCACTGCCTTTCAAGCTCTGCTATTTTTGCACTCAGAAAGTTACTAAAGTGACTCAAAGATAAAGATACATTTTATGTGGAGTTCTGCAAACTTGCACTGTCTGAAATATAGCATACATGCTGTTGACATGGAGGTAGCAAAAACATTGGGAAAAAGATAAAAACGTATGCATTCCTTAAAGAAAAACTTTTTGGACATTTCCCTTTTGTTTATAATAATTTGTTAATGACCACTGTTTCTTCAAAAAAGAAGTTCATTCGATTAGCAGTCACATTGTCTGATAAGAAACTCACAGCATTAGCCAAGGGTGATCATAGGAATTAAAATCTATAGCTCTACATAAACCTAAACCAACAGTATAGAAATGACCAGCTTCCAGTGCAGAAAGAAAAAGCATCATATAGCCATGATGTAAGCCTGAAGCTCATGTCCTTCACTTTTATGATTGCATGCTTCATTGTAATAATATGGAACAGAATCAACGTTATGCCTCACCTCATGCTGATTTCATTTTAACATGCATGCGGCAACTAGTCTTATTATAAAAAATGTGGGGGAGTACAAACAACTGGACATGGTGTTATTTCCCCTGTAGCAAACATACAAAGTTTCAACACTGAATCCAATCCTGTTCTTCTGATAGTAGCATTTCATATTGAATATATACAAGTTTCAACAATGTTTCCAATCCACGTGCCTCTAATAGCAGCATTTCACATTGTGTATATATATATATATATATATATATATATATATATATACAAATTTCAATAATTAATCCAGTCCATGTGCTTCTAATAGTAGCATTTCATATTGTGTACATATATATATATATTTATATATATATATATATATATATATATATATATATATATATATATATATATATATATATATATATATACATTTCAACCATGAATCAAATCCATGGCTTCTAATAGTAGCATTTTATTTTGTGTATATAGAAGTTTCAATAATGTTTCCAGTCCATGTTTCTCTAATATCAGCATTTCACACTGTATATATACAAGTTTCAACAATGAATCCAATCCATGTTCTTCTAATAGTAGCAGCATATATTGTAATTTTACAAGTTTCAACAATGAATCCAGTCCGTGTGCTTCTAATAGTAGCATTTCATACTGAATATATACAAGTTTCAACAATGTTTCCAATCCATGTGTTTCTAATAGTAGCATTTTATTTTGTGTATATAGAAGTATCAATATTTCCAATCCATGTTTCTCTAATATCAACATTTCACAACGTATATATACAAATTTCAACAATGAATCCAACCCATGTTGTTCTAATAGTAGCAGTTTATATTGTAATTATACACTTTTCAACAATGAATCCAATCCATGTGCTTCTAATAGTAGCATTTTATATATATATATATATATATATATATATATATATATATATATATACACACACACACACACACACACACACACACACACACACACACACACACACACACACACACACACACACACACATGTTTCTACAATGTTTCCAATCCATGATCCTCTAATAGTAGCATTTCACATTGTATATATACAGGTTTAAACAATTAATTCAATCCATCAATCCATGTGCCTCTAATATCAGCATTTCACATTGTATATATACAAGTTTAAACAATGAATCCAATCCATGTGCTTCTAATAGTAGCAGTTCATATTGTACATATACAAGCTTCAGCAATTAATCAAATCCATGTGCTTCTAATAGTAGCATTTCATATTGTATATATACAAGCTTCAACAATGAATCCAATCCATGTGCTTCTAATAGCAGCAGTTCATATTGTATATATACAAGCTTCAACAATTAATCAAATCCATGTGCTTCTAATAGTACCATTTCATATTGTATATATACAAGTTTCAACAATGTTTCCCATCCATGTGCCCCTAATAACAGCATTTCACATTGTATATATGCAAGTTTCAACAATGACTCCAATCCACCAATTCATGTGACTATAATAGTAGCATTTCATATTTTGTGTGTGTGTGTGTGTGTGTGTGTGTGTGTGTGTGTGTGTGTGTGTGTGTGTGTGTGTGTGTGTGTGTGTGTATATATATATATATATATATATGTATGTCTGTGTGAATGAACCACAGTCACAGTAAGTTCCTGACCTAACTATATAGTGCAGTCTCCATTTACATATTGTGTCATTTCTATACAATACATGACTATAGAAGGGTGTAACAGAAGAGGGATACGCACGCACACACACACACACACACACACACACACACACACACACACACACACACACGAACACGCACATATTCTCACACGGTTACTGAATGAACCACAACTCAGAACCATTAAGTGGCTGAAGGGTGGTCTAAGGATGGTCAGTACCAAGGTAGGTAAAGTGTATTCATCCAGTGTAAAAAAGGCAAGTGGAACCTACTAAAGGTTTTATGTTTGCAGACATTACTCATCAGATCCCAGAGTGTGTTGATAATTTAACCAGACACTGCAAAAATGCAACTATGGTAGACTGAACTGATAATGTGCTTTGCAGAGATAAAATTAATACTGCATTACGCAGATACCTTAAAATAAGCATACATGGCAACATCAGCTCATCCCATTTCAGGGTAGAAGGAGGGAAGTCTTTCTATCCCTGATATGGCACTCTTTTGATAATGGGAATAGTACTGTGATCACATGGTAAATGCCATCACTTTCAGCATAGTGGGCTGGAACTGACAGACTCTGGCTGCAGTGCTTTGCAATGACTGTACTGATGATGGGAATGGTACTGAAGTCACATGGTAAAATGCCATTGATTTCAGCATAGTGGAGAGGAACTGACAGACTTTGGCTGCAGTGCTATGTAAGGATGGTTCTGATGATGGGAATGGTACTGTAGTCACACGATAAAATGCCATTGATTACAGCATAGTGGGGCTGAAACTGACAGGCTCTGGCTGCAGTGCTATGTAAAGACTGTTCTGATGCTGGAAATGTTGCTGGAATTACAATGTAAAATGCCATCGATTTCAGGGCTGGAACTGACAGACTCTGGTTCCTGTGCTATGCAAGGACTGTTCTGATAATGGGAATTGTACTGTAGTCACATGGTAAAATGCCACTGATTTCAGCATAGCGGAGAGGAACTGATGGACTCTGGCTGCAGTACTATGTAAGGACTGTTCTGAGGATGGGCATGGTACTGTAGTCACATGGTAAAATGCCACTGATTTCAGCATAGTGGAGAGGAACTGATGGACTCTGGCTGCAGTACTATGTAAGGACTGTTCTGAGGATGGGCATGGTACTGTAGTCACATGGTAAAATGCCACTGATTTCAGCATAGCGGAGAGGAACTGATGGACTCTGGCTGCAGTACTATGTAAGGACTGTTCTGAGGATGGGAATTGTACTGTAGTGACATGGTAAAATGCCACTGATTTCAGCATAGCAGAGAGGAACTGATGACTCTGGCTGCAGTGCTATGTAAGGACTGTTCTGAGGATGGGCATGGTACTGTAGTGACATGGTAAAATGCCACTGATTTCAGCGTAGCGGAGAGGAACTGATGGACTATGGCTGCAGTACTATGTAAGGACTGTTCTGAGGATGGGAATTGTACTGTAGTGACATGATAAAATGCCATTGATTTCAGCATAGTGGAGAGGAACTGATGGACTCTGGCTGCAGTACTATGTAAGGACTGTTCTGAGGATGGGCATGGTACTGTAGTCACATGATAAAATGCCATCAGTTTCAGCATTGTGGGTCTGTAACTGATGGACTTTGGCTGCAGTGCTATGTACGGACAGTTCTGATGATGGGAATGGTACTGTAGCCACATGATAAAATGCCATTGATTTCAGCGTAGTGGAGAGGAACTGATGGACTCTGGCTGCAGTACTATGTAAAGACTGTTTTGAGGATGGGAATGGTACTGTAATCACATGGTAAAATGCCATTGATATCAGCATAGTGGAGAGGAACTGATGGACTCTGGCTGCAGTACTATGTAAGAACTGTTCTGAGGATGGGAATGGTACTGTAGTCACATGGTAAAATGCCATTGATTTCAGCATAGCAGAAAGGAACTGACAGACTCTGGCTGCAGTGCTGTGTAAGGACTGTTCTGAGGATGGGAATGGTACTGTAGTCACATGGTAAAATGCCATCAATTTCAGCATTGTGGGTCTGTAACTGATGGACTCTGAGGATGGGAATGGTACTGTAATCACATGGTAAAATGCCATTGATATCAGCATAGTGGAGAGGAACTGATGGACTCTGGCTGCAGTACTATGTAAGAACTGTTCTGAGGATGGGAATGGTACTGTAGTCACATGATAAAATGCCATTGCTTTAGGCATAGTGGGGCTGGAACTGAGGGACTTTGGCTACAGTGCTATGTAAGGACTGTTCTGATGATGGGAATGGTATTATAGTCACATGGTACAATGCCACTGATTTCAGCATTGTGGGCTGTAACTGATGGACTCTGGCTGCAGTGCTATGTACGCACTGTTCTGAGTATGAGAATGGTACTGTAGTCACATGATAAAATGACACTGATTTCAGCATTGTGGGGCTGTAACTCTGTTCTGAGCTTTCATATTGTAAGGTTTCACTTACATTGGTTTGATTATTCATTGTTCGCTGTTGTAAGCATTCGATGATATAATATAGACCCCGTAAAATGCCATCGATTTCAGCATGGCTAGGACTGATGGACTCTGGCTGCAGGGCTCTGTAATTACTGTTCTGATGATGGGAATGGTATTGTAGTCACACGGTAAAATGCCATTGATTTCAGCATAGTGGGGCTGGAACTGAGAGACTTTGAATGCACTGCTATGTAAGGACTGTTCTGATGATGGGAATGGTACTGTAGTCACATTGTAAAATGCCATTGATTTCAGCATAGCAGGCTGAAACTGACAGACTCTGGCTGCAGTGCTATGTAATGACTGTTCTGATGATGGGAATGGTACTGTAGTTACATGGTAAAATGCCATCAATTTCAGCATAGCGGGGCTGGGATTGACAGACTCTGGCTGCAGTACTATGTAAGGACAGTTCTGATGATGGGAATGGTACTGTAGTCACATGGTAAAATTCCATCAATTTCAGCATAACGGGGCTGGAACTGATAGACTCTGGGTGCACTGCTATGTAAGGACTGTTCTGATGATGGGAATGGTACTGTAGTCACATTGTAAAATGCCATTGCTTTTGGCATAGCGGGTCTGGAACTGACAGACTCCGGGTGCAGTGCTATGTAAGGACAGTTCTGATGATGGGAATGGTACCATAGTTATATGGTAAAATGGGGTTCATATTAGATGATCGAAGACGCATTATATCAAATGCGTTTTGGTCAAACTTAAAACAGCAAAAAGGCAAAATAGCTAAGCAGCTTTTAAGCGAATTCTTTCCCAGGGAAATAATTCACTTGGCTGATTCCATTACTTTGCCATTTCCGGCACTATAGTGAGATTTCAGAGTTGGTATATTTAAGTAGGGGGGGGGGCAAAACCCCACAATTTATGTATCATTTCAATTTTTTTTCTTTTTTTTTTTTGGAACAGGGAAAAAAATCACTGTTGTGAGCTTTGAAGATTGCAAGCTTTCACTTACACGGGTTTGATTATTCATCGTTTGCTGTTGTAAGCATCTGATAATACAGGCCCAGTAAAATGCTATTGATTTCAGCATAGTGGGGCTGGAACTGAGGGACTTTGTTTGCAGGGATATGTAAGGATAGTTCTGATGATGGGAATGGTACTGTAGTCACATGGTAAAATGCTATAGATTTCAGCATAGCAGGGCTGGGACTGATGGACTCTGGCTGCACTGCTATTTAAGGACTAATCTGATGATGGGAATGGTACTGTAGTTACATAGTCAAATGGGGTTCCTATTAGATGACCAAAGACACATTATATCGAATGTGTCTTGGTCAAACTTAAAATAATGAAAAGGCAAAATAGCAAAGCTGCTTTTAAGTGAATTCTTTCCCAGGGAAATAATTTGCTTGGCCACTTCCATTACTTTGCCATTTTCTGCACTGCAGTGCGATCTTGGAATTGATATATTTAAGTAGGGTGTGTGTGTGTGGGGGGGTGAAGCTCCCCACTTTATCTATAGGTTCATAGGTTCATACTAGTCTATCTGCCCTAGGGCATTTATAAGCCTAGCCAGAATGTGTTTGGCTTTTGCCACCCATTTTAAATTAATTTTGCTATGCCCTTTTTTTGAGGTTAGTATACTGTGCCTCTGTCTAACAGTGACACAGAAGTGATACCCGGGGTAAACCTACGATCTCCCATCCACTCATCAAGATTCCTCTTGAAGAGAGTCAATGAGGGACTCTGCCTAACCTGAACTGGGATTTTATTGTATCATGTAATTATTTTTTTCTTTGCTAACAGGTTTAGCGCTTTCATCCAAACACTATTAGGGCTTCCTCTGAACAACATAATGCTAAAGTCCCAGCCATTAAATACCCATGCCCTTCCACTTAACAATCTTAATTACACATATATTACTGACATCACAATAAAACCATTTAAAGACACAGTAACAATAGAATGCAAAATTATAATACAAAATTATGTGCATTAAAATGTGTACCACAAGCCCTTTAAATAACTTGGGTATCTACCCATAAATGTATTTCAATTTCAACAAAGCAGAAATACTCACATTATCATTTATTCCTGGGAAATTGGTTGCATCTGGACGCACTTGCTACTTTAATTCACAAATGTCAAGATGCACATCTAAATCCCTGCCTTGCACATCCTTAACCAGTTGTTGCTAAACAAAAAAACTAAAAACATGCCCCTGATGTGCAGAAATGTGTCCAGCCAAGGCATTATTAGGCTTTCCTTTTCTAACATCTAATATATGCTCACACACCCTAATATCTAATATATGCTCACACACCCTAATATCTAATATATGCTCATACACACTAATAGCTAATATATGCTCACACACCCTAATATCTAATATATGCTCATACACCCTAATATCTAATATATGCTCACACACCCTAATATCTAATATATGCTCACACACCCTAATATCTAATATATGCTCATACACCCTAATATCTAATATATGCTCATACACCCTAATATGTAATATATGCTCACACACCCTAATAACTAATATATGCTCATACATCCTTATATCTAATATATGCTCACACACCCTAATATCTAACATATGCTCATACACCCTAATATCTAATATATGCTTACACCCCCTAATATCTAATATATGCTCATACACCCTAATATCTAATATATGCTCACACACCTTAATATCTAATATATGCTCACACACCCTAATATCTAATATATGCTCATACACCCTAATATCTAATATATGCTCACACACCCTAATATCTAATATATGCTCATACACCCTATCTTTGAAATGCTTACTAGTCTTTCCTACATAGAATGCCAGGCAGTGCTCACATTTAGCCATATAGACAACATTTTGACTTAATTAAAATTCCCATGAAATTGCACCCTAATTCCATTAATACATAACCTACTCCCAGTTTCCATTATATGTTTATATATTGCACATCTTCCACATTTAAAATTACCTATTGTTCTATTGGTGCCATGAGATCCCATCTGGCTACTCATCTGCAAAATGTCTTTAAAGGATCTATCCTTCCTAAAGACAAATTTCAGGGCTCTTCTAAACCTCTGTGCTTACATATAATAAGTTGCCAAACTGTTTCTGAAATACAGAAATGCTGGTGGTCTTAGTTTGGTTGAGGACTGATGGAAACTTCCTAACTTACTGAGTGCTCCCTCTCACAGACCAAATATAATTATTTTATGGTAAAATAACTGTGTGGATGTCAATTGGTGTGTGTGTGTGTGTGTGTGTGTGTGTGTGTGTGTGTGTGTGTGTGTGTGTGTGTGTGTGTGTGTGTGTGTGTGTGTGCGTGTGTCTGTGTGTGTGTCTATGAGTGTGTGGGTGTGTGTGTGTATATACACAGCTAGTGACATTTCACCTCCCAGTCTACAGTTCAGTAAAATAACTGCAGTGGTTCTAAAGTAGTACAGTATAGACAGTTCTAGATTCTGTTCATGCCTTGTCTCCAGTCTGCATTTGAAATCAATTTTTTATTTCAACACAGCAGAACCGGAACACTGACCATCAGTGTACTGCCAACAAATAAAAATCCTTACAGCTCTCTGATACCATGATCATTATTTTAAAGTATGTAGACAATGCAGGAACAACGTTGAGCAGTGTATCCTGTACCCCAGTTCACAACCATTGCATTTATGTACAGTAAAAAGTGAGCAAAATAACTTGAGGATGACAAAATGATGCTGCCTAACTGCATGTCATCTGTCACTTTCTCAGTTAATGAATGCTTCCAGTTCTGTCTCGTTCATATTTCATAACTATGCCTTTAACCTCTACCTAATGTCAATGAACATTTGAATTTTCCAAAGTCATCATTTCATACTCTTTCACATTGAAATGGGCTGTCACACATTCCTTGATATTAATTTGTAGGTATTAAGTTGCAACTTTTTTACAAGTTTTGGACTTACTATTTGGAACTGTAAGTAGACTGTTATCTTGGAATTGTTAGTAGTCTGTTACTAAATGGTCTGCATTTCCTTATTTGCTTCATAATACAACAGGCCCCTTTGTACATTTTGGAGATGAAAGGTAAAGAGCTATGCCCATAATTGTTCCATTGCATATAAAGTAATCCCTTAACCAATCAACAGCTCAACTACTTGTAATGTTTGTGCTTAATACTGCTTAAAGTGGAAGTCACATAAAATAGTACAGTATTTACCTACATAAATCTATTGCTTTGTTTCATGATTCATAGCTATTCCAAGGCTAATTGGTATTATAACAGGCAGACATTTTGTCAATACCCTGCCTCAGGCTTCTCTAACCCTTTTAAAGTTTACCAGATTCAGTAGATAGGATCTACCCTTTCCAAAGGCAAACTGTTTTTGGTCAGGTCTAATAATGCTGTTTATATCATAGTTTTGTATGTCAGGTCTAATATGCTCCGTGGCCTGGAATATGAGGCCTGATAAACTGCTAAGTCTGGAATAACCTTGGTCAACTGTAATATCATCCGTATGGAAGGGCATCACCACTGCAGTGCTGCACTCACTAGGGGCACAACCAGCAGCTTCACTTAGGTTGAATGGATTAAAGAGTTTGTAACTATTAATTAACCAACCAGATATATTGTCACTTACCATGGAGGAAGTATTTTTCACCTTGGTTAGCACTGTCAGTAAATGATCATCTTGGTTAGAACTGTCAGTAAATGATCTTAAGAGATAATTGGAGCAGTAAGAGAATCTGGTATTTCATGGCTTTTTATGGCAGTCTCAGGGTTCAAACTGGCAGTAAATCTGTTTAGAAGGATATTGGCAATGTCTGCTGGGTCATAATATGAGGCATCATTCTGAATAACTTTACAGGAATGTACAGTGTTGTTTCTTGATTTACTAACATAAAGAAAGATTTATAATAATCTTTGGCTTCAGATGCCAGCCTAACTTCATAGGTGGACCTCGTAATGTTTTTCGGATTTTTTTCTCTAATGATTTTGATATTGTCTTTTACAAGAAAGTTTTTGATTCTGCTATATAATTTAAGGAGTTTCTATCTTTGGTTATAGAATCTATAAATGGTGATGAACCACCAGGCTGGTTTACTTTTGAATTTCCCATTATACTTGTTTCTGGAACAGGCTGCTAACTCTCCATCTTTTTCTAAAAGTATGCAGAATTCTTTATCGATGCCTGATGTTAAATTAAGATCAGTAGTTTAAAAATAAGGGAATTTTGATACTTGCTTTTCAAGTAGGCAGAGTTTGGCAGACTTGTAATTCTTTAATTCAGTTGAATTTGCTGTAGAGGGTTTTGGGAGTTTAAAGGAAAAAAGTCAAAAGTCTTTGTTCAACCATCACTAGGGAAAGAAAAATCAGAGAAGTGCAAGAGGCAGCCATATTTGTATGAACCAGGTCCAGCATGTTCTGTTCTATAGTAGGTTTGTTTATTAACTACTCAATGGAGTTTTTTGTAAAGTCAGGGAGTCTTTGGCTATGTAGTACATTGGCGGTATATGTGCACAACTTTATTGAAGGGTAGGTAAACTTGCTAAAAGTAACAGAGATTTTGCTAAAAGAAGGATCATTTAGAACATCAAGGAATCCTACATGGTCACAAGGAGACAAAGAAGATATTACTACTTGATAATTAATCCTATGACGAGTGATATGCAGTTAAATGAGTTTCATTTGTGGGTCCCTAGCAATCTGTCTGGCGGTAATATGATCCCTGATAAATACTGAGACCCCACCACAGTTACCATTGGGTCTCAAGGCATAAAAAATAAAAAAAGCTAGGTGCAAAGGAAGTTCTCTCTTTACATTTAAACCAAGTTTCTGTAACTACACAAACATGGTTGTTCACAAAATACACAAGTGGCTCAAGAACAGACTATTGTTTAAATGTGTTTTATTGAAGGGAGCCAGCCTAATGGGATCTCATTTTGTGACTAATGTTAGTTACATTGGAATCTTCATAATCTGGGCTATGTCTAATAAAGGCATTAGGTGGGTAGGAAAGGCTTTGCCAGTATGTGTAAATCTATGAGCAAGGATAGGGCCAGCCAAATAAGCCAAACTGTCAGGCATTTCATCCCATGCTGAGACATATGGAGAATGGCATGTGGTCACTATTATAACCAGAGGGTGGAGTGTAGAATGGTATGCTGGTATGTGGTCACTATTATAACCAGATGGTAGAATGTAGAATGATATGCTGGTAGTGGTCAATATTATAGCCAGAGGATCAAATGTAGAATGGTATGCTGGTAGTGGTCACTATTATAACCAGATGGTGGAATGTAGAATGGTATGCAGGTAGTGGTAATCTCAATAATCTGATCACCCCCTACAAAAATCTTACTACACTTCGATCAGCTAATAAGCTACTAGTCTCCACTATTAAATCCAACAACAAAGCAGGGGACTCTCTTTTCTCCAACA
>NC_056747.1:1345071279-1345092433 GCF_019279795.1 Protopterus annectens
CACGGGTTGGATTACATGACATGTTTTTCCCAAAGGGGATAACGATGCATTTCTTGGCATTGAGCTTGAGCCCATGGCTCTGGCACCAAGCATCTGTTTCTGTAAGGCCCTTTTGTAGAGTATCCACATCATTTGGGTATTCAATAATGGCTCCCAATTTGCAGTCATCTGCAAACTTTGTTATCCAGACTCCCTTAGTGTTGGCTTGTACTTCAGAGAAGTAGATTCCAAACAAGAGCGGTCCCAGGACTGAACCCTGAGGTACTCCACTTGTCACTTGTCTGGAGCTGGATTTGGAGTCTGCTACTTTTACAGTGTGGGTTCTATCAGTAAGCCAGTTAGCAACCCATTGGGTGATGTAGGGATTAATGCCCAGCTTAGTAAGTTTATCTATGATTCCAGAGTGGGGGATGGTGTCAAAGGCCTTGGCAAGGTCTAGATAGGCTGTGTGGACCACCTTACCCTGGTCCATGGCTCTGGAGACTGATTCAAAGAAGTCAATCAAGTTCAGGAGACAAGATCGGCCCTTCACGAACCCAAACTGGGTGGGGTCCAGTGTTTGAAGGTTGCCAATGTCTTTGTTTATAAGTTCCATGATAATACGCTCCATGGCCTTGCAGATAAGGCTTGTCAGACTGATGTGACAATAGTTTCCGGGATCCAAGGTGGATCCCCCCTTGTGGAGTGGGATAACTGTAGCTGTGCACCACTCAGTGGACATGAAACCTGAGGTGAGGCTATGATTAAACATGGCACTTAGGTGAGGTGCCAGTTCATATTGTAATTCATGTAGTACATAGCCCAGGATGTCATCTGGTCCCATGGATGCTGTATTCTTAGCTTTGGAGAGTGCGTTTTTTTACCTGTGTGGCCATTATTACCGGAATTTGGCAATCTTCCAGTATGGAGATGGGCCATTTAGGGGGTGAGAGGGGGGGTGAAATTGGCACTGAATCGATCTGCCATGATATTGGCAATATCCTTGGGATCAGTATATTTAATGCCATTCTGTTTTAGCTCAGAGCAGATCTGAGCATTGCCATTTAGATTATTGACATAGTTATAGAATGCCTTGTTGTCTTTGGAATCTTTGGCAATTTTATTTTCGTAACTAGCTTTGGAGGATTTTATGAGGGATCTCAGTTACTTACCGAGGCTGGTAAGGAAGTTTTTTGCATCCTGGGATTTTCCTCTTTTCTGCAACAGTTTCTTCCTTTTGTTGTAAAGTTTGTTTAAGGCAGGGGACCACCAGATTGGCTTCTCTTTTTTGGATGAGAGCATCTTGGTTCTATTTGGAATGGCATGATTTATGCATAAGTGGATTTGCTCGTACAGTGCCTTAGTGTAGGATTCAGCAGTTGAACTTTCAGCTCCCGTCTGCATGGGTTTCATGAAGTTTGTCACTTCTGACTTGAGTAGCATGAAGTTGGCTTTGGAGAAGTTTTTATGGAGGTTTCCTTACTGGGAGGTGGGGGTGGGATGTGGATGTTAAGGGTGATTAGCTTATAGTCAGACGAGACTAACAAGGGGGTGACCATAGGTGTGGAGTATCGATTTCCCATGTTGGTAATGACCAGGTCTAGGATATTGGAGCCCCTGGTGGGACTATGGATTAGTTGATCCAGGGCATTGGAATTTATGAATTCCAAGAACTGTTGGGCAAAGGTGTTGGTACATGAGTAGCTTTCCCAGTTAATGGCAGGGTAGTTAAAATCAGCCAGTATTAGGGTGTTTGGTTCAATCTTAATATTTTCCAGTAGTAGTAGCGACCACTACCAAATTCCCATTCTACATTCTAACCTCTGGCTATAATTGTGATCACTACCAATATACCATTCTTCATTCTACCCCATGGCTATAATCGTGACCACTACCAGTATTCCATTCTGCATTCAACCATCTGGCTATAATAGTGACCACTACCAGCATGCCATTCTACATTCCAACCTCTGGCTATAATAGTGACCACATACTAGCATACCAATCTACATTCCACCCTCTGGCTATAATAGTGACCACTACCAACATACCATTCTACATTCAACTATCTGGATATAATAGGGACCACTACCAGCATACCATTCTTCATTCCTCCCTCTGGCTATAATAGTGACCACTACCAGCATGCCATTCTACATTCCAACTTCTGGCTATAATAGTGACCACCACCAGCATACTGTTCTAAATTCCACCCTCTGGCTATAATAGTGACCACATACCAGCATACCATTCTACATTCCACTCTCTGGCTATAATAGTGACCACATACCAGCGTACCATTCTACATTCCATCCCCACTGGTTATAATAGTGACCACTGCCAGCATACCATTCTACATTCCACCCACTGGGTAAAATATTGACCACTACAGCATAGCATTCTACATTCCTCTTTCTGGCTATAATATCGTCCACATGCCAGCATACCATTCTACCCTCTAGGTATAATAGTGACCACAGTGCAGCATACCATTCTACATTCCACCCTCTGGGTATAATATTGACCACTACCAGCATACAATTCTACATTCCCATTTCTGGCTATAATAGTGGCCACATACCAGCATACCAATCTACATTCCACCCTCTGGCTATAATAGTGATCACTAGCAACATACCATTCTACATACCATTGCTATAATAGTGACCACATGCCAGCATACCATTCTACATTTCACAATCTGGCTATAATAGTGATCACTACCAACATACCATTCTACATTACACCCTCTGGCTATAATAGTGACCACATGCCAGCATACCATTCTACATTCCACCCTCTGGCTATAATAGTGAACCCAACCAACATACCATTCTACATTCAACCATCTGTTTATAATAGTTACCACTACCAGCATACCATTCTACATTCACCCATCTGGATATAATAGTGACCACTACCAGCATACCATTCTACATTCCATCTGCTGGCTATAAAAGTGACCACATACCAGCATACCTTTCTACATTCAACCATCTGGTTATAATAGTGACCACTACCAACATACCATTCTATGTTCCGCCATCTGGGTATACTTGTGGCCACATACCAGCATACCATTCTAAATTATACCCTTTGCCTATAATACTGATCACTACCAGCATACCATTCTACATTCCACCATCTGGCTGTAATAGTGACCACATACAAGCATACCATTCTACATTCCCCCTCTGGGTATAATTGTGACCTCTACCAGCATACCATTCTACATTCAACTCTCTTGCTATAATATGGACCACTACCAGCAAATCATTCTACATTCAACCATCTGGCTATAGTAGTGACCACTACCAACATCTCATTCTACATTCAACTAAATAGCTATAATAGGGGCCATTACCAGCGTACCATTTTTCATTCCACCCTCTGGCTATAATAGTGACAACTACCAGAATACCATTCTACATTCTACCCTCTGGCTTTAATAAAAACCACTACCAGCATCCCATACTACATTCCACCCTCTGGCTATAATAGTGACCACTACCAGTATACCATTCTACATTCAACAATCAAGCTATAATAGTGACCACTACCAACATAACATTCTAAGTTCAACCATCCGGCTATAATAGGTACCACTACCAGCATACCATTCTCCATTCCAAACTCTGGCTCTAATGGTGATGACTACCAGCATATCATTTTACATTGCATCATCTGGCTATAATAGTGACCACTACCAGCATATCATTTTACATTGCACCCTCTGGCTATAATTGTGATGACTACCAGCATACCATTCTACATTCCACCCTCTGGCTATAATAGTGAACCCTACCAGCATACCATTCTACATTCCATCTGCTGGCTATAAAAGTGACCACATACCAGCATACCTTTCTACATTCAACCATCTGGTTATAATAGTGACCACTACCAACATACCATTCTCTATTCTACCCTCTGGCTATAATAGTAATCACTGCCAGCATACAATTCTTCATTCAACCCTCTGGCTTTAATAGTGACAACTACCAGCATACCATTCTACATTCCACCCTCTGGCTATAATAGTGACCACTACCAGCATACCATTCTACATTCCACCCTCTGGCTATAATAGTGACCACTATCAGCATACCATTCTACACTCCACCCTCTGGCTATAATAGTGACCACTACCAGCATACCATTCTACATTCCACCCTCTGGCAATAATAGTGACCACTACCAGCATACTATTCTACATTCAACCATCTGGCTATAATATTGACCACATACCAACATACCATTCTACATTCCGCCCTCTGGCTATAATGGTGACCACATACCAGCATACCATTCTACATTCCACCCTCTGGCTATAATAGTGACCACTACCATAACCATTCTACATTCCATTCTCTGGCTATAAAATTGACCACTACCACCATACTGTTCTACATTCCACCCTCTGGCGATAAGAGTGAACACTACCAGCATTCAATTCTACATTCCACCCTCTGGCTATAATAGTGACCACTACCAGCATACCATTCTACATTCTACCATCCGGCTATAATAGGGACCACTACCAGCATACCAATCTACATTCAACTTTCTGGCTATAATAGTGACCATTACAGCATACCATTCTACACTATATCCTCTGGCTATAATAGGGTCCACTACCAGCTTACCATTCTACATTCACCCTCTGGCTATAATTGTGATGGCTACCAGCATACCATTTTACATTCCACCCTCTGGCTATAATAGTGAACCCTACCAACATACCATTCTACATTCCATCTGCTGGCTATAATACTGACAACATACCATCATACTTTTCTACATTCAAACATCTGGCTGTAATAGGGACCACTACCAGCATACCATTCTTCATTCCACCCTCTGGGTATAATAGTAACCACTACCAGCATACTGCTCTACTTTCCATCCTCTGTTTATAATAGTGACCCCATACCAGAATACCATTCTACATTCCACCCTCTGGCTATAATAGTGACCACATACCTGCATACCATTCTACATTCCACACTCTGGCTATGATAGTGACCACACACCAGCGTACCATTCTACATTCCATCCCCACTGGTTATAATAGTGACCACTACCAGCATGCCATTCTACATTTCCCTTTCTGGCTATAATAATGTCCACATGCCAGCAAACCATTCTACATTCTACCCTCTAGGTACAATAGTGTCCACAGTGCAGCATATCATTCTACAATCCACCCTCTGGGTATAATATTGACCACTACCAGCATGCAATTCTACATTCCCATTTCTGGCTATAATAGTGGCCACATACCAGCATTCCATTCTACATTCCACACTGTGGTTATAATAGTGATCACTACCAACATACCATTCTACATTACACCATCGGCTATAATAGTGACCACATGACAGCATACCATTCTACATTCCCCCTCTAGGTATAATAGTGATCACTACCAACATACCATTCTACATTCAACCCTCTGGCTATAATAGTGAACCCTACCAACATACCATTCTAGATTCAACCATCTGTTTATAATAGTTACCACTAGCAGCATACCATTCTACATTCACCCACCTGGCTATAATAGAGACCACTACCAGCATACCATTCTACATTCCATCTGCTAATTATAATATTGACCACATAAAAGCATACCTTTCTACATTCAACCATCTGGTTATAATAGTGACCACTACCAACATATCATTCTACATTCCACCCTCTGGGTATATTAGTGGCCACATACCAGCATACCATTCTAAATTCTACGCTCTGCCTATAATACTGATCACTATCGTTATACCATTCTACATTCCACCCTCTGGCTATAATAGTGACCACATATAAGCATACCATTCTACATTCCCTCTCTGGGTATAATTGTGACCTCTACCAGCATACCATTCTACATACAACTCTCTGGCTATAATAGGGACCACAACCAGCAAATCATTCTACATTCAACCATCTGGCTGTAGTAGTGACCACTACCAACATCTCATTCTACATTCTACCATCTGGCTATAATAGGAACCAATACCAGCATACCATTCTACATTCAACCTTCTGGCTATAATAGTGACCACTACAGCATACCATTCTACACTCCACCCTCTGGCTATAATAGGGACCACTACCAGCTTACCATTCTACATTCCACCCTCTGGCTATAAGAGTGACCACGACCAGCATACCATTCCACATTCCATTCTCTCGCTATAATATTGACCACTGCCTGCATACTGTTCTACGTTCCACCACCTGGCTATAATAGTGACCACTACAAGTATATGTTGGTACATTCCATCCCCTGGCTATAATAGTGACCAATACCAGCATACCATTCTACATTCCACCCTCTGGCTATAATAGTGACCACTACCAGCATACCATTCTACATTCAACCTTCTGGCTATAATAGTGACCACTACAGCATACAAATCTACACTCCACTCTCTGGCTATAATAAGGACCACTACCAGCTTACCTTTCTACAATCCAACCTCTGGCTATAATAGTGACCACTACCAATATACCATTCTACATTCCGCCCTCTGGATATAATAGTGACCACATGCCAGCATACCATTCTAGATTTCACCCTCTAGCTATAAGCGTGACCACTACCAGCATACAATTCTACATTCCACCATCTGGCTATAATAGTGACCACTACCAGTATATCTTGGTACATTCCACCCCCTGGCTATAATAGTGACCAATACCAGCATACCATTCTACATTCCACCCTCTGGCTATAATAGTGACCACTACCAGCATACCATTCTACATCCAACCCTCTGGCTATAATAGTGAACACTACCAGCATACCATTCTACATTCTACCATCTGGCTATAATAGGGACCACTACCAGCATACCATTCTACATTCAACCTTCTGGCTATAATAGTGACCACTACAGCATACCATTCTACACTCCACCCTCTGGCTATAATAGGGACCACTACCAGCTTACCATTCTACATTCCACCCTCTGGCTATAATAGTGGCCACTACCAGCATACCATTCTACATTTGACCATCTGGCTATAATATAGACCACTGCCAGCATACCATTCTACATTCAAACATCTGGTTATAATAGTGACCACTGTCAACATACCATTCTACGTTCCACCCTCTGGCTATAATAGTGACCACATACCAACATACCATTCTACATTTCAACCATTGGCTATAATAGTGACAACTACCAGCATACTGTTCTACCTTCAACCCTCTGGCTATAGTAGTGACCACTACCAAATTACCATTCTACATTCTAACCTCTGGCTATAATTGTGACCACTACCACTATACCATTCTGCATTCTACCCCTTAGCTATAATAGTGACCACTACCAGTATTCCATTCTGCATTCAACCATCTGGCCATAATAAGGACCGCATACCATTCTACATTACACTCTCTGGCTATACTAGTGACCACATACCAGCATACCAATCTACATTCCACCCTATGGCTATAATAGTGACCACTACCAACATACCATTCTATATTTAATTATCTGGCTATAATAGGCACCACTACCAGCATACCATTTTTAATTCCTCCCTCTGGTTATAATAGTGACCACTACCAGCATGCCATTCTACATTCCACCTTCTGGCTATAATAGTGACCACTACCAGCATACTGTTCTACATTCCACCCTCTGGCTATAATAGTGACCATTACAGCATACGATTCTGCTCTCCACCCTCTGGCTATAATAGGGACCACTTCCAGCTTACCATTATACATTCCATCCTCTGGCTATAATAGTGGCCACTACCAGCATACCATTCTACATTTGACCTTCTGGCTATAATATGGACCACTGCCAGCATACCATTCTACATTCAAACATCTGGTTATAATAGTGACCACTGTCAACATACCATTCTGCATTCCACCCTATGTCTATAATAGTGACCACATACCAACAAACTATTTTACATTCCAGTCATTGGCTATAATAGTGACAACTGCCAGCATACTGTTCTACATTCACCCCTCTAGCTATAGTTCATAGGTTCATAGGTTCATAGGCTCATAGGTTGGTACTAAGCTATCAGTCCTAGGGCCTATACAAGCCTAGTCATAACAATTCCCTGGCTATTTCTTCCCACACTATTTACTTCCCTGGACCCCTGTCTGGCA
Source organism: Protopterus annectens (assembly GCF_019279795.1). NCBI lineage: Eukaryota > Metazoa > Chordata > Ceratodontiformes > Protopteridae > Protopterus > Protopterus annectens. Next base: position 1,345,079,402 of record NC_056747.1, read on the forward strand.
GGGCGACTGGCATGATCCCCGGGGTGAATTTCCTTTCTCCCATCCAAACGTCAAGGTTCCTTTTGAAGATGGCCAAAGAGGCACTCTGCCTGACATGTATGGCCAATCTATTCCAGAGTCTGGGGAGTCTCTGGGTCAGGAACCTATCCCTCCAGCATGTTTTGTTTATTGTAATGACAAGGTTTAGATCCCTGGAGCGTGTGGCTCTGAGGGATTGGGATTTCTTTAAGTGCAGCATGTCTAACAGCTCTGGGCTTGACATGGCCTTGTATGTTAAGCAAAGATCGCCTCTGAGTAGACGATATGCAACACAGTATAGCTGGATTTGTTTAAGGCGGTCAGCGTAGGGCATCTGCTTTAGGCTTGTGATTCTTTTAGTGAGGTATTTCTGTGGCCTTTCCAGTTGTTGCAGATGTCTTGAGAGGTACATACCAAACGGGGCATTGTATTCTATAATGGGTCTAATGAGAGATGAGTACAATGGGACAATGACCTCCTTTTTTCTGGATGAAAAGCCCTTAGTGATGAGGTGTGCCACATAGAAGGATTTCCTGACTGTTGTGGCAATGTGGTTATCGAAGGTGAGACCACTGTCCACCTGTGTCCCTAAGTCTCTTATCAAACTTTCGGAGTTTAGTGTACTGCCACCTATATGGTAATTCACGGATACATGTTTTTTCCCAAAGGGGATAACGATGCATTTCTTGGCATTGAGCTTGAGCCCATGGCTCTGGCACCAAGCATCTGTTTCTGTAAGGCCCTTTTGTAGAGTATCCACATCATTTGGGTATTCAATAATGGCTCCCAATTTGCAGTCATCTGCAAACTTTGTTATCCAGACTCCCTTAATATTGGCTTGTACTTCAGAGAAGTAGATGCCAAACAAGAGCGGTCCCAGGACTGAACCCTGAGGTACTCCACTTGTCACTTGTCTGGAGCTGGATTTGGAGTCTGCTACTTTTACAGTGTGGGTTCTATCAGTAAGCCAGTTAGCAACCCATTGGGTGATGTAGGGATTAATGCCCAGCTTAGTAAGTTTATCTATGATTCCAGAGTGGGGGATGGTGTCAAAGGCCTTGGCAAGGTCTAGATAGGCTGTGTGGACCACCTTACCCTGGTCCATGGCTCTGGAGACTGATTCAAAGAAGTCAATCAAGTTCAGGAGACAAGATCGGCCCTTCACGAACCCAAACTGGGTGGGGTCCAGTGTTTGAAGGTTGCCAATGTCTTTGTTTATAAGTTCCATGATAATACGCTCCATGGCCTTGCAGATAAGGCTTGTCAGACTGATGTGACAGTAGTTTCCGGGATCCAAGGTGGATCCCCCCTTGTGGAGTGGGATAACTGTAGCTGTGCGCCACTCAGTGGACATGAAACCTGAGGTGAGGCTATGATTAAACATGGCACTTAGGTGAGGTGCCAGTTCATATTGTAGTCCATGTAGTACACAGCCCGGGATGTCATCTGGTCCCATGGATGCTGTATTCTTAGCTTTGGAGAGTGCGTTTTTTACCTGTGTGGCCATTATTACCGGAATTTGGCAATCTTCCAGTATGGAGATGGGCCATTTAGGGGATGAGAGGGGGGGGTGAAATTGGCACTGAATCGATCTGCCATGATATTGGTAATATCCTTGGGATCAGTATATTTAATGCCATTCTGTTTTAGCTCAGAGCAGATCTGAGCATTGCCATTTAGATTATTGACATAGTTATAGAATGCCTTGTTGTCTTTGGAATCTTTGGCAATTTTATTTTCGTAACTAGCTTTGGAGGATTTTATGAGGGATCTCAGTTTCTTACTGAGGCTGGTAAGGAAGTTTTTTGCATCCTGGGATTTTCCTCTTTTCTGCAACAGTTTCTTCCTTTTGTTGTAAAGTTTGTTTAAGGCAGGGGACCACCAGATTGGCTTCTTTTTTTTGGATGAGAGCATCTTGGTTCTATTTGGAATGGCAAGATTTATGCATAAGTGGATTTGCTCGTACAGTGCCTTAGTGTAGGATTCAGCAGTTGAACTTTCAGCTCCCGTCTGCATGGGTTTCATGAAGTTTGTCACTTCTGACTTGAGTAGCATGAAGTTGGCTTTGGAGAAGTTTTTATGGAGGTTTCCTTACTGGGAGGTGGGGGTGGGATGTGGATGTTAAGGGTGATTAGCTTATAGTCAGACGAGACTAACAAGGGGGTGACCATAGGTGTGGAGTATCGATTTCCCATGTTGGTAATGACCAGGTCTAGGATATTGGAGCCCCTGGTGGGACTATGGATTAGTTGATCCAGGGCATTGGAATTTATGAATTCCAAGAACTGTTGGGCAAAGGTGTTGGTACATGAGTAGCTTTCCCAGTTAATGGCAGGGTAGTTAAAATCAGCCAGTATTAGGGTGTTTGGTTCAATCTTAATATTTTCCAGTAGTAGTAGCGACCACTACCAAATTCCCATTCTACATTCTAACCTCAGGCTATAATTGTGATCACTACCAATATACCATTCTTCATTCTAACCTCTGGCTATAATTGTGACCACTACCACTATACCATTCTGCATTCAGCCATCTGGCCATAATAAGGACCACATACCAGAATACCATTCTACATTCCACCCTCTGGCTATAATAGTGACCACATGCTAGCATACCAATCTACATTCCACCTTCTGGCTATAATAGTGACCACTGCCAACATACCATTCTACATTAAATTATCTGGCTATAATAGGCACCACTACCAGCATACCATTCTTCATTCCACCTTCTGGCTATAATAGTGACCACTACCAGCATGCCATTCTACATTCCAACCTCTGGCTATAATAGTGACCACATACCAGCATACCATTCTGCATTCCACCCTCTGGCTATGATAGTGACCATATACCAGCGTACCATTCTACATTCCATCCCCACTGGTTATAATAGTGACCACTACCAACATACCATTCTACATTCAACCCTCTGGGTATAATATTGACCACTACCAGCATACCATTCTACATTACCCTTTCTGGCTATAATATTGTCCACATGCCAGCATACCATTCTACCCTCTAGGTATAATAATGAACACAGTGCAGCATACCATTCTACAATCCACCCTCTGGGTATAATATTGACCACTATCAGCATACAATTCTACATTCCCATTTCGGGCTATAATAGTGACCACATACCAGCATACCATTCTACATTCCACACTCTGGCTATAATAGTGATCACTACCAACATACCATTCTATATTACACCATCTTGCTATAATAGTGACCACATGCCAGCATACCATTCTACATTTCACAATCTGGCTATAATAGTGATCACTACCAACATACCATTCTACATTACACCATCTGGCTATAATAGTGACCACATGTCAGCATACCATTCTACATTCTACCCTCTGGCTATAATAGTGAACCCTGCCAACATACCATTCTAGATTCAACCATCTGTTTATAATAGTTACCACTACCAGCATACCATTCTACATTCCACCCTCTGGCTATAATAGTGAACCCAACCAACATACCATTCTACATTCAACCATCTGTTTATAATAGTTACCACTACCAGCATACCATTCTACATTCACCCATCTGGATATAATAGTGACCACTACCAGAATACCATTCTACATTCCATCTGCTGGCTATAATAGTGACCACATACCAGCATACTTTTCTACATTCAACCATCTGGTTATAATAGTGACAACTACCAACATACCATTCTATGTTCCGCCATCTGGGTATACTTGTGGCCACATACCAGCATACCATTCTAAATTATACCCTTTGCCTATAATACTGATCACTACCAGCATACCATTCTACATTCCACCATCTGGCTGTAATAGTGACCACATACAAGCACGCCATTCTACATTCCCCCTCTGGGTATAATTGTGACCTCTATCAGCATACCATTCTACATTCAACTCTCTTGCTATAATAGGGACCACTGCCAGCAAATCATTCTACATTCAACCATCAGGCTATAATAGTGAACACTACCAACAGCTCATTCTACATTCAATCATCTAGCTATAATAAGGACCACTACCAACATACCATTTTTCATTCCTACCTCTGGCTATAATAGTGACAACTACCAGCATACCATACTACATTCCACCCTCTGGCTATAATAGTGACAACTACCAGCATACCATACTACATTCCACCCTCTGGCTATAATAGTGGCCACTACCAGTATACCATTCTACATTCAACCATCAAGCTATAATAGTGACCACTACCAACAGACCATTCTACATTCAACCATCTGGCTATAACAGGTAACACTACCAGCATACCATTCTCCATTCCAACCTCTGGGTCTAATGGTGACGACTACCAGCATATCATTTTACATTGCACCATCTGGCTATAATAGTGACACTACCAGCATAGCATTTTACATTGCACCCTCTGGCTATAATTGTGATGACTACCAGCATACCATTTTACTTTCCAACCTCTGGCTATAATAGTGAACCCTACCAACATACCATTCTACATTATATCTGCTGGCTATAATAGTGACCACATACCAGCATACTTTTTTACATTCAACCATCTGGTTATAATAGTGACCACTACCAACATACCATTCTCTATTCTACCCTCTGGCTATAATAGTAATCACTGCCAGCATACTATTCTTCATTCCACCCTTTGGCTATAATAGTGACCACTACCAGCATACCATTCTACATTCCACCCTCTGGCTATAATAGTGACCACTACCAGCATACCATTCTACATTCCACCCTCTGGCTATAATAGTGACCACTATCAGCATACCATTCTACACTCCACCCTCTGGCTATAATAGTGACCACTACCAGCATACCATTCTACATTCCACCCTCTGGCAATAATAGTGACCACTACCAGCATACTATTCTACATTCAACCATCTGGCTATAATATTGATGACATACCAACATACCATTCTACATTCTGCCCTCTGGCTATAACGGTGACCACATACCAGCATACCATTCTACATTCCACCCTCTGGCTATACCAAAACCATTCTACATTCCATTCGCTGGCTATAAAATTGACCACCACCACCATACTGTTCAACATTCCACCCTCTGTCAATAATAGTGACCACTACCAGCATACCATTCTACATTCCACCCTCTGGCTATAATAGTGACCACTACCAGCATACCATTCTACATTCTACCATCCGGCTATAATAGGGACCACTACCAGCATACCAATCTACATTCAACTTTCTGGCTATAATAGTGACCATTACAGCATACCATTCTACACTATATCCTCTGGCTATAATAGGGTCCACTACCAGCTTACCATTCTACATTGCACCCTCTGGCTATAATTGTGATGGCTACCAGCATACCATTTTACATTCCACCCTCTGGCTATAATAGTGAACCCTACCAACATACCATTCTGCATTCCATCTGCTGGCTATAATACTGACAACATACCATCATACTTTTCTACATTCAAACATCTGGCTGTAATAGGGACCACTACCAGCATACCATTCTTCATTCCACCCTCTGGGTATAAAAGTAACCACTACCAGCATACTGCTCTACTTTCCATCCTCTGTTTATAATAGTGACCCCATACCAGAATACCATTCTACATTCCACCCTCTGGCTATAATAGTGACCACATACCAGCATACCATTCTACATTCCACCCTCTGGCTATGATAGTGACCACATACCAGCGTACCATTCTACATTCCATCCCCACTGGTTATAATATTGACCACTACCAGCATACCATTCTACATTACCCTTTCTGGCTATAATATTGACCACATACCGGAATGCCATTCTACATTTCACCCTCTAGGTATAATAGTGACCACAGTGCAGCATACCATTCTACGTTCCACCCTCTCTGTATAATATTGACCACTACTAGCATACAATTCTACATTCCCATTTCTGACCATAATAGTCGCCACATACCAGCATACCAATCTACATTCCACCCTCTGGCTATAATAGTGATCTCTACCAAGATACCATTCTACATTACACCCTCTGGCTATAATAGTGACCACATGCCAGCATACCATTCTACATTCCCTTTCTGGGTATAATAGTCACCACTACCAGCATATCATTCTACACTCTACCTTCTGGCTATAATAGTGAACCCTACCAACATACCATTCTACATTCAACCATCTGTTTATAATTGTTACCACTACCAGCATACCATTCTACATTCACCCATCTGGCTATAATAGAGACCACTACCAGCATACCATTCTACATTCCATCCGCTAATTATAATATTGACCACATAAAAGCATACCATTCTACATTCCACCCTCTGGGTATAATAGTGACCACATAGCAGCATACCATTCTACATTCCACCATCTGTGTATACTAGTGGCCACATACCAGAATACCATTCTAAATTCTACCCTCTGCCTTTAATACTGATCACTACCAGCATACCAATCTACATTCCACCCTTTGCTATAATAGTGACCACATACAAGCATACCATTCTACATTCCCCCTCTGGGTATAAATGTGACCTCTACCAGCATACCATTCTACATTCAACCCTCTGGCTATAATAGGGACCACTACCAGCAAATCATTCTACATTCAACCATCTGGCTATAGTAGTGACCACTACCAACATCTCATTCTACATTCTACCATCTGGCTATAATAGGAACCAATACCAGCATACCATTCTATATTCAAACTTCTGGCTATAATAGTGACCACTACAGCATTCCATTCTACACTACATCATCTGGCTATAATAGGGACCACTACCAGCTTACCATTCTACATTCCACCCTCTGGCTATAATAGTGACCACTACCAGCATAACATTCTACATAAGACCATCTGGCTGTAATAGGGACCACTACCAGCATACCATTCTACATTCAAACATCTGGTTATAATAGAGACCACTGTCAACATATCATTCTACATTCCACCCTCTGGCTATAATAGTGACCACTACCAGCATACCATTCTACATTCAATCATCAAGCTAAAATAGTGATCAATACCAACATACCATTCTAAATAACACCATCTGGCTATAATAGGGACCACAACCAGCATACCATTCTCCATTCCAACCTTTAGTTATAAAAGTGACCACTACCAGCATATCATTTTACATTGCACCCTCTGGCTATAATAGTGACCAGTACCAGCATACAATGTTACATTCAACACTCTGGCTATAATAGTGACCACTACCATCATACTATTCTGCATTTTAATTTCTGGCTATAATAGTGACTACTGCCATCATACCATTCTACATTCAATCATCTGGATATAATAGGTACCACTACCAGCATACTATTCTCCATTCAAACCACTGGCTATAATAGGGACCACTACCAGCATATCAATTTACATTGCACCCTCTAACTATAATTGTTACGACTACCAGCATACCATTCTACATTCCACCCTCTGGCTATAATAGTGAACACTACCAACATACCATTCTACATTCAACCATCTGGTTATAATAGTGACCACTACCAACATACCATTCTTTATTCTATCCTCTGGCTACAATAGTAAACACTGGCAGCAACCTATTTTTCATTCCACCCTCTGGCTTTAATAGTGACAACTAACAGCATACCATTCTACATTCCACCCTCTGGCTATAATAGTGACCACTACCAGCATACTATTTTACATTCAACCATCTGGCTATAATATTGACCACATACCAACATACCATTCTACATTCTGCCCTCTGGCTATAATAGTGACCACATGCCAGCATACCATTCTACATTCCACCCTCTGGCTATAAGAGTGACCACTACCAGCATACCATTCCACATTCCATTCTCTGGCTATAATATTGACCACTACCAGCATACTGTTCTACATTCCACCATCTGGCTATAATAGTGACCACTACCAGTATATCTTGGTACATTCCACCCCCTGGCTATAATAGTGACCAATACCAGCATACCATTCTACATTCCACCCTCTGGCTATAATAGTGACCACTACCAGCATACCATTCTACATTCTGGCTATAATAGGGACCACTACCAGCATACCATTCTACATTCAACCTTCTGGCTATAATAGTGACCACTACAGCATACCATTCTACACTCCACCCTCTGGCTATAATAGGGACCACTACCAGCTTACCATTCTACATTCCACCATCTGGCTATAATAGTGACCACCACCAGTATATCTTGGTACATTCCACCCCTGGCTATAATAGTTGACCAATGCCAGCATACCATTCTACATTCCAACCTCTGGCTATAATAGTGACCACTACCAGCATACCATTCTACATTCAACCCTCTGGCTATAATAGTGACCACTACCAGCATACTATTTTACATTCAACCATCTGGCTATAATATTGACCACATACCAACATACCATTCTACATTCCGCCCTCTGGCTATAATAGTGACCACATGCCAGCATACCATTCTACATTCCACCCTCTGGCTATACCCTCTGGCTATAATATTGACCACTACCAGCATACTGTTCTACATTCCACCATCTGGCTATAATAGTGACCACTACCAGTATATCTTGGTACATTCCACCCCCTGGCTATAATAGTAACCACATACCAACATACCATTCTACATTCAAACCATATTAGTGACAACTACCAGCATATTGTTCTACATTCAAACCTCTGGCTATAGTGGCGACTACTACCAAATTACCATTCTACATTCTAACCTCTGGCTATAATTGTGACCACTACCAACATACCATTCTTCATTCCACCCCCGGGCTATAATAGTGACCACTACCAGTGTACCATTCCGCATTCAACCATCTGGCCATAATAAGAACCACATACCAGCATACCATTCTACATTCCACCCTCTGGTTATAATAGTGACCACATACCAGCATATCAATCTACATTCCACCCTCTGGCTAAAATAGTGACCACTACCAGCATACCATTCTTCATTCCACCCTCTGGCTATAATAGTGACCACTACCAACATACCATTCTACATTCTGCCCTCTGGCTATAATAGTGACCACATGCCAGCATACCATTCTACCTTCCACCCTCTGGCTACAAGAGTGACCACTACCAGCATACAATTCCACATTCCACCATCTGGCTATAATAGTGACCACTACCAGTATATCTTGGTACATTGCACCCCTGGCTATAAAAGTGACCAATACCAGAATACCATTCTACATTCCACCCTCTGGATCTAATAGTGACCACTACCAGCATAGCATTCAACATTCAACCCTCTGGCTATAATAGTGAACACTACCAGCATACCATTCTACATTCTACCATTTGTCTATAATAGGGACCACTACCAGCATACTATTCTACATTCAACCTTCTGGCTATAATAGTGACCACTACAGCATACCATTCTACACTCCACCCTCTGGCTATAATAGGGACCGCTACCAGCTTAACATTCTAAATTCCACCCTCTGGCTATAATAGTGGCCACTACCCACATACTATTCTTCATTCCACATCTGGCTATAATAGGGACCACTACCAGCATACCATTTTACATTCAAACATTTGGTTATAATAGTGACCACTGTCAACATACCATTCTACGTTCCACCCTCTGGCTATAATAATGACCACATACCAACATACCATTCTACATTTCAACCATTGGCTATAATAGTGACAACTACCAGCATACTGTTCTACATTCACCCCTGGCTATAGTAGCGACCACTACCAAATTACCATTCTACATTCTAACCTCTGGCTATAATTGTGACCACTACCAACATACCATTCTTCATTCCACCCCCTGGCTATAATAGTGACCACTACCAGTATACCATTCTGCATTCAACCATCTGGCCATAATAAGGACCACATACCAGCATACCATTCTACATTCCACCCTCTGGCTATAATAGTGACCACATGCTAGCATACCAATCTACATTCCACCCTCTGGCTATAATAGTGACCACTACCAGCATACCATTCTTCATTCCACCCTCTGGCTATAATAGTGACCACTACCAACATACCATTCTACATTCAACTATCTGGATATAATAGGGACCACTACCAGCATACCATTCTTCATTCCTCCCTCTGGCTATAATAGTGACCACTACCAGCATACTGTTCTAAATTCCACCCTCTGGCTATAATAGTGACCACATACCAGCATACTATTCTACATTCCACCCTCTGGCTATAATAGTGACCACATACCAGCATACCATTCTACATTCCACCCTCTGGGTATAATAGTGACCACTACCAGCATACTGCTCTACATTCCATCCTCTGGCTATAATAATGACCACATACCAGCATACCATTCTACATTCCATCCCTACTGGTTATAATAGTGATCACTGCCAATATACCATTCTACATTCCACCCTCTGGGTATAATATTGACCATTACCAGCATGCCATTCTACATTCTCCTTTCTGGCTATAATAGTGACCACATACCAGCATACCATTCTACATTCCACCCTATAGGTATAATAGGTTCACAGGTTCATAGGTTCATACTAGGCTATCTGCCCTAGGGCGTTTATAAGCCTAGCCAGAGTGTGTTTGGCTTTCGCCACCCATTTTAAATTAATTTTGCTATGCCCTTTTTTGAGGTTAGTATACTGTACCTCTGTCTAACAGTGACACAGAAGTGATACCCGGGGTAAACCTACGATCCCCCATCCAGTCATCAAGATTCCTTTTGAAGAGTGTCAAAGAGGGACTCTGCCTAACCTGGACTGGGATTTTATTCCAGAGTGAAGGGAGCCTCTGGGTTATGAATCTGTCCCTCCAGCATGTCCTATTTATTTCAATGCTGAGGTTCAAGTCTCTCCAGCGTGTAGCTCGATGGGATTTGGATTTTCTGATGTGCAGCATGTCCATTAATTCCGGGTTGGACATGGCTTTATACATCAGGCACAGATTGCCTCTGAGCAGGTGGTATGCCACTGAGTAGAGCTGGAGTTTCTTTAACTGGGCTGCATATGGCATCTGTTTGAGCCCTTTGATCCTCTTGGTGAGGTATTTTTGGGGTCTTTCCAGTTGCTGCAGGTGTCTGGTAAGGTACATCCCAAAAGGGGCATTGTACTCAATTATGGGCCTGATGAGGGATGAGTAAAGAGGCACGATGACCTCCCCTGATCTAGATGTGAATCCCTTCATGATTAGGTGGGCTATATAAAATGTTTTTCTAACCACTTTGGCCACGGGGTTGTCAAATGAGAGATTGCTATCAACTCGGGTCCACAGGTCCCTAATTACTTCTTCTGTACTTAATGGATTACCACCTATGTGGTAATTTGTGGGCACTTTGTTTTTGCCAAGGGGGATGACTATACACCTTTTGGCATTTAGCTTGAGGACATGGCTCTGGCACCAGTTGTCTGTTTCTATGAGGCCCTTTGGGAGGATGCTTGTGTCGGCTGGAGAGTTGATTATAGCACCCAGTTTGCAGTCATCTGCGAACTTGGTCAGCCACAGTCCTTCCGTGTTGGCCTGTACCTCAGAGAAATATATACCGAACAGGAGAGGTCCCAAGACTGAGCCTTGTGGGATGCCACTTGTAATTGGTTTGGAGTCTGACCTGGCTCCAGCAATTCTAACCATGTGGGTTTTGTCCTTGAGCCAGTTTGCAACCCATCTAGTGACATAGGGGTTTATATTTAAGCTGGTGAGCTTATCTATAATGCCCGAGTGGGGTATTGTATTGAAGGCTTTTGCGAGGTCCAGGTAGGCTGTGTGAACCACCTTCCCCTCATCAATGGCCTTGGTGACTGTTTCAAAGAAATCGACCAGGTTTAAGAGGCAGGATCTGCCCTTAACAAATCCGAACTTGGTAGGATCCAGTGTCTGTACATCCCCAATGTCTTTTTTTATGAGGTCCATGATGATCCTTTCCATAGTTTTGCAGACCAAACTAGTCAGGCTTATGGGGCAATAGTTTCCAGGATCCGTTGAGGCACCACCTTTGTGGAGAGTGACCCCTGTTGCTGTACGCCACTCTTTGGGTACATATCCTGTGGTAAGGCTGAGATTGAACAGTAGTTTTATGTTTGGCTTTAGCTCTTCTTGGAGTTCATGTAGGACGCATCCCAGGACACCGTCTGGTCCCATTGATGCTGTGTTTTTTGCTTTGGAGAGGGCGGCTCTTACCTGAGCATCTGAGATGTCAGGGGGGCAGTACTCTGCTGGGATAGATATTTGCCCTTTTGCTGGGGTGGGGGGGAGTTTGCACTGAACCTGTCAGCTAGGATGTTGGCAATATCTGTGGGTTCAGTGTATTTTTTGTCATTTTAGACTAATTCTGAGCATATCTGGGAATTCCCACCCAGGTTCCTAACATAACTAAAGAAAGCCTTGTGATTATCCTTAGTGTCCTGTGCAATTTTTCTCTTGAAGCTGGCCTTAGACAATTTTATGAGTGCCCGTAGTTTTTTGCTAACACTGATCAGAGATGCCTTCCCTTTTTGGGATTTTGCTCTATCATGTCGTAGCTTCCTCCTTCTATTGTATAATTTGTTTATGGCTGGGGTCCACCAGACAGGACGTCTGCCTTTGGAGGATTGGGTCTTGGTTTTATTTGGGATTGCATGATCCATGCATTCCTGAAGGTGTTCAGAAAATGCGTTTATAAAGGATTCTGCAGTCTGGGCAGTATTTTCCACAGGCCTGGGGGGGCTTTGAAGGATTCCACCCCAGTTTTGAGGAGTGTGAAATTTGCTTTACAGAAGTTTTTCATTGTGGTTTTCTGGGCAGGGGGTGGGGTCGGTATGTGAATATCCAGTGAGATTAGTTTATGGTCTGATCTTACCAGTGAGGGATACACTTCTGGTCTGGAGCATAGAGTCCCCATGTTGGTGATGATCAGGTCCAGTATGTTTTCCCCTCTTGTGGGAGTGGTAACAAGTTGTTCCATAGCATTTGAGTTTATAAATTCTAGGAACCTTTGAGCTAGGGTGTTGGAGCTAGAGTAATTGCTTTTTTTTCCCAAAAAAAATTTTTTTATGTTTGG
>NC_056747.1:1345092933-1345140433 GCF_019279795.1 Protopterus annectens
ATGGAAGAAGGAAAAAAGGGAAACCCTAAACATTTAAAAAAAAATAGTGGTTCAAGTTACTGAAGAGCAGAGTTTAAAACTGCCAGTTCAGTTAAATTTTCTACAACGCAGTTTAAATCAAATTAAATGCTGTATTTTTAAAAAAAAAAAGTGCAGATAAAGGTACTTAAATTCTCTTATACGTCCAGTTGAATATAACCAAGTTCTTAGCTGGCCAAAGCTGAGGTTTTTAAGCAGAAATTATTTCACACTATACCACTTAAATAGGCAAGGACAGGAAATCAAAGAATGTGGCTACCCCCACACCTGTAATTACTAGCAAATAAAATTCAGCAAACACTGCTTCAGTTCAAGTTACTGAAGAGCAGAGTTTAAAACTGCCAGTTCAGTTACATTTTCTACAACACAGTTTAAATCAAATTAAATGCTGTATTTTTTTTAAAAAAAAAGTGCAGATAAAGGTACTTAAATTCTCTTATACGTCCAGTTGAATATAACCAAGTTCTTAGCTGGCCAAAGCTGAGGTTTTTAAGCAGAAATTATTTCACACTATACCACTTAAATAGGCAAGGACAGGAAATCAAAGAATGTGGCTACCCCCACACCTGTAATTACTAGCAAATAAAATTCAGCAAACACTAGCTTCAGCTCAAGTTACTGAAGAGCAGAGTTTAAAACTGCCAGTTCAGTTAAATTTTCTACAACACAGTTTAAATCAAATTAAATGCTGTATTTTTTTAAAAAAAAAGTGCAGATAAAGGTACTTAAATTCTCTTATACGTCCAGTTGAATATAACCAAGTTCTTAGCTGGCCAAAGCTGAGGTTTTTAAGCAGAAATTATTTCACACTATACCACTTAAATAGGCAAGGACAGGAAATCAAAGAATGTGGCTACCCCCACACCTGTAATTACTAGCAAATAAAATTCAGCAAACACTAGCTTCAGTTCAAGTTACTGAAGAGCAGAGTTTAAAACTGCCAGTTCAGTTAAATTTTCTACAACACAGTTTAATCAAATTAAATGCTGTATTTTTTTTTTTTTAAAAAGTGCAGATAAAGGTACTTAAATTCTCTTGTACGTCCAGTTGAATATAACCAAGTTCTTAGCTGGAAAAAGCTGAGGTTTTTAAGCAGAAATTATTTCACACTATACCACTTAAATAGGCAAGGACAGGAAATCAATATATTATATTAATAATATATTATAGCCAGATGGTGGAATGTAGAACAGTATGCTGGTAGTGGTCAATATTATAGCCAGAGAATGGAATGTGGAATGGTATGCTGGTAGTGGTCACTCTTATAGCCAGAGGGTGGAATGTAGAATGGTATGCTGGTAGTGGTCACTATTATAGCCAGAGGGTGGAATGTAGAATGGTATGTTGGTAGTGGTCACTATTATAGCCAGATGGTTGAATGTAGAATGGTATGCTGGTAGTGGTCACTATTATAGCCAGAGGGTGGAATGTAGAATGGTATGCTGGTAGTTGTCACCATTATAGCCAGAGGGTGGAATGTAGAATGGTATGCTGGTAGTGGTCACTATTATAGCCAGAGGGTGGAATGTAGAATGGTATGCTGGTAGTGGTCACTATTATAGCCAGAGGGTGGAATGTAGAATGGTATGCTGGTAGTGGTCACTATTATAGCCAGAGGGTGGAATGTAGAATGGTATGCTGGTAGTGGTCACTATTATAGCCAGAGGGTGGAATGTAGAATGGTATGCTGGTAGTTGTCACCATTATAGCCAGAGGGTTGAATGTAGCATGGTATGCTGGAAGTGGTCACTATTATAGCCAGAGAGTGGAATGTAGAAAAGTATGCTGGTAGTGGTCACTATTATAGCCAGAGGGTGGAATGTAGAATGGTATGCTGGTAGTGGTCACTATTATAGCCAGAGGGTGGAATGTAGAATGGTATGCTGGTAGTGGTCACTATTATAGCCAGAGGGTGGAATGTAGAATGGTATGCTGGTAGTGGTCACTATTATAGCCAGAGGGTGGAATGTAGAATGGTATGCTGGTAGTGGTCACTATTATAACCAGATGGTTGAATGTAGAAAGGTATGCTGGTATGTGGTCACTTTTATAGCCAGCAGATGGAATGTAGAATGGTATGCTGGTAGTGGTCACTATTATATCCAGATGGGTGAATGTAGAATGGTATGCTGGTAGTGGTAACTATTATAAACAGATGGTTGAATGTAGAATGGTATGTTGGTTGGGTTCACTATTATAGCCAGAGGGTGGAATGTAGAATGGTATGCTGGTGATCGTCACAATTATAGCCAGAGGTTGCAATGTAAAATGATATGCTGGCAGTGTTCACTATTATAGCCAGAGGGTGGAATGTAGAATGGTATGCTGGTAGTGGTCACCTTTATAGCCAGAGGGCGGAATGTAGAATGGTATGTTGGTAGTGGTCACTATTATAGCCAGAGGGTGGAATGTAGAATGGTATGCTGGTAGTGGTCACTATTATAGCCAGAGGGTGGAATGTAGAATGGTATGCTGGTAGTGGTCACTATTATAACCAGATGGTAGAATGTAGAATGGTATGCTGGTAGTGGTCATTATTATAGCCAGATGGTTGAATGTAGAATGGTATGCTGGTAGTGGTCACTATTATAGCCAGAGGTTGGAATGTAGAATGGTATGCTGGTAGTGGTCCCTATTATAGCCAGAGTGTGGAATGTAGAATGGTACACTGGTAGTGGTCTCTATTATAGCCAGATGGTTGAATGTAGAATGGTATGCTGGTAGTCGTCACTATTATAGTCAGAGGCTGGAATGGAGAATGGTATGCCAGTAGTGGTTCCTATTATAGCCAGAGTGTGGAATTCAGAATGGTACACTGGTAGTGGTCTCTATTATAGTCAGATGGTTGAATGTAGAATGGGATGTTGTTAGTGGTCACTATTATAGCCAGATGGTTGAATGTAGAATGGTATGCTGGTAGTGGTCACTATTATAGCCAGAGGGTGGAATGTAGAATGGTATGCTGGTAGTGGTCACTATTATAGCCAGATGGTTGAATGTAGAATGATTCTCTGGTAGTAATCCCTATTATAGCCAGAAGGTAGAGTGTAGAATGATATGCTGGTAGTGGTGACTATTATACCCAGAAAGGGAATGTAGAATGGTATGCTGGCATGTGGTCACTATTATAGCCAGAGGGTGTAATGTAGAATGGTATGTTGGTAGTGATCACTATTATAGCCAGAGGGTGGAATGTAGAATGGTATGCTGGTAGTGGTCACTATTATAGCCAGATGGAGGAATGTAGAATGGTATGCTGGTAGTGGTCACTATTATAGCCAGAGGGTGGAATGTAGAATGGTATGCTGGTAGTGGTCACTATTATAGCCAGAGGGTGGAATGTAGAATGGTATGCTGGTAGTGGTCACTATTATAGCCAGAGGGTGGAATGTAGAATGGTATGCTGGTAGTGGTCACTATTATAGCCAGAGGGTGGAATGTAGAATGGTATGCTGGTAGTGGTCACTATTATAGCCAGAGGGTGGAATGTAGAATGGTATGCTGGTAGTGGTCACTATTATAGCCAGAGGGTGGAATGTAGAATGGTATGCTGGTAGTGGTCACTATTATAGCCAGAGGGTGGAATGTAGAATGGTATGCTGGTAGTGGTCACTATTATAGCCAGAGGTTGGAATGTAGAATGGTATGCTGGTAGTGGTCACTATTATAGCCAGAGTATGGAATGTAGAATGGTATGCTGGTAGTGGTCACTATTATAGCCAGAGGGTTGAATGTAGAATGGTATGCTGGTAGTGGTCACTATTATAGCCAGAGGGTGGAATGTAGAATGGTATGCTGGTAGTGGTCACTATTATAGCCAGAGGTTGGAATGTAGAATGGTATGCTGGTAGTGGTCACTATTATAGCCAGAGGGTGGAATGTAGAATGGTATGCTGGTAGTGGTCACTATTATAGCCAGAGGGTGGAATGTAGAATGGTATGCTGGTAGTGGTCACTATTATAGCCAGAGGGTGGAATGTAGAATGGTATGCTGGTAGTGGTCACTATTATAGCCAGATGGTTGAATGTAGAATGGTATGCTGGTAGTGGTCACTATTATAGCCAGAGGGTGGAATGTAGAATGGTATGCTGGTAGTGGTCACTATTATAGCCAGAAGGTTGAATGTAGAATGGTATGCTGGTAGTGGTCACTATTATAGCCAGAGGGTGGAATGTAGAATGGTATGCTGGTAGTGGTCACTATTATAGCCAGAGGGTGGAATGTAGAATGGTATGCTGGTAGTGGTCACTATTATAGCCAGATGGTTGAATGTAGAATGGTATGCTGGTAGTGGTCACTATTATAGCCAGAGGGTGGAATGTAGAATGGTATGCTGGTAGTGGTCACTATTATAGCCAGAGGGTGGAATGTAGAATGGTATGCTGGTAGTGGTCACTATTATAGCCAGAGGGTGGAATGTAGAATGGTATGCTGGTAGTTGTCACTATTAAAGCCAGAGGGTTGAATGAAGAATTGTATGCTAGTGGTGGTCCGTATTATAGCCTGATGGTGGAATGTAGAATGGTATGCTGGTAGTGTTCACTATTATAGCCAGAGGATTGGATGTAGAATGGTATGCTGGTAGTGGTCACTATTATAGCCAGATGGTCGAATGTAGAATTGTATGCTGGTAGTGGTCACTATTATAGCCAGAGGCTGGAATGTAGTATGGTAAGCTGTAGTGGTCCCTGTTAGAGCCAGATGGTGGAATGTAGAATGGTATGCTGGTAGTGGTCACTATTATAGCCAGAGGGTGGAATGTAGAATGGTATGCTGGTAGTGGTCACTATTATAGCCAGAGGGTGGAATGTAGAATGGTATGCTGGTAGTGGTCACTATTATAGCCAGAGGGTGGAATGTAGAATGGTATGCTGGTAGTGGTCACTATTATAGCCAGAGGGTGGAATGTAGAATGGTATGCTGGTAGTGGTCACTATTATAGCCAGAGGGTGGAATGTAGAATGGTATGCTGGTAGTGGTCACTATTATAGCCAGAGGGTGGAATGTAGAATGGTATGCTGGTAGTGGTCACTATTATAGCCAGAGGGTGGAATGTAGAATGGTATGCTGGTAGTGGTCACTATTATAGCCAGAGGGTGGAATGTAGAATGGTATGCTGGTAGTGGTCACTATTATAGCCAGAGGGTGGAATGTAGAATGGTATGCTGGTAGTGGTCACTATTATAGCCAGATGGTTGAATGTAGAATGGTATGCTGGTAGTGGTCACTATTATAGCCAGAGGGTGGAATGTAGAATGGTATGCTGGTAGTGGTCACTATTATAGCCAGAGGGTGGAATGTAGAATGGTATGCTGGTAGTTGTCACTATTAAAGCCAGAGGGTTGAATGAAGAATAGTATGCTGATAATGGTACCTATTATAGCCAGATGGTTGAATGCAGAATGGTATGATGGTAGTAGTCACTATTATAGCCAGAGGGTGGAATGTAGAATGGTATGCTGGTAGTGGTCACTATTATAGCCAGATGGTTGAATGTAGAATGGTATGCTGGTAGTGGTCACTATTATAGCCAGAGGGTGGAATGTAGAATGGTATGCTGGTAGTGGTCACTATTATAGCCAGAGGGTGGAATGTAGAATGGTATGCTGGTAGTGGTCACTATTATAGCCAGAGGGTGGAATGTAGAATGGTATGCTGGTAGTGGTCACTATTATAGCCAGAGGGTGGAATGTAGAATGGTATGCTGGTAGTGGTCACTATTATAGCCAGAGGGTGGAATGTAGAATGGTATGCTGGTAGTGGTCACTATTATAGCCAGATGGTGGAATGTAGAATGGTATGCTGGTATGTGGTCACTATTATAGCCAGAGGATGGAATGGAGAATAGTATGCTGGTAGTGGTCACTATTATAGCCAGAGGATGGAATGTAGAATGGTATGCTGGTAGTGGTCACTATTATAGCCAGAGGGTGGAATGTAGAATGGTATGCTGGTAGTGGTCACTATTATAGCCAGAGGGTGGAATGTAGAATGGTATGCTGGTAGTGTTCACTATTATAGCCAGAGGATTGGATGTAGAATGGTATGCTGGTAGTGGTCACTATTATAGCCAGAGTATGGAATGTAGAATGGTAAGCTGGTATTGGTCACTATTATAGCCAGAGGGTTGAATGTAGAATGGTATGCTGGTAGCGGTCACTATTATAGCCAGAGGGTGGAATGTAGAATGGTATGCTGGTAGTGTTCACTATTATAGCCAGAGGGTTGAATGTAGAATGGTATGCTGGTAGTGGTCACTATTATAGCCAGAGGGTGGAATGTAGAATGGTATGCTGGTAGTGGTCACTATTATAGCCAGAGGGTGGAATGTAGAATGGTATGCTGGTAGTGGTCCTTATTATAGCCAGATGGTGGAATGTAGAACAGTATGCTTGTAGTGGTCAATATTATAGCCAGAGAATGGAATTTTGAATTGTATGCTGGTAGTGTTCACTCTTATCGCCAGAGGGTGGATTGTAGAATGGTATGCTGGTAGTGGTCACTATTATAGCCAGAGGGTGGAATGTAGAATGGTATGCTGGTAGTTGTCACTATTATAGCCAGAGGGTGAATGTAGAATGGTATGCTGGTAGTGGTCACTATTATAGCCAGAGGGTGGAATGTAGAATGGTATGTTGACAGTGGTCACTATTATAACCAGATGTTTGAATGTAGAATGGTATGCTGGTAGTGGTCCCTATTATAGCCAGATGGTGGAATGTAGAATGGTATGCTGGTAGTGGTCACTATTATAGCCAGAGGGTGGAATGTAGAATGGTATGCTGGTAGTGGTCACTATTATAGCCAGATGGTAGAATGTAGAATGGTATGCTGGTAGTGGTCATTATTATAGCCAGATGGTTGAATGTAGAATGGTATGCTGGTAGTGGTCACTATTATAGCCAGAGGGTGGAATGTAGAATGGTATGCTGGTAGTGGTCACTATTATAGCCAGAGGGTGGAATGTAGAATGGTATGCTGGTAGTGGTCACTATTATAGCCAGAGGGTGGAATGTAGAATGGTATGCTGGTAGTGGTCACTATTATAGCCAGAGGGTGGAATGTAGAATGGTATGCTGGTAGTGGTCACTATTATAGCCAGATGGTTGAATTTAGAATGGTATGTTGGTAGTGGTCACTATTATAGCTTGATGGTTGAATGTAGAATGGTATGCTGGTAGTGGTCACTATTATAGCCAGAGGGTGGAATGTAGAATGGTATGCTGGTAGTGGTCACTATTATAGCCAGAGGGTGGAATGTAGAATGGTATGCTGGTAGTGGTCACTATTATAGCCAGAGGGTGGAATGTAGAATGGTATGCTGGTAGTGGTCACTATTATAGCCAGAGGGTGGAATGTAGAATGGTATGCTGGTAGTGGTCACTATTATAGCCAGATGGTTGAATGTAGAATGGTATGCTGGTAGTGGTCACTATTATAGCCAGAGGGTGGAATGTAGAATGGTATGCTGGTAGTGGTCACTATTATAGCCAGAGGGTGGAATGTAGAATGGTATGCTGGTAGTGGTCACTATTATAGCCAGAGGGTGGATGTAGAATGGCATGCTGGTGTGCTCAGTATTATAGCCAGAGCGTGCAGTGTAGAATGGTATGCTGGTAGTGGTCACTATTATAGCCAGAGGGTGGAATGTAGAATGGTATGCTGGTAGTGGTCACTATTATAGCCAGAGGGTGGAATGTAGAATGGTATGCTGGTAGTGGTCACTATTATACCCAGAGGGGGGATGTAGAATGGTGTGCTGGTAGTGGTCACTATTATAGCCAGAGGGTGGAATGTAGAATGGTATGCTGGTAGTGGTCACTATTATAGCCAGATGGTGGAATGTAGAATGGTATGCTGGTAGTGGTCACTATTATAGCCAGAGGGTGGAATGTAGAATGGTATGCTGGTAGTGGTCACTATTATAGCCAGAGGGTGGAATGTAGAATGGTATGCTGGTAGTGGTCACTATTATAGCCAGAGGTTGGAATGTAGAATGGTATGCTGGTAGTGGTCACTATTATAGCCAGAGGGTGGAATGTAGAATGGTATGCTGGTAGTTGTCACTATTAAAGCCAGAGGGTTGAATGTAGCATGGTATGCTGGAAGTGGTCACTATTATAGCCAGAGGGTGGAATGTAGAATGGTATGCTGGTAGTGGTCACTATTATAGCCAGAGGTTGGAATGTAGAATGGCATGCTGGTAGTGGTCACTATTATAGCCAGAGGGTGGAATGTAGAATGGTATGCTGGTAGTGGTCACTATTATAGCCAGAGGGTGGAATGTAGAATGGTATGCTGGTATGTGGTCACTATTATAGCCAGAGGATGGAATGTAGAATGGTATTCTGGTAGTGGTCACTATTATATCCAGATGGGTGAATGTAGAATGGTATGCTGGTAGAGGTCACAATTATACCCAGAGTGTTGAATGTAGCATTGTATGCTGGTAGTGGTCACTATTATAGCCAGAGGTTGGAATGTAGAATGGTATGCTGGTAGTTGTCACTATTATAGCCAATGGTTGAAATGTAGAATGGTATGCTGGTATGTGGTCATTATTATAGCCAGAGGGTGGAATGTAGAATGGTATGCTGGTAGTGGTCACTATTATAGCCAGATGGTTGAATGTAGAATGGTATGCTGGTAGTGGTCACTCTTATAGCCAGATGGTGGAATGTAGAATGGTAAGCTGGTAGTGGTCCCTATTATAGCCAGAGGTTGGAATGTAGAATGGTATGCTGGTAGTGGTCACTATTATAGCCAGAGGGTGGAATGTAGAATGGTATGCTGGTAGTGGTCACTATTATAGCCAGAAGGTTGAATGTAGAATGGTATGCTGGTAGTGGTCCCTATTATAGCCAGATGGTAGAATGTAGAATGGTATGCTGGTAGTGTTCACTATTATAGCCAGAGGGTTGAATGTAGAATGGTATGCTGGTAGTGGTCACTATTATAGCCAGAGGGTGGAATGTAGAATGGTATGCTGGTATTGGTCACTATTATAGCCAGGGGTGGAATGTACCAAGATATACTGGTAGTGGTCACTATTATAGCCAGATGGTGGAATGTGGAATTGTATGCTGGTAGTGGTCACTCTTGTAGCCAGAGGGTGGAATGTAGAATGGTATGCTGGCATGTGGTCACTATTATAGCCAGAGGGTGGAATGTAGAATGGTATGTTGGTAGTGGTCACTATTATAGCCAGAGGGTGGAATGAAGAATGGTATGCTGGTAGAGGTCACTATTATAGCTAGAGGGTGGAATATAGATTGTTATGCTGGTAATGGTCACTCATAGCCAGAGGATGGAATGTAGAATGGCATGCTGGCATTTGTTCACTATTATAGCCAGAGGGCAGAATGTAGAATGGTATGTTGGTAGTGGTCACTATTATAGCCAGAGGGTGGAATGAAGAATGGTATGCTGGTAGTGGTCACTATTATAGCCAGAGGGTGGAATGTAGATTGGTATGCTGGTAGTGGTCACTATTATAGCCAGAGGGTGGAATGTAGAATGGTATGCTGGTAGTGGTCACTATTATAGCCAGATGGTTGAATGAAGAATGGTATGCTGGTAGTGGACAGTATTATAACCAGTGGGTGGAATGAAGGATGGTTTGCTTGTAGTGTTTACTATTATAGCCAGAGGGTGGAATGTAGAATGGTATGCTGGTAGTGGTCACTATTATAGCCAGAGGGTTGAATGTAGAATTGTATGCTGGTAGTGGTCACTATTATAGCCAGATTGTTGAATTTAGAATGGTATGCTGGTAGTGGTCACTATTATAGCCAGAGGGTGGAATGTAGAATGGTATGCTGGTAATGGTCACTATTATAGCCAGATGGTTGAATGTAGAATGGTATGCTGGTAGCGGTCACTATTATAGCCAGAGGGTGGAATGTAGAATGGTATGCTGGTAGTGTTCACTATTATAGCCAGAGGGTTGAATGTAGAATGGTATGCTGGTAGTGGTCACTATTATAGCCAGAGGGTGGAATGTAGAATGGTATGCTGGTAGTGGTCACTATTATAGCCAGAGGGTGGAATGTAGAATGGTATGCTGGTAGTGGTCACTATTATAGCCAGAGGGTGGAATGTAGAATGGTATGCTGGTAGTGGTCACTATTATAGCCAGATGGTGGAATGTAGAACAGTATGCTGGTAGTGGTCAATATTATAGCCAGAGAATGGAATGTAGAATGGTATGCTGGTAGTGGTCACTATTATAGCCAGAGGGTGGAATGTAGAATGGTATGCTGGTAGTGGTCACTATTATAGCCAGAGGGTGGAATGTAGAATGGTATGCTGGTAGTGGTCACTATTATAGCCAGAGGTTGGAATGTAGAATAGTATGCTGGCATTGGTCACTATTATAGCCAGATGGTGGAATGTAGAACAGTATGCTGGTACTGGTCAATATTATAGCCAGAGAATGGAATGTGGAATGGTATGCTGGTAGTGGTCACTCTTATAGCCAGAGGGTGGAATGTAGAATGGTAAGCTGGTAGTGGTCCCTATTATAGCCAGAGGTTGGAATGTAGAATGGTATGCTGGTAGTGGTCACTATTATAGCCAGATGGTAGAATGTAGAATGGTATGCTGGTAGTGGTCACTATTATAGCCAGAGGGTTGAATGTAGAATGGTATGCTGGTAGTGGTCACTATTATAGCCAGAGGGTGGAATGTAGAATGGTATGCTGGTAGTGGTCACTATTATAGCCAGAGGGTGGAATGTAGAATGGTATGCTGGTAGTGGTCACTATTATAGCCAGATGGTGGAATGTAGAACAGTATGCTGGTAGTGGTCAATATTATAGCCAGAGAATGGAATGTTGAATGGTATGCTGGTAGTGGTCACTCTTATAGCCAGAGGGTGGAATGTAGAATGGTATGCTGGTAGTGGTCACTATTATAGCCAGATGGTTGAATGTAAAATAGTATGCTGGTAGTGGTCACTATTATAGCCAGAGGGTGGAATGTAGAATGGTATGCTGGTAGTTGTCACTATTATAGCCAGAGGGTGGAATGTAGAATGGTATGCTGTTAGTTGTCACTATTATAGCCAGAGTGTGGAATGTAGAATGGTATGCTGGTAGTTGTCACTATTAAAGCCAGAGGGTGGAATGTAGAATGGTATGTTGGTAGTGGTCACTATTATAACCAGATGGTTGAATGTAGAAAGGTATGCTGGTATGTGGTCACTATTATAGCCAGTGGATAGAATGTAGAATGGTCTGCTGGTAGTGGTCACTATTATAACCAGATGGCTGAATGTAGAATGGTATGCTGGTAGTGGTCACTATTATAAACAGATGGTTGAATGTAGAATGGTATGTTGGTAGTGTTCACTATTATAGCCAGAGGGTGGAATGTAGAATGGTATGCTGGTAGTCGTCACAATTATAGCTAGAGGGTGCAATGTAAAATGATATGCTGGTAGTGGTCACTATTATAGCCAGTGGTTTGAATGGAGAATAGTATGCTGGTAGTGGTCACTATTATAGCCAGAGGGTTGAATGTAGCATTGTATGCTGGTAGTGGTCACTATTATAGCCAGAGGGTGCAATGTAAAATGATATGCTGGTAGTGGTCACTATTATAACTAGAGTTTGGAATGGAGAATGGTATGCTGGTTGTGGTCCCTATTATAGCCAGATGGTTGAATTTAGAATGGTATGTTGGTAGTGGTCACTATTATAGCTTGATGGTTGAATGTAGAATGGTATGCTGGTAGTGGTCACTATTATAGCCAGAGGGTGGAATGTAGAATGGTATGTTGACAGTGGTCTCTATTATAACCAGATGTTTGAATGTAGAATGGTATGCTGGTAGTGGTCAATATTATAGCCAGATGGTTGAATGTAGAATGGTATGCTGGTAGTGGTCACTATTATAGCCAGAGGGTGGAATGTAGAATGGTAAGCTGGTAGTGGTCCCTATTATAGCCAGAGGATGTAGTGTGCAATGGTATGCTGTAGTGGTCACTATTATAGCCAGGAAATTAAATGTAGAATGGTATGCTGGGAGTGGTCCCTATTATATCCAGATGGTAGAATGTAGAATGGTATGCTGGTAGTGGTCACTATTTTAGCCAGAGGGTGGAATGTAGATTGGTATGCTGGTAGTGGTCAGTATTATAGCCAGATGGTGAATTGTAGCAAGATATACTGGTAGTGGTCTCTATTATAACCAGATGTTTGAATGTAGAATGGTATGCTGGTAGTGGTCAATATTATAGCCAGCAAATGGAATGTAGAATGGTTATGGTAGTGGTCACTATTATAGCCAGAGGGTGGAATGTAGAATGGTATGTTGGTATGTGGTCAATATTAAGCCAGATGGTTGAATGTAGAATAGTATGCTGGTAGTGGTCACTATTATAGCCAGAGGGTGGAATGTAGAATGGTATGCTGGTAGTGGTCACTATTATAGCCAGAGGGTGGAATGTAGAATGGTATGCTGGTAGTGGTCACTATTATAACCAGATGGTAGAATGTAGAATGGTATGCTGGTAGTGGTCACTATTATAGCCAGATGGTTGAATGTAGAATGGTATGCTGGTAGTGGTCACTATTATAGCCAGAGGGTGGAATGTAGAATGGTATGCTGGTAGTGGTCACTATTATAGCCAGATGGTGGAATGTAGAATGGTATGCTGGTAGTGGTCACTATTATAGCCAGATGGTGGAATGTAGAATGGTATGCTGGTAGTGGTCACTATTATAGCCAGAGGGTGGAATGTAGAATGGTATGCTGGTAGTGGTCACTATTATAGCCAGAGGGTGGAATGTAGAATGGTATGTTGGTATGTGGTCAATATTAAGCCAGATGGTTGAATGTAGAATAGTATGCTGGTAGTGGTCACTATTATAGCCAGAGGGTGGAATGTAGAATGGTATGCTGGTAGTGGTCACTATTATAGCGAGAGGGTGGAATGTAGAATGGTATGCTGGTAGTGGTCACTGTTATAAACAGATGGTTGAATGTAGAATGGTATGCTGGTAGTGGTCACTATTATAGCCAGAGGGTGGAATGTAGAATGGTATGCTGGTAGTGGTCACTATTATAGCCAGAGGGTGGAATGTAGAATGGTATGCTGGTAGTGGTCACTATTATAGCCAGAGGGTGGAATGTAGAATTGTATGCTGGTAGTCGTCACTATTATAGTCAGAGGCTGGAATGGAGAATGGTATGCCAGTAGTGGTTCCTATTATAGCCAGATGGTTGAATGTAGAATGGGATGTTGGTAGTGGTCACTATTATAGCCAGATGGTTGAATGTAGAATGATTCTCTGGTAGTAGTCCCTATTATAGCCAGAGGGTAGAATGTAGAATGGTATGCTGGTAGTGGTCACTATTATAGCCAGAGGGTGGAATGTAGAATGGTATGCTGGTAGTGGTCACTATTATAGCCAGAGGGTGGAATGTAGAATGGTATGCTGGTAGTGGTCACTATTATAGCCAGATGGTTGAATTTAGAATGGTATGTTGGTAGTGGTCACTATTATAGCCAGATGGTTGAATGTAGAATGGTATGCTGGTAGTGGTCACTATTATAGCCAGAGGGTTGAATGTAGAATGGTATGCTGGTAGTGGTCACTATTATAGCCAGAGGGTGGAATGTAGAATGGTATGCTGGTAGTGGTCACTATTATAGCCAGAGGGTGGAATGTAGAATGGTATGCTGGTAGTGATCACTATTATAGCCAGAGGGTGGAATGTAGAATGGTATGCTGCTATGTGGTCACTATTATACCCAGAGGGTGGAATGTAGAATGGTATGCTGGTATGTGGTCACTATTATAGCCAGAAAGGGGAATGCAGAATGGTATGCTGGTTCCGGTCAGTATCATACCCAGAGTGTGGAATGTAGAATGGTATGCTGGTAGTGGTCACTATTATAGCCAGAGGATCGAATGTAGAATGGTAGGCTGGTAGTGGTCATTATTATAGCCAGATGGTTGAATGTGGAATGGTATGCAGGTAGTGATCACTATTATAACCTCAGGGTGGAGTGCAGAATGGTATGCTTGTATGTGGTCTCTATTATAACCAGATGGTAGAATGTAGAATGATATGCTGGTAGTGGTCACTATTATAGCCAGAGGGTGGAATGTAGAATGGTATGCTGGTAGTGGTCACTATTATAGCCAGAGGATGGAATGGAGAATGGTATGCTGGTAGTGGTCACTATTATAGCCAGAAGATGGAATGTAGAATTGTATGCTGGTAGTCGTCACTATTATAGTCAGAGGCTTGAATGTAGAATGGTATGCTGGTAGTGGTCACTATTATAGCCAGAGGGTGGAATGTAGAATGGTATGCTGGTAGTGGTCACTATTATAGCCAGAGGGTGGAATGTAGAATGGTATGCTGGTATGTGGTCACTATTATAGCCAGATGGTGGAATGTAGAATGGTATGCTGGTAGTGGTCACTATTATAGCCAGAGGGTGGAATGTAGAATGGTATGCTGGTAGTGGTCACTATTATAGCCAGAGTGTGGAATGTAGAATGGTATGCTGGTAGTGGTCACTATTATAGCCAGATGGTTGAATGAAGAATGGTATGCTGGTAGTGGACACTATTATAACCAGAGAGCAGAATGGAGAATGGTATGCTAGTATGTGGTTACTATTATAACCAGATGGTAGAATGTAGAATGATATGCTGGTAGTGGTCATTATTATAGCCAGATGTTTGAATGTAGAAGGGTATGCTGGTATGTGGTCACTATTATAGCCAGAGGACAGAATGGAGAATGGTATGCTGGTAGTGGTCACTATTATAGCCAGAAGATGGAATGTAGAATTGTATGCTGGTATGTGGTCACTATTATAGCCAGAGGGTGGAATTTAGAACAGTATTCTGGTAGTGGTCACTATTATAGCCAGAGGTTGGAGAATAGAATGGTATGCTGGTGGTGGTCGCTGCTATATCCAGAGGGTGGAATGAAGAATGTTATACTGGTAGTGGTCCCTATTATAGCCAGATGGTTGAATGTAGAATGGTATGTTGGTAGTGGTCACTTATATAGACAGAGGGTAGAAAGAAGAATGGTATGCTGGTAGTGGTCACTATTATAGCTAGAAGTTGGAATGTAGAATGGTAAGCTGGTATGTGGTTCTTATTATGGCTAGATGGTTGAATGCAGGATGGTGTGCTGGTAGCGGTCACTATTATAGCCAGAGGATGTAATGAAGAATGGTATGTTGGTAGTGGTCATAATTATAGCCAGGGGTTGTAATGTAGAATGGTGTGTTGGTATATGGTCACTATTATAGCCAGAAGGTGGAACGTTGAATTATATGTTGGTTGTGGTCACTATTATAACCAGATGTTTGAATGTAGAATGGTATGCTGGTAGTGGTCCCTATTATAGCCAGATGGTCAAATGTAGAATGGTATGCTGGTAGTGGTCACTATTATAGCCAGAGGTTGGAATGTAGAATGGTAAGCTGGTAGTGGTCCCTATTATAGCCAGAGGGTGGAGTCTAGAATGGTATGCAGTAGTGGTCACTATTATAGCCAGAGGGTTGAATGTAGAATGTTACGCTGATAGTGGTCCCTATTATTGCCAGATGGTATGCTGGTATTGGTCACTGTTATAGCCAGAGGGTGGAATTAGCATGGTATACTGGTACTGGTCACTATTTTAGCCATAGAATGGAATTTAGAATGGTATGCTGGTATGTGTCACTATTATAGCCAGAGGGTGGAATGTATAACGGTCTGCTGGTAGTGGTCACTATTATAGCCAGATGGTTTAATGTAGAACAGTATTTTGGTAGTGGTCAATATGATAGCCAGTGGTTGGAATGTTGTCACTATTATAACCAGATGTTTGAATATAGAATGGTATGCTGGTAGTGGTCCCTGTTATAGCCAGAGGGTGAAGTGTGGAATGGTATGCTGTGGTGGTCACTATTATAGCCAGAGGGTTGAATGTAGAATGGAATGCACATAGTTGTCCCTATTATAGCCAGATGGTTGAATGTAGAATGGTATGCTGGTAGTGTTCACTATTATAGCCAGAGGGTGGAATGTAGTATGGTATACTGGTTGTGGTCGCTATTACAGCCAGAGGGTGGAATGTAGAACAGTATGCTGGTAGTGGTCAATATTATAGCCAGAGAATGGAATGTAGAATGGCATGCTGGTAGTCGTCACTATTATAACCAGAGGGTGGAATGTAGAATGGTATGTTGGTGTGTGGTCGTTATTATAGCCAGAGTGTGGAATGTAGAATTTTTATTTTATTTTACATTTGTTGACCAGGCTAGTCCAGCTGGATATATGTCCATTTTCAGTGGAGGCCCGGGGAGAAAAGCTCCACAAATTACAACATAAAAGGTCAAGACAAAGACAATAACTGTATAATTTGGTACATAAGAAGTTTTAACAATTATAGTACAAGCCTAAGATTATATATTTTATATTTCAGTAGGAAAAAGGAAAAAAAAATATCTAAGAATAGATGAATAAGACTAATACATTTGCATTAGAAATGGTGTAGTACAAATCTTTATAGCATATTACAAAATTAGATACACCTAGTAGTTTATGGTAAGATACACTAAGGTCTCACAAAAACCTAAGGAAGAAAAACACTAGAGATCAATAGATAGAGTATAGAAGATCAGCAAACAAGGATGGATTTCTAGTGTTATTTAACACATTGGTTGTGATACTATATGAAGGTGTTTGATCATTCCACAGTATATTTACATGAGAAAAAATCCTAAGGAAGGTTAAGCTCACTAAAAATTAGTGAGACAACACACGATCATGATCATGGGAGGCTAGGAATTGTGGGAGTCTAGTTAATAGTTAGGTACTTAGTCTGGGTTAACACAGGGGCATAGCCAGTGTGATTTGAGGTAGGGTTTAAGCTTGCTTTTAAATAAGCTGACAGAGGATATTGAGGTTAGCTGGCTTGGGTGGATGTTCCAGGCTTTACTTACTGCACTGGAGAACAAGGTGTCACCAGCTAAGTTGCTGGATTTTGATATTTGTACAAGTAGGTTATTAGCTGAGCATAAGGTCTTGAGGTTATTATAGGGGATGACTAGGGATGTAAGTATGGGTGTATTTTGAGGTAAATACAGGATCTTATGGGCTACTATTAATTGACTGAAAAGTATTACATTTGGCAGCTCTAACCATCCTAACTGATTCAGATTGATGCAGTGATGAGTTCTATAGGAGGACCCAGCTGCAAATCTGGCAATATTGTTGTAGGAGGATGTAAGTTTACTCAGATTACTTCTACATATTTTGGTATAGATAGGGGAGGCATAGAACAAGGTATAGATGAGGTGGGTACGAGCAATAGTAACCCTGGCTGGAGGTGTAAGAATGGGTTTTATTCTATAGAGGGAACCTAGTTTCTTGTTTACTATTGTTATGGTGTTATTAATGTGAGGTTCAAAGGACAAGTTGTTATCTATTAGTACCCTGAGTAGTTTGGTGGTTGGTTCAGGAGATATTATAGTTCCATCATTTGAAGTAATAGCAAAGTTAAGTGGGGAGGTTCTGCGGGTGGGGGTAAATAGTAGCATTTTTGTTTTTTTGGGGTTAAGGATAAGACGTCTTTGTAGGAGCCAGTTTTCAACTGTACTAAAGGTCATTTGGGTTAGTGACTGAAGTTCTGATTGAGAAGCAGCAGCGCATATGAGTGCGGAGTCGTCAGCGTATTGGATACAGTCAGCTTGAGGAATTACAGAATGAAGGTCATTTGTAAAGATGGAGAAGAGTAATGGGCTTAATATAGATCCTTGCGGGACCCCTAGAGTGACTGGGACGTGGGAAGATAAAGTATTTTCCCATAGTACAGCCTGTTGCCTGTTATGTAGGTATGATTGGAACCACTGGAAGCACAGTGTGGTTGTCCAATGACAGTTTTTTGAGTGTGTCTATAAGGAGGTGGTGATTCACCATGTCAAATGCTGTGGACAGGTCAATACAAAACAGCTGAGGATAGAGTATCAATATTACGATTACTGTTAATATGGTTAGTGAAGGATAAGAGAGCAGAGGTGGTGCTATGAAATGGTCTAAAGCCATGTTGACAGGGTGCTAATAAATTGTGATCGAGTAGGTAGGTTAACAGTTGTATGTGTATACATTTCTCCATTATTTTTGCCAAAGGAGATAGAATAGCTATGGTATGAATGGTATGTTGTTATGTGGTCACTATTATAGCCAGAGGGTGGAATGTAGAATGGTATGTTGGTAGTGTTCACTATTATAGCCAGAGGGTGGAATGTAGAATTGTATGCTGGTAGTGGTCCCTATTATAGCCAGAGGGTGGAGTGTAGAATGGTATGCAGTAGTGGTCACTATTATATCCAGAGGGTTGAATGTAGAATGGTATGCTGATAGTGGTCCCTGTTATTGCCAGATGGTAGAATGTTGAATGGTATGGTAGTAGTGGTCACTATTATAGCCAGAGCATGGAATGTAGAATGGTAAGCTGGTAGTGGTCCCTATTATAGCCAGAGGGTGGAGTGTAGAATGGTATGCAGTAGTGGTCACTATTATAGCCAGAGGGTTGAATGTAGAATGTTATGCTGATAGTGGTCCCTATTATTGCCAGATGGTAGAATGTTGAATGGTATGCTGGTATCGGTCACTGTTATAGCCAGAGGATGGAATGTAACATGGTATACTGGTAGTGGTCACTATTTTAGCCATAGAATGGAATGTAGAATGGTATGCTGGTATGTGGCACTATTATAGCCAGAGGGTAGAATGCATAACGGTCTGCTGGTAGTGGTCAGTATTGTAGCCAGAGGGTTTAATATAGAACAGTATTTTGGTAGTGGTCAATATTATAGCCAGTGGTTGGAATGTAGAATGGTATGTTGGTATGTGGTCAGTATTATAACCAGATGTTTGAATATAGAATGGTATGCTGCTAGTGGTCCCTGTTATAGCCAGATGGTCGAATGTAGAATGGTATGCTGGTAGTGGTCCCTATTATAGCCAGAGGGTGAAGTGTGGAATGGTATGATGTAGTGGTCACTATTATAGCCAGAGGGTGGAATGTAGCATGGTATACTGGTTGTGGTCACTATTACAGCCAGAGGGTGGAATGTAGAGCAGTATGCTGGTAGTGGTCAATATTATAGCCAGAGCATGGAATGTAGAATGGTATGCTGGTAGTTGTCACTATTATAGCCAGAGGGTGGAATGTAGAATGGTATGCTGGTGTGTGGTCACTATTATAGCCAGAGTGCGGAATGTAGAATGGTATGTTGTTATGTGGTCACTATTATAGACAGAGGGTGGAATAAAAAATAGTATGCTGGCAGTGCTTGCTATTATAGCCAGAGGGTAGAATAGAGATTGTTATGTTGGTAGTGGTCACTTTTATAACCAGATTTTTGAATGTAGAATGGTATGTTGGTAGTGTTCACTATTATAGCCAGAGGGTGGAATGTAGAATTGTATGCTGGTAGTGGTCCTTATTAAAGTCAGAGAGTAGAATGTAGAATGGCATGCTGGTAATGGTCTCAATTATAGCCAGAGAGTGCAATGTAAAATGATATGCTGGTAGTGGTCACTATTATAGCCGAAGGTGGCAATGTAAAATGATATGCTTGTAGTGGTCACCATTATAGACAAAGGGTGCAATGTAAAATGATATGCTAGTAGTGGTTACTATTATAACTAGAGTTTGGAATGGAGAATGGTATGCTGGTTGTGGTCCCTATTATAGCCAGATGGTTGAATGTAGAAT
Source organism: Protopterus annectens (assembly GCF_019279795.1). NCBI lineage: Eukaryota > Metazoa > Chordata > Ceratodontiformes > Protopteridae > Protopterus > Protopterus annectens. The sequence goes on from NC_056747.1 coordinate 1,345,112,720, forward strand.
GGTATGATGCTAGTAGTCACTATTATTGCCAGAGGGTAGAATGTGGAATGGTATGCTGGCAGTGGTCAATATTTAGCTAGAGGGTTGAATGTAGAATGGTATGCTGGTCGTGGTCACTATTATAGCCAGAGGGTGCTATGTAAAATGATATGCTGGTAGTGGTCACTATTATAGCTAGAGGTTGGAATGAAGAATTGTATGCTGGTAGTGGTCCCTATTATAGCCAGATGGTTGAATGTAGAATGGTACGTTGGTAGTGGTCACTATTATAACTTGATGGTGGAATGTAGAATGGTATGCTGATAGTGGTCATTATTATAGCCAGAGGGTGGAATGCAGAATGGTGTGCTGGTAGTGGTCACTATTAAAGCAGAGGGTGGAATGTAGAATTGTATGCTGGTAGTGGTAACTATTATAGCCAGAGGACGGAATGAAGAATGGTAAACTGGTTTTGTTCCCTATTATAGCCAGATGGTTGAATGTAGAATGATTTGGTGGTAGTGGTCCCTATTATAGAGAGTAGAATTTAGAATGGTATGCTGGTAGTGGTCCCTATTAAACCCAGAGGGGGAATGTAGAATGGTATGCTGGTATGTGGTCACTATTATAGTCAGAGTGTGGAATGTAGAATGGTATGTTAGTAGTGATCACTATTATAGCCAGAGGGTGGAATGTAGAATGGTATGCTGCTATGTGGTCACTATTATACCCAGAGGGTGGAATGTAGAATGGTATGCTGGTATGTGGTCACTATTATAGCCAGAAAGGGAATGTAGAATGGTATGTTGGTAGTGGTCAATATTATGCCCAGAGGGTGGAATGTAGAATGGTATGCTGGTAGTGGTCACTATTATAACCAGAGGGGATGGAATGTAGAATGGTATGCTTGTATGTGGTCACTATTATAGCCAGAAGGTGGCATGTTGAATGGTATGCTGGTATGTGGTCACTATTATAGCTAGAGGGTGGAATATAGAATGGTATCCTGGTATGTGGCCACTCTTGTAGCCAGATGGTGGAATGTAAAACAGTATGCTGGTAGTGGTCACTATTATATCCAAAGGTTAGAATGTAGAATGGTATGCTGGTAGTGTTCACTATTATAGTTAGAGGGTGGAGTGTAGAATGGTATGCTGGTTGTGGTCACTAATATACCCAGATGGTGGTATGTAGAATGGTATGCTGGTAGTGGTCATGATTATACACAGATGGTTGAATGCAGAATGGTATGCTGGTAGTGTTCACTATTATAACCAGAGGGGGCAATGAAGGATGGTATGCTGGTGCTGTTTACTATTATAGCCAGAGGGTAGAATGGAGAATGGTATGCTAGTATGTGTTTACTATTATAACAAGAGGGTGGAATGTAAAACAGTATGCTGGTAGTGGTCTCTATTATAGCCAGATGACTGAATGTAGAATGGTATGCTGCTATGTCGTCACTATTATACCCAGAGGATGGAATGTAAAATGGTATGCTGGTATGTGGTCACTATTATAGCCAGAGGGTGGAATGTAGAATGGTATGCTGGTAGTGTTCACTATTATAGCCAGAGGGTGGAATGTAGCATGGTATACTGATAGAGGTCACTATTATAGCCAGAGGGTGGAATGTACAACAGTATGATGGTAGTGGTCAATATTATCGCCAGAGGGTGGAATGAAGATTGGTATGCTGGTAGTGTTTACTATTATAGCCAGAGGGTAGACTAGAGAATGGTATGTTGGTAGTGGTCACTATTATAACCAGATTGCTAAATGTAGAATGGTATGCTGGAATGTGGTCACTATTATTGCCAGCGGATGGAATGTAGAATGGTATGCTGGCAGTGGTTACTATTACAGCCAGATGGTTGAATGTAGAATGGTATGCTGGTAGTGGTCACTGTTATAGCCAGAGCGTGGAATGTAACATTAAATGCTGGTAGTGGTCAGTATTATAGCCAGAGGTTGGAATGGAGAATAGTATGATGGTAGTTGTCCCTATTATAGCCAGATGGTTGAATATAGAATGCTATGCTGCTAGCAGTCACTATTATAGCCAGAGGGTAAAATGTAGAATGGTATGTTGGTAGTGGTCACTGCTATAGCCAGAGGGTTGAATGTAAAATGGTATGCAGGTAATGGTCACTATTATAGCCAGAGGGTGGAATGTACAATGGTGTGCTTGTAGTGGTCACTATTATAGCCAGATGGTGGAATGTAGAACAGTATGCTACTAGTGCCACTATTATACCCAGAGGGTGGAATGTAGAATCGTATGCTTGTAGTGGTCACTATTATAGGTAGAGGTTGGAATGTAGAATGGTATGTTGGTATGTGGTCACTATTATAGTCAGAGGGTGGAATGTAGAATGGTATGCTGCTAGTGGTCATTATTATAGCCAGAGGGTGGAATGTAGAATGGTATGCTGGTAGTGTCACTATTATAGCCAGAGGGTGGAATGTAGAATGGTATGCTGGTATGTGTTCACTATTATAGTCAGAGGGGGAATGTCAAATGATATGTTGGTAGTGGTCACTATTATACCCAGAGTATGAAATGTAGAATGGTAAGCTGGTTGTGTTTACTATTATAGCCAGAGGGTAGAATAGAGAATGGTATGTTGGTAGTGGTCACTATTATAACCAGATGGTTGAATGTAGAAAGGTATGCTGGTATGTGGTCACTATTATAGCCATCAGAGGGAATGTTGAATGGTATGCTGGTAGTCGTCACAATTATAGCCAGAGGGTGCAATGTAAAATGGTATGCTGGTTGTGGTCAGCATTAAAGCCAGAGGTTGGAATGGAGAATGGTATGCTGGTAGTGGTCCCTATTATAGCTATATGGTTGAATGTAGAATGGTATGCTGGTAGTGGTCCCTATTATAGCTATATGGTTGAATGTAGAATGGCATGCTGCTAGTAGTCACTATTATAGTCAGAGGGTAGAATGTAGAATGGTATTCTGGTAGTGGTCACTATTATAGTCAGAGGGTAGGAGATGGAAAGAAACATTCTCAGATCCAGGAGATCCTCAGACTGAGGAGTAGAAAGGGTTGGAAAGGCTCTTAGAAATACAAGTGGTAGGGCACTATTCCAAAGCATCTGCATCTTGAAGTCTGTGCTTCAAAATTCAAAAGCAAGATACTAGATAGACTACATTAAATTTGATATTACTGTCTGCATTGGTCGTTCAGAGAGACACGGGGGCTAGATCTTAGATGAATTTCTGATTTCTCACCCATTACTCAAGGTTACACTTTAATAGGGATGGTCTCTACTTGACATGGATGGGGAGTCTGTTCCAGAGCATGGGATCCTCTGAGACACATATCTGTCTCACCAACATGTTTTAATTATGTCTCAAGCAAAATTTAAATCCTTAGACCTAGTGGTTCTGATGTTGTTCATTTTATTGATATACAAACGATCCAGTAGAGATGGATCTGAGGATGTCTTGTATACCAGGCATAAATCATCTCTCAGTAACCTGTAGGAGGCAGAACATAAAGACAGGACTTTAAGGCCATCCATATATGACCTTTATACCCTGGATTCGTATGGTAAGGAACCTTTGTGTGCATTCCAGCTGTTGCATATGCTTGGTCAGGTGTATGTCCTATGTCCAAGGGGACAATGTACTCACTGATGACTCTGATAAGGGACAAAAAGGTAGCACTATGACTTCCTTTGACCTGGATGCCATGGCTTTACTTACACATGGGATGACATATAATGATTTTCTCACTACCTCAGCCACATGCTGGTCAAAGACCAGATTGCTGTCTACATATGTTGCCAGATCCCCAACTACTGGACCAGCTTTTAGGGGTATCTTATCAATGGAGTACTTAGCCTAGCTGGCAATTTTGCAAAAAGGCACTATAATGCATTTTTTGAAATTGAGTTTTAATTCTTGACTTTGTTACCAGGCATTTGTTTGTATTAGACACTCTTCTAAAATGTTTGTGTCATGGGGAACCTATGATAAATCTCAATTTGCAATCTTCGGCAAACTTGTTCAGCCAAAGGTCTTTGACATTAGCCTTTACCTCCAAGAAGTAGATGCCAAATATCAGTGGTCCTAAGAGAGAGCCATGAGGTAAACAATTGATGATCATTATATTAGTGAAAGTGGTCTCACCAATCCTGACATCTTGGAACCTGTCTGTGAGCCAGCTGTCAATTTATACATTTATGTAGGGGGTTATGACCCCTTTGATGAGTTTGTCAATTATACCCGAGTGAGATATTACATTGAACACTTTACAAATAAAAACAAAAAAGAGCTTCAGAACGCAACCCCAATAAAATATACTGTTTTATTATGTTAGCAAAACGCTTTCGGAGGGCACAATGTCTCTCCTTCATCAGACAAACATTAACAAACAAGTCCTAGTGCATTTATAACCTAATTAATTAAACAATCAACCTTGATTGAATCCAATCCAATTAATGTTAAAGTCAAATGCTGAAAACTCTTTTGCTCTACAGAAACCACACTTGCCAAAAGGTTACATCAATCAAAACTCAATAACTAAAACGTAAATATATATAAGGCTTTCATTCACCAAAGCTTACATTTAAAATCTTCCTCAACAATTCTTAAATGTTAATTATTAATTATTAAAATATGCTGAATATATATACACGTTGTCCTTACAGAGCTAATGACTTTATTCAAATGAGCATACAAATATAAAAAATGTGTGTATTTAAATAAACAAAACATAAATAAGTACACACTTTTCTAAAAACTTGAAAAAGTATAACTTGAAAAATATTTTAAATTAGGCCATATTCTACCTTTTTAAAGATAAATATTTCAAAATACTACTAATAGAGACATGGTAGTTCAAACCAAGGTACAAATATGCACTCGTATGAATTTGCCAACTCAATTCACTCATTTTAAATGAGCCTGCCATGGACCACCTCTAAAATCGGCAGTTATTTTACCTAAAATAGTAAATTTAAAATAATGATCAGTAAAGCCGCTTACATGCCGTGCAAGGGCATTATTTAAATCTTGCCGGTTAATAGCATAAATGTGTTCATAAATGTGCTGCTTTAATTTTCTTTCTGTCTTCCCTATGTAGAAAGCAGCGCATTTCTGACACAAAGCTAAATAGACCGCACTATTGGTCTCACAGTTAAATCTCCCCACAATCCTACAAGTTTCATTCTTAATTTTAACACAAGGCTCAGTACATATGTGCTTACATTGCCTGCATGCACCACATTTTATCATACCAAAAGCACGTTTACTTCGAGACTGAGGTTTGGCTTCAAGCAGGGTTTTCAGGTTACGACCTCTTCTAAAAGTTATTTTTGGGGCGTCACCTAAAATGCTAAATAATTTTTTGTCATCCATTATCAGAGCCCAATTCTTGTTCAACAGTTTCCTAATTTCACAATGATCAATACTAAGTGTGCAAAGAAAGTTGATACCAGTAAACATTTTGTTATTACTTTTATCATGGGAACAATGATCTATTCTAACACTACTCTCAGGGTTAATGCAAGCATTTAAAAGAATTGGTCTATAAAAACCTGAATTTCTTTTATGTGTCACTTCAATTCTAATAGCAGAAACCATAGAACAAGGGTATCCCCTATTAATAAACATTTGAGTCAAATGTTCACATTCAGACGAAAAGTCGTCATAGTCAGATACCATCTTTGCCGCCCTAACCATCTGACCATTCACAACTGTCTTCTTCTGATGACTAGGATGGCAGCTAGTGAAGTGGAGGAAGGCATTAGAATATGTCGGCTTTCTGTAAATAACACTCTTATGTCTCTTATTCATGATATCTTTAGTAACTAGAATATCTAGATAGTTAATGTTGAATTCTTGCAAGTTATATGTAAACTCGAGAAAGGTAGTCGTGTTAGTTATGTTCTTTAAAGAAATTGGAACTTCAGATGGTGGAGCCTTTCAAAGGAGGAACATGTCATCCTGGTACCTAGTGTACCAGGCAACATTTTCAATGAATCAAATATTTGGAAACAAATAGGCCCTCTCCCAGTGTGCCAAAACACAACTGACAAAACTGCCACCACAGGGTGATCCCATTGCTACTCCAGATTTCTGCAAGAATATTTTACCTTCAAAACACATGACATTATTGTTCAAAACTATTTCTAATAAGGTCTCAATCAGGTAAATAATGTTATCATCCACCTTTTTATTGTACATAAAATCACAAACTCACTGGATACCCAAAACCTGTGGTATCACAGTGTACAGATCTTTTATGTCAATCGTTAAAAACCATGAACCTGCCTCAAAGGGAATTTTGTTCAAATTGTGAAGGAAACTCCATGAATCTTTACAGATCTGAGGTTCTTGGCTAATAAGGGGCCTTAAAATACTGTCAATAAATTTTGCGTAAGCACATGTAATAGAGCCACGACTGTCTACAATAGGACAAAAAGGGGGGTTAGATAACAATTTATGGATCTTAGGAATACCAAATAAACTTGGGAGCCTAGGAGCTAAAACGTTTAAATAATGGTGCAAGTCAAGGTCAATAGATCTTTCAAGAGAAAGATCCTCAATAATTCCTTTGATGTTGACGTAGGCCATATTAACCTCATTTAAACTGAATTCTTGATAGAAGTCAGACTCCAAAAGTGACAACATTTTCTGAACATATAGAAAATGGTCCATAAAGACCAAACCACCCCCTTTGTCGGGCTTCATAACCCTAACATTACAATTTTGCAACATTACTAAAAATTCTCGTTGTTGTCGAGTAATGTTGACAGCTTGCTTATTAGGGAAAATGTCGTTAGCTTTAAGGGCCCTTAAATCATACTCACATATTTTCTCAAACAGATGTAATATTTCATGTACTGGAGGATTGTATACACTGGATACTCTAAGACCACTAGGTGCCAAGCATCCATTGCCCATTAATATTTTTAAATTCAATTTTCTAACAAACAACTTGAGATCAATAATAGTTCTAACCAAATCAAAGTGTGAGTCAGGCACAAAAGATAATCCCCTATTTAACACTTTACACAGGTCCATATAGGAGGTGGACACCATTATTCGCCTCATCCATTCCATTGGTAATCTTCTCAAAGCTGCCAACCACGTTTAGTATGTATGACCTTCCCTTGAGAAAGACAAACTGGGTTGGGTACACTATCTGAAGCTAGCCTATATCATTGTTGATTACATCCATAATAATTTATTCCATGGCTTTGCATATTAGACTAATTAGACTAATAGGTCTGTAGTTTCTTGGGTCAGTAGATGGTCCACTCCTGTGAAATGGAATAACCATTGCAGTCCTTCATTATTGTGGTGCAAAACCTGTTTTGAGGCTTCAATTGAAAAGTGACTCATGTGGTATTGATAGGTCATCCATGAAAAGGTCCTGGATACCCCACATCAGAATATGTGGTCAGTGTCATGTAGCATAAACTAACCCACATTAGAATATGTGGTCATATGTAGCATAAATCTAGGACCAACCATCTGTGTGTGAGAAGATCCTGGATATCCATACATCAGAATATGTGGTCAGTCTCATACAGCATAAATCTATGTCCAGCTATGTGTGAGAAGGCCCTGGATATCCCCACATCACAATCTAGCTCCATTTATATATGAACCGTATAAAGAATCCTTAGAGAAAAATGCCCTAACCTTTTTTTTAGTACTGCAACAAAATATCAGATAGGTGATGGCAATTTGGCTAAAGACAGTTAATGGCACCAGGTATCAACTATGTAGCATTTTACTCCTGATGTAATGTCCATAGCATTTGCATCCTTTAATGATTGCATAAGTGCCAATACCCCAGTGAAATTTTACAAGTTTGGTCTAATGCGGGATCATTGTAGTTGGAGGTGTAATGCCTTCTCTCACATCAATGGATATAGAGAGCATGAGTGTCATTAATTAGAACAGAACATGTTTATGCATTTTTAATTAAGAAATCAACAGTAGTACAAAGCACAGTGAAGACATGACATCAGTTGTGTTACCTGTGGTATTCTGTTTAGCCCCAGTAGTCTAGCAGCAGTGATGGTATTTTCTGATTGATCATTTCCAAATATGGCAGCTATGGGAATGTGGGTGTCACAGCTATAGTTAGGAACTGGGGTCTTAGAGCCAGACATAAACCAGAATGCACTTTCCACAGAATGTAAAATGCTAAGGCATGAGTCATACATTTCAAGTCCCAAAGAGATGTTTGGAAAAAATGATGGATCATTGTTTACTTCTTCTGTAAAGAACATTAACACTGCAGCATTTCTGTAACTGTATATATCAAATCTGAAAAGAGTCAGAGACTGAATTTAGAAATTTGTGGGAATCTTATGAAAAGGGTAGTTAGTACTTTTACCACTCTTACCATAGTTACACAAAATATTAAACTAGTGTTAAGAGAAGAAGCAAACAAAGGTAATCCAGAAAACTTCAATCAGGTCTGGTATCTCACCTGTGACCCAAATGGTGGCAGGACTAAAAAGAAACAGATTTTGGATTAATTCAGATAAAATCACTTTAGCTTGCAGATCTAGGCATGCCACTCAACTGTCCAGATTTTCACAAAATGTTTAGGTTTTCTTCACATTTTTGGTAGATATTTGAGTTTTAGACTTCAGACCTTTCAGAAAAGTCATGTTTATTCAAAACCTGTTATTGCATTAACTTTCTAAGTTTGTAAGACCAATGTTTAAAAAAAATGTGCCTGTTTTCGTCCTTTGGTCTCCCCCCATTACTTATGGCTTTGTCTAGGTTTGCTTTAAGAGGTTGAACGATATAGGTGAGACACTCTCTCTGGTGGCCTCCCTGCAAGAGGAATAAAAATGCCTTGTTACTTTAGTTTATTCCCTTACATGGGTAGTAAGTGTGCTTGCTCTAATATATTACATTCAGCATGTCAGTTATTTGAAGGTAGTTGCGGACAAAGGTGGGAGGGTCAAGGGGAGCTGATTGAAGGAACATTTGGGAGATGGAAAAACAAGGGGCTAATCTCAAAGCTTAGAGGTTAGTCCTTTATTTGAATATTCCTGAAGGATCCATATGCCTATGGAACCTTTTTCATAGTTAGAAAGTTTATTTTTACTTTTAACAAACACAACAAATTAGAATTTAAGCATGACAACTCACCATGAATAACCTCTATAGAACTAAATTTAAGAAAACACTTTCAAATGAGCTTTATCAGGTCCAGCTAACAGAATAGTTTACAGTCTGATCCCTGAAAATACCTGCATTTATGACCCTGACAGACTTTATTAACCTGTTTGCATCCCATTTATTTATTTATTGCATTGTTACTGTGATAGTGTGACTGGGCAAACAGACGCCTCTTTTCACCAGAGGCCCAGGGAGAAATGGTCTGGTTTAGTTACAAGTTAGACAGATAACATGCAAGTATTTAAAATAATATGCCATGGAATTTATGAGCATAGGAAGAATTTAGTAAATTATATATAGCAGCTAAAATTATTTACAAGGTCGATGTTTAATATATAATATTCAGTATCTTTTCCAAGACAAATTAGGAGTTGTGGCAGATGGAGCTGACAAGGAGACATAGGTAGCAGCTGATAAGAGGAGAAAGAGGATAGAGTAGAGAAAAGACATGAAAGAGTTTGACTAAAAAAGTTTGAGTTGTAAGATGTTATAAGCAGAGTTAGGGTAAGGCCTTACCAGGAGTAGAGCATGAACATAACCGTGTATCAGCTAGATATTGCTTTACCTGATTTTTGTATGATTTAGTGTTTTCAGTTTTTCTAATAGCTCAGGGTACACAGTTCCAAATGTTTGCAGTATAGAAGGAGTACAGCTGTATCCAGGATTCTTGGACTTGCTTACAGTCAGTAACAGTTTGTCAAGAGACCATAACAATCTGGTGGGGTTATACTGCTGGGGAATGTTGTTTAGGCTTGAGTACTTTCCAGGGAGGTCTAGAAATTTGTGGGTAGTCATCAACTGTGACTGAGTTAGCGAGTGTCATAGCTCAGGGAGGTATAGGAGTTTGTGGGTAGTCACCAATTGTGACTGAGTTAGCGAGTGTCATAGCTCAGAGAGGTTCATAGGTAGGTACAAGGCTATTGGCCCTAGGGCCTATATAAGCCTAGCCAAATGGTTCCCTGGCTTTTGCCACCTAAGAAAATTATTTTCCTGTGCCATTGTCAAGCAGAGCCACATAAGTGATCCCTGGGGAGAATTTCCTATCTCCCATCCAATCATCAAGATTTTTCTTGAAGAGTGCTAATGAGGAGCTTTGTTTGATATAGATAAGTAATTTGTTCCAGAGTATGGGAAGTCTCTTGGACAGGAATCCATCCCTCCAGCATGTTCTGTTTAATGTGGTGACAAGATTTAGGTCCCTAGAGCATGTAGCTTGGAGGATTGGGATTTCTTTAAGTGCAGCATGTCCAACAGCTCTGGGTTTGACATAGCTTTGTATGTTAGGCAGAGATCGCCTCTGAGTAGGCGATATGCAACAGAGTAAAGCTGGAGTTTTTTGAGACGGTCTGCGTAGGGCATCTGTTTGAGACCAGTAATCCTCTTTGTGAGGTATTTCTTTGGCCTTTCCAGTTGTTGTAGATGTCTTGTGAGGTACATACCAAAAGGGGTGTCATACTCTATAATGGGTCTAATGAGTGATGAGTAGAGGGGGAACAATAAGCTCTTTTTTCCTGGATGAGAAACCTTTTGTGATGAGGTGTGCCATGTAGAAGGATTTCCTGACTACTGTGGCGATGTGATTATCAAAGGAGAGACTACTAACCACCTGTGTCCCAAGGTCTCTTATCACACTTTTGGTGTTAATAGATTACTGCCTATGCGGTAGTTCATGGGTACAGAGGTTTTACCAAAAGGGATGACAATGCACTTTTTGGCATTGAGCTTTAGGCCATGGCTTTGACATCAGGCATCTGTCACAGTGATGCCCTTTTGTAGGGTTCACATTGTTAGGACTTTTGATTATGGCGCCTAGTTTGCAGTCATCTGTGAACTTTGTTAGCCAAAGACCTTCTGTGTTAGCTTGTACTTCAGAGAAGTAGATACCAAACAGGAGAGGACCTAGGACTGAACCCTGTGCTACTCCATTTGTCACTGGACTGAAGTTGAATTTAGAGTCTGCTACTTTCACAGTGTGGGCTCTCTCAGTGAGCCAGTTGGCAAGCCATCTTGGAACATAGGGATTTATACCTAGTTTAGTGAGTTTATCTATAATTCCAGAGTAGGGGATGGTGTGAAGAGCCTTGGCAAGATCTAGATAGGCTGTGTGAACCACCTTACCCTAATCTATGGCTTTATTGACCACTTCAAAGAAGTCTATCAGGTTTAGGAGACATGATCTGCCTTTTATAAACCCAAATTATGTAGGGTCCAGAGTTTGGAGATTACCAATGTTTATAAGTTCCATGATGATACGTTCCATAGCTTTGCAGACCAGGCTTGTCAGGCTAATGGGGCAGTAGTTCCTGAGGTCCGTGGTGGCTCCCTCTATGTGGAGTGGGATAACCGTTGCTGTGCACTATTCAGTGGGTAGAAAGCCTGAGGTGAGGCTATGATTGAACATGGTACTTAGGTGGGGTGCCAGTGTGTTCGGTAGTTCATGTAGAACGCAGCCTGGGATGTTGTCAGGTCCCATGGATGCTGTGTTCTTGGCTTTGGAGAGTGTGTTTTTCACCTGTGCAGCTGTGATTACAAGAACTTTGCATTCTTCCGGTATAGAGATGGGCCCTTTAGGAGGTGAGAGAGGGGTAAAGTTAGCACTGAACCTATCTGCCAGGATGTTGGCAATATCAGTTGGTTCTGTATATTTAGTGCCATTGTGCTGTAACTCAGAGCTGATCTGAGTTTTGCCATTGAGTTTCTTGATATAGCTATAGAATGCTTTGTGGTTGTCTTTAGAGTCAGTGGCAATTTTGTTTTCATAACTAGCTTTGGAGAATTTTATGAGGGATCTCAGCTTCTTACTGAGGCTGACCACGGAGTTCCTCCAATCATGGGATTTTACTCTTTTTTGCAACAGTTTCTTTCTTTTGCTGTAGAGTTTGTTTATGGCAGGGGACCACCAGATTTGCTTAATTTTTTTGGAGGATTACATCTTGGTTCTATTAGGGATTGCATGATCCATGCACTCATATAAGTGCTTATAAAGTGCATTTGTATAGGATTCAGCAGTATATGAGTTTGTGGGGAGTCACTAATTGTGACTGAGTTAGCAAGTGTTATAGCCCAGAGAGGTATGAGAGTTTGTGGGTGGTCACCAACTGTGACTGATTTAGCGAGTGTCATAGCTCAGAGAGGTATAGGAGTTTCTGGGTAGTCACCAACTGTGACTGAGTTAGCGAGTGTCATAGCTCAGAGGGGAATGAGAGTTTGTGGGTAGTGACCAACTGTGACTGAATTACCGAGTGTCATAGCTCAGAGAGTTATGAGAGTTTATGGGTAGTCACCAACTGTGACTGAGTTAGCGAGTTGCATAGCTCAGAGACGTATGAGAATTTGTAGTCACCAATTGTGACTGAGTAAGCGAGTGTCATAGCTCAGGGAGGTGTAGGTGTTTGTGGGTAGTCACCAATTGTGACTGAGTTAGTGAGTGTCATAGCTTGGGCAACTAAAGTTGTTTTAGAGGTATAGAGTGGTGAGTTTAATAGTTACGATTTAAAGATCTGATGGGGATATACTGCTGGGGGAATTTTGTTTAGGCCTGGGTGCTTTTCTGGGAGGTATAGGAGTTTGTGGGTAGTCACCAATTGTGACTGAGTTAGTGAGTGTCATAGCTCAGAGAGGTATTAGAGTTTGTGGGTAGTCACCAACTGTGACTGAGTTAGTGAGTGTCATAGCTCAAAGAGGTATAGGAGTTTGTGGGTAGTCACCAACTGTGACTGAGTTAGCGAATGTCATAGCTCAAAGAGGTACAGGAGTTTATGGGTAGTCACCAACTGTGAGTGAGTTAGACAGTGTCATAGCTCTGAGAGGTATAGGAGTTTGTGGGTAGTCACCAACTGTGACTGAGTTAGTCAGTGTCATAGCTCAGAGAGGTATGAGAGTTTGTGGGTAGTCACCAATTGTGACTGAGTTAGGGAGTGTCATAGCACAGAGAGGTATGAGAGTTTGTGGGTAGTTGCCAGTTGTGACTGAGTTAGCGAGTGTCATAGCTTGGGCCATACTACTGGGAAATGTTGCTTAGGCCTGGGTACTTTTCTGGGAGATATGAGAGTTTGTGGGTAGTCACAAATTGTAACCGAGTTAGCGAATGTCATAGCTTAGGGAGGTATAGGAGTTTGTGGGTAGTCACCAACTGTGACTGAGTTAGCGAGTGTCATAGCTCAGAGAGGTATAGGAGTTTGTGGGTAGTCACCAACTGTGACTGAGTTAGCGAGTTGCATAGCTCAGAGACCTATGAGAATTTGTAGTCACCAATTGTGACTGAGTTAGCGAGTGTCATAGCTTGGCAACTAAAGTTGTTTTAAAGGTATAGAGTAATGAGTTCAGTAGTTGAGATTTAAAGATCTGATGGGGATATACTGCTGGGGAATTTTGTTTTGGCCTGGGTGCTTTTCTGGAAGTATAGGAGTTTGTGGGTAGTCACCAATTGTGACTGATAACCAAAAAATGTCCAAGGAAACTGTGGAATGAAATCTCCGTTCCACCAGTTAGAGCCAAATCTTTTAATGAAAATCCAGGTCAACAATAAGCGCTTTCATCTGCTGCAAGGCATATAAGGTAGAGGAGTTTGTGGGTAGTCACCAATTGTGACTCAGTTAGAAAGTATCATAGTACAGAGAGGTATGAGAGTTTGTGGGTCGTCACCAATTATGACTGAGTTAGCAAGTGTCATTGCTTGGGCCATACTGCTGGGGAATGTTGCTTAGGCCTGGGTACTTTTCTGGGAGGTATGAGAGTTTGTGGGTAGTGACGAATTGTGACTGAGTTAGCGAATGTCATAGCTCCATGAGGTATAGGAATCTGTGGGTAGTCACCAAATGTGACTGAGTTAGCAAGTGTCATAGCTCAGGGACATATAGGAGTTTGTGGGTAGTCACCAATTGTGACTGAGTTAACAAGTGTCATAGCTCAGAAAGGTATGAGAGTTTGTGGGTAGATTGTGACTGAGTTAGTGAGTGTCATAGCTCAGAGAGGTATGAGAGTTTGTGGGTAGTCACCAACTGTGACTGAGTTAGCGAGTTCGTAGCTCAGGGAGGTGTAGGTGTTTGTGGGTAGTCATCAATTGTGACTGAGTTAGCAAGTGTCATAGCTCAGAAAGGTATGAGAGTTTGTGGGTAGTCACCAATTGTGACTGAGTTAGCGAATGTCATAGCTCAGACAGGTATAGGAGTTTGTGGGGAGTCACCAACTGTGACTGAGTTAGCGAGTGTCCTAGCTCAGAGAGGTATGAGAGTTTGTGGGTAGTCACCATTTGTGACTGAGTTAGTGAGTGTCATAGCTCAGGGAGGTGTAGGTGTTTGTGGGTAGTCATCAATTGTGACTGAGTTAGCGAGTGTCATAGCTTGGGCCACTGAAGTTGTTTTAGAGGTATAAAGTGGTGATTTCAGTAGTTGAGATTTGAGACAAATTTGTCTATTTAGTTGTAACACCAATCAATTCAGGAAAGTGAGATGGTGTGCAAGTTGCTGAATATAGGGGTGCAGCATAAGGAAGGGTAGGGAGAAGGAAAGAAGACGCAATAGTTGTTCTGGCTTTGTCTGTTAAGTGTGGTTTGATCTTGTAGAGGGTCCCTAGTTTATGGTGAATTCTCTTTGTTGCCTGTTTTATGCGGTGGTCGAATTTCAAAGTGTCATTAGTGATATTCCTAATAAATTGGTGTTGGTTACTAATTCTATTGCAGTGTTACTGGAGGAGGTGATGGGAAGTTGCTGTTTGTGGAGAGCTAGTTGCCTTGTGGTGAACAGGATCCGGTTTGTTTTTTGGGGATTTAATAGTAACTGAGGCTGTTATCCATACCTCAACTGATGTCAGGAATTCCTGCATTAGACATTGTAATTTTTCTGGATTATTTGCAGAATAGATTAGTGAAGAGTCATCTGCATATATTATACATATCATTGGTGAAGATACTGAACAGTGGAAGACCTAATACTGAACTTTGGGACACTGAAAAAGACGTGCCATTTTCCCTTTTGACTGCTTGCATCCTGTTTGAGAGGTAACTATGAGATCAGGAAAATTATGTTGAGATGAGGCCTAATGAAGAAAGTTTAAGTAATAGTTTCTGAGGGGATATGATGGCAAATGCCTTGGCCAGATCCAAGAATATTGCTAAGACTAAGATGCCATTGTTCCTACTCTGGCTGACTGTAGTGATAAAGTTTAGAATTGCACTTGTAGTGCTGTGGTACAGGCAGAAGCCATGCTGCTTTGAGGAAGGAAAGCTGGGCTTGCTTATGAATATATTTTTCTAGTATCTTTGACAGAGGGGATAAGATGGTTATAGGGCTGTAGATGGAAATGCAATTGAATTCTCCTCCTTTGTGTAGTTATAAGATATATCATTTTTTTTCAAAGTGTGGGAACATATCCTCCCTTAATTGAGCTATTTATTAGGACTGAAACTGTGTAAGATAATGCTTCTGCTGATAGTTTAATATATTCAGCTGGGATGTCAACTTGGCCAGGGTGGTAGGTTTGAGTTTAAGAATCTTCTAAATATATATAAGCCTCGCCGACTCCCTGGCCACCTACTATTATCCTGCTCCCTAGCTAATCTCGTGAGTTCTCTCCCTGCAACCCCTCAAAATACTCAGAGCCACTCAAACTTCAAAACTCTTCTCCAGTCTCACCTCCTTTCAAAGTAGGAATGTTCCTGTACCCTTAGCACATAAACACTGTAACACCAACTCCCATGCACTCTATACCTCAGCCTTCTATCACTGTGCTCACTTACCCTTTGCCTCTACTTCCTCTCCTACAGTATACCTCATAAACTTCCCCCACCCCACTCCCTTTCTACACTGTATCCCACCTTTACCCCTCCCACCTCACCTCCTTATCTCTGTCCCCCCCCTCGTATTTCTAACTTCCAAAAAAGCTTGTTTTTTTATCTGTACGTAAATCTTTTACTTACATGTTTTTTTATCTGAAATGCCTGTACTTTTAATATGTTTAGACTACATGAATCTCACTTTTGTAAATCATTACCTAGTATTAAAAATATTTTTTTTTCTTTGCAATCTGATTTTTATTAGCATTTTTAAAAATACAAAAACAAAAGCATAATTCACACAATACAAATAGGTTCAAAACAGATAAATGAAAAAATCTTCATACAATCCTGCTTAAGAACAGATACATTCAGTACTGATATAACAAAAAGAAATATTTAGCTTTTTTAATCAAGTGAATAGGATACTAGCTGATTAAAAACACAAAAAGAAAGTGTAGAAAGGATTTGCTGAAAGGTATTTGTTTGTACAGGAGTGTGCAGATATATCAAAATTCCTAAATCCTATTTGATTTAACTATATACAATATATATAAGCGACTGTCACTAAGTGGGAGTGAATTAGTATAAGGAAACTAGAATGTATTGCCTGCACAAATGTAAGAAAAGATAACATAAAGGGTCGCAGTAATCGTAATTCTACAAAGGTTCTGCTGCAGAAAAGTAATGAGGACAAGGAGGTGTTTACAGACAGTCGGAGGAGCAATGGAGAACAACCCAAGTAGGAGAACGATTTACAACATCCAGAAGGTGATTCCAATATTTCTGAAAGTAACTTAACTTCTTTTTGCTTGTAGTTTTTAGTTTACTTGCCAAAACATGTTTAACAGCCATCAATTGAAAATCCTTCCAGGACATTTTGGCTCTGTCTTGCCAGTTAAAGGTAATGTAAGTCTTGAGTAACGCACACACTGTCACTATGATATGTTTAGTTTCAGATTTAAACTAACCTGGATAGATATTTAATAGCGCCATTTTCCAGGAAAGGGGTGACTTCGTGTAACCCATTTTCTCCAGTCATGCTCTTAAGGAGCACCAGAGTTTATACAAGTTTTTACAGGACCAAAAAATGTGGAGTATGTCTGCAGCAGACTTAGGGCAAGTTGGACAAAAGGGCAAGCTGTTTTGGTTAATTTTGTTTAGGAATGATGGAGTGTGATATGCGTTATTGTTTATCATGAACTGGGTATAAATTAGTTTTTTGAAAGGGGTTAACTTTATTGTAGCAGCAATCACATCGAGTTTTTGGCTAAGTGTAATTTCCTTATTTTTTCCATCCCAGAATTTAGGAAATAGTAACTTGTCATGGTATTTTATTTTTATTACTAGACTTTAGACTTTGGAGAGCATTTTAGATCTTGATAGAAGTTGGGTTATTAGAGACTGATAAAGATGGTACTCTGTGGGGGTAGCTGACCTTCTGTCAGTGATCAAAGAAATTAGGTAAAATATTTGTTTGATTATTATATAGTATTTCTTGTTCACTGCCAAAGAGGACATGATTTCATTAAATGGCAAGTCTTTAACTGAGTAGAAGTCCCAAACTGTACAAACCTAGGATTAGAAATGTTATGACTTTTTTAACAAATTGTACATTTTCTCTGTATTTTCACTGTTCTACTACTTTATTTACTTTTGTATAACTATTGTAAAATTGTTTATATCCTGTGGAGCTTTTCTCCCCGGGCTTCCACTGAAAACTGGCTCTTCCAGGCCCAGTAGACTATCCCAGTCATCAAACTGTAATAAATAATAAATAAATAAATGAAGTAGCTTCTTGGTCACTGCAGTAGGTACTGCTTGGAAGGTAAACATCTTTTGGCTACTTTGTGGTTTTATGGAGGGAGTTGTGGTAGGGGTGGGTGAGTGTTAATAAGAGCGGTAACTCTGTAAAATAAGTGTTGATTTGGTAAGCAATGGTATTTATCTATTTAGTTAAACATGGGCTGGGCTGTAATAATTGTCCTGGATTTAGCAGATGACTTATGGTTGACCAAAAAGCTTTAGGGTTACTTTGGTTCTCAGTTTTCCATTCTAGTACGGTAATTCTTATTTTTCAGTCCTGATCTTGTTTTTGATAGCATTTCTTAGTACTTTCTCAACTGAAACTGGACATAGTGTTGGACTGCACTTTCTCCATGTTTTCCATGCATTATCTCACTTTTTAATTAATTGTTTAGTATCTTCAGGCAGACAGGGAGCAGGGGTGATCTTAATTTTTTCAGTTCTTCTGGGAGCATGACTATTAAGTATATTCATGAATTCAGAGTTAAACAGAACTACACCTTCATCCAGGTATAACGTTTGTAGTGGTTTACCTTCATATCATCGATCACATATGATCGACTAGCCACATCATCGAACCATTTCTACAAAATCAGAACTGCAAAACTTTTAAAAGGTCGAATAAAGGTCAAATTTCGACATTTCCAGCTGTGCCACACCTCCATACCAGTGCTACCATGGGTCAACAAGGGGGCGAGATTTAGCTGTTCACATATGTGGTTTTCGTCATTTGGGATGTTTGCACTTCGATGTTTGCGGAAGCGGGGTTGACCATATTGAGATCGGCGTTCTGAAGGTAAACCATTTGTAGCACCTTCCAGCTGACAGCTTTCAAGTTGGAGATAAATGAGTCAGGCTGGAAGGAGGTGAAGGTGTGAGCATTAGTATATCAGTCCTGTTTTTAAGAGTGCTGTCCCTTTTAGATTTGATGGGGAGATAATCATTTAGGACATATTGCAGGGTATCAGTTTTGGAAATGGTTTCTGGGTTGCTTGTCAGTATCCAATTAATTGTTGCTTTGTTGATTTGTTGGGAGACTGAAAAAAGTATGTAGTAGGGGTTGAGATGAGCTGAAATAAGTCATATATTGATGGCGGTTTTAGGGGTTTCGTTATCTATGGTTAACCAATCAGTTTGAGATCACCCTTTATAATGGATTTTTGCAAAATGTATGATGAGATCCAAGTGATGAATTCTTCTGTAGTGCCAATATTATAACCAGGGGGTCTGTATATTCCCATGATACAGAGACTTTTATGTGCATCTAGTTTGAGTAATGTTATTACGATCTCTGAATTTTTAATTCTGTGGTATAGAGATGAGATACAAAGAGGCTATGTTGTTTTTATGGATGACTATGTCTCCACCTTTTTTGTCTAGTGTTATTATACTGTATTGTGGAGGAATAATTTCCTCATCCTTGTTTCATGATTTAGTCATGTTTCAGTTATGTCTAGAATATCAGGGCAGTATCGTGCTGTCCAGGTGTGGACATCTAGCAATTTATTACAAATGCTTGTAAGGTTGTCGGCATGGAGGTGTAAGCTAAATGTATTTTGTGAGGGTATATGTGGGTATGTGGTATAGCTAGTTAGGTATGACTGGCCTGATTTAGGATGTATGTCATCACACTGGTGGTCAGATTTATTGTATGAGTGTATATGTGGGCTGGTGTCTAGTTGGTTAGATTTGAGGGGTCTGAGTTAGGATGCATGCCACCACATTGGTGTAGGTGGAGGAGTATAAGGGAGTGTGAGTTGGACCATTTATATTTGAATTTTGGACTGAGGCTTAGTCTGTTTGGTGAAAGTTTCTGGGTGACAGTAATATGAGGGGCCATGTTTGCCTTTGTGGGATCATATTCTTGAAGCACAATTATTAATTTTTTGTTATAGAACTTTGCAGTCTGACATGTTCTTATCAATGCTTGCAGCACATGTAATGTGAGAGACTGTGACCACTTTTATTGTGCTCATATTTCCTGAAATATATTATGAAAGACTAATCATGTCTTTTCTTTGCAAAAAGGATTACTGTGCTTACTTGTAAGAGTCTCATTTTAATAAATAATATGACCGGTCCCCATTCTTCTTCCAACGGAAGATATACTAGTTTTTGTATTCAGGGGAGGTAGTCACTTAGAGCCACACTAAGTGACTCCCATTGTTTGAACAATACATGCATCCAGAGGAATAGCTTACAGTGGAAATAAGTCACAGTGCTTGTTCTTACAGAACTGTAGGACGTGCTCAGGTAGGGGGAAAATGTAAGTACAGTTTAGTTAGTGCTGCAGGGTTAGTGCACTACAGTTTGCAGTTAGTGCAATGATGTTACTAGCCATGGTTGCTACACTACAGTTTGTAGTTAGTGCAATGATATTACTAGCCATGACTGCTATACTGCAGTTTGTAGTTAGTGCAGTGATATTACTAGCCATGATTGCTACACTACAGTTTGTAGTCCATGTATCTATATTACTAGTGAAGACTGTTACACTACAGTTTGTCGTTAATGCAGTGATATTACTAGCCATGATTCCTATACTACAGTGTGTAGTTAGTACAGCTATACTACTGGTGATGACTGCTACACTACAGTTTGTAGGAAGTGCAGTGATATTACTTGCCATGGTTGCTATCCTACAGTTTGTAGTCATTGCAGCTATATTACTGGTGATGACTGCTACACTACAGTTTGTGGTTTGTGGATAGTGCAGTGATATTACTAGCCACAACTTCTATACTACAGTATGTAGTTAGTACAACTCTAATACTGGTGATGGCTGCTACACTACAGTTTGTAGGTAGTGCATTGATATTACTAGCCATGATTGCTATACTACAGTATTTAGTTAGTGCAGCTATATTACTAGCCATGTCTTGCTATACTACAGTATGTAGTTAGTGCAGCTATATTTCTGGTGATGACTGCTACACTAAAGTTTGTAGGTAGTGCAGTGATATTACTAGCCATGATTGCTATACTGCAGTATTTAGTTAGTGCAGCTATATTACTAGCCATGTCTTGCTATACTACAGTATGTAGTTAGTGCAGCTATATTACTGGTGATGACTGCTACACTACAGTATGTAGATAGTGCAATGATATTATTTGCCATGACTGTTATACTACAGTATGTAGTTCATGCAGCTATATTACTGGTGATGCCTGCTGCACTACAGTTTGTAGTTACTGCAAAGATATTACTGGCCATGATTGCTACACTACAGTTTGTAGTTAGTGCAATGATGTTACTAGCCATGATTGCTACACTACAGTTTGTAATTAGTGCAATGATGTTACTAGCCATGGTTGCTACACTACAGTTTGTAGTGCATGATGCAACTAGTCATGACTGCTACCCTACAGTTTGTAGTTAGTGCAATGATGTTACTAGCCAATGCTGCTACACTAGAGTTTGTAGTTAGTATAGCTATATTACTAACCATGATTGCTATAATACAGTTTATAGTTGGTGCAGCTATATTACTGGTGATGGCTGCTGCCCTACAATTTTTAGTTAGTGCAGTGATATGTCTAACCATGATTGCTATACTACAGTATATAGTTAGTGCGATGATATTACTAGCCATGATTGCTAAACTACATTTTGTAGGTATTGCAGTGATATAACTAGCCACAATTGCTATACTACAATATGCAGTTAGTGCAGCTATATTACTGGTGATGACTGCTACACTACAGTTTGTAAGTAGTGCAGCAATATTACTAGCAATGATTACTACAATACAGTTTGTAGTTAGTACAATGATATTATTAGCCATGATCACTACACTACAGTTTGTAGTTAGTACAGCTATATTACTGGTGATAACTGCTACACTACAGTTTGTTAGTGCAATGATATTACTAGCCATGACTTGCTATACTACAGTTTGTAGTTAGTGCAGCTATATTACAATTGATTACTGCTACACTAAAGTTTGTAGTGAGTGCAATGATATTACTAGCCATGACTGCTGCACTAAAGTGTGTAGTTAGTGCAATGATGTTACTAGCTATGGTTGCTACACTACAGTTTGTAGTTAGTGTAATGGTATTACTAGCCATGACTGCTATACTGCAGTTTGTAGTTAGTGCAGTGATATTACTAGCCATGATTGCTACACTACAGTTTGTATTCTATGTATCTATATTACTAGTGATGACTGTTACACTACAGTTTGTCGTTAGTGCAGTGATATTACTAGCCATGATTCCTATACTACA
Source organism: Protopterus annectens (assembly GCF_019279795.1). NCBI lineage: Eukaryota > Metazoa > Chordata > Ceratodontiformes > Protopteridae > Protopterus > Protopterus annectens. The sequence continues at coordinate 1,345,134,682 of NC_056747.1, forward strand.
GTGTGTAGTTAGTACAGCTATACTACTGGTGATGACTGCTACACTACAGTTTGTAGGAAGTGCAGTGATATTACTTGCCATGGTTGCTATCCTACAGTTTGTAGTCATTGCAGGTATATTACTGGTGATGACTGCTACACTACAGTTTGTGGTTTGTGGATAGTGCAGTGATATTACTAGCCACAACTGCTATACTACAGTATGTAGTTAGTGTAGATATATTACTAGCCATGACTTGCTATACTACAGAATGTAGTTAGTACAACTCTAATACTGGTGATGACTGCTACACTACAGTTTGTAGGTAGTGCAGTGATATTACTAGCCATGGTTGCTATACTACAGTATGTAGTTAGTGCAGCTATATTACTGATGATGACTGCTACACTACAGTTTGTAGGTAGTGCAGTGATATTACTAGCCATGGTTGCTATACTACAGTATGTAGTTAGTGCAGCTATATTACTAGCCATGTCTTGCTATACTACAGTATGTAGTTAGTGCAGCTATATTTCTGGTGATGACTGCTACACTAAAGTTTGTAGGTAGTGCAGTGATATTACTAGCCATGATTGCTATACTACAGTATGTAGTTAGTGCAGCTATATTACTGGTGATGACTGCTACACTACAGTTTGTAGGTAGTGCAATGATATTATTAGCCATGATTGCTATACTACAGTATGTAGTTAATACAACTATATTTCTGGTGATGACTGCTACACTACAGTTTATAGTTAAGGTGGTGATATTACTAGCCATAATTGCTACACTATACTTTGTAGTTAGTGCAGAGATATTACTGGTGATAACTGCTACACTACAGTTTGTTAGTGCAATGATATTACTAGCCATGATTTGCTATGCTACAGTTTGTAGTTAGTTCAGCTATATTACAATTGATTACTGCTACACTACAGTTTGTAGTGAGTGCAGTGATATTACTAGCCATGATTGCTACACTAAAGTGTGTAGTTAGTTCAATTATATTACTAGCCATGATTGCTACACTATAGTTTATAGTTAGTACAGTTATATTACTAACCATGATTGCTATACTACAGTATGTAGTTAGTGCAGCTATATTAATAGTGATGACTGCTACACTACAGTTTGTAGGTAGTGCAATGATATTATTAGCCATGATTGCTATACTACAGTTTGTAGTCAGTGCAGCTATATTACAATTGATGACTGCTACACTACAGTTTGTAGTTAGTGCAATGATATTACTAGCCATGATTGCTACACTACAGTTTGTAGTTAGTGCAGTGATATTGCTAGCCATGATTGCTATACTGCAGTTTGTTAGTGCAATGATATTACTAGCCATGACTGCTACAATGCAGTTTGTAGTTAGTGCAGCGATATTACTGGTGATGACTGCTACACTACAGTTTGTAATTATTGCAATGATATTACTAGCCATGATTGCTATACTACAGTTTGTAGTTACTGCAGTGATATTACTAGCCATGATTGCTATACTACAATATATATTTAATGCAGATGTATTACTGGTCACAGGACTGCTACAATACATTTTGTGGATAGTGCAGTGATATTACTACCACGATTGCTACACTATAATTTGTATTTAGTAGAGCTATATTACTGGTGATCACTACTACACTACAGTTTGTAGTTAGTGCAGTGATATTACTAGCCATGACTGATATAGTACTATTTGTAGTTAGTACAGCTATATTACTGGTGATGACTGCTACATTACAGTTTGTGGATAGTGCAGTGATATTACTAGCTATGATTGATGCACTACAGTTTGTAGTTAGTACAGCTATATTACTGGTGATGACTGCTACACTGCAGTTTGTAGTTAGTGCAATGATATTATTAGCCATGATAACTACACTACAGTTTGTAGTTAGTACAGCTATATTACTGGTGATAACTGATGCACTACACTTTGTTAGTGCAATGATATTACTAGCCATGATTGCTACACTATAGTTTATAGTTAGTACAGTTATATTACTAACCATGATTGCTATACTACAATATGTAGTTAGTGCAGCTATATTGCTAGTGATAACTGCTACACTACAGTTTGTAGGTAGTGCAATGATATTCATAGGTTCATAGGTTTATACTAGGCTATCTGCCCTAAGGCATTTATAAGCCTAGCCCAGAGTTTTGGTGGCTTATGCCACCCCTTATGTTAAAAAATACTGTGGCCATTAGTTTGTTGTGCCTCTGTCCAGCAGTGACACAGAGATGATTCCCGGGGTAAACCTACGATCTCCCATCCACCGGTCAAGATTTATAGGTTCATAGGTAAATGTACAGGTTTCTTGCATTGGTTGGGAAGTGAACCCAAGTTAACTGCTTGGAAGGCAGCTATGCTCACCACTATACCACCACTGCTACGAGAATTACTGAGTCATAGATTAGTACTAAGCTAACTGCCCTTGCAAGCCATTTTAAGCTTAGTCAATTATCCCTTGTGAGACTCAAACCCTGCACGTGGTGTTTGTAAGGCAAACACCTTAACCATTAGGCCACCCTCCCTATTACTAGCCATGATTGCTATACTACAGTTTGTAGTTAGTGCAGTGATATTACTAGCCATGATTGCTATACTACAGTATATATTTAATGCAGATGTATTACTGGTCACAGGACTGCTATATTACAGTTTGTGGATAGTGCAGTGATATTACTAACCATGATTGCTACACTATAATTTGTATTTAGTACAGCTATATTACCAGTGATGACTACTACACTACAGTTTGTAGTTAGTGCAGTGATATTACTAGCCATGATTGCTGTACTGCAGTTTGTAGTTAGTGCAGCTATATTACTAGTGATGACTGCTATGCTACAATTTGAAGTTAGTGCAGTGATATTACTAGCCATGATTGCTACACTAAAGTGTGTAGTTAGTGCAATGATATTACTAGCCATGATTGCTACACTATAGTTTATAGTTAGTACAGTTATATTACTAACCATGATTGCTACACTACAGTATTTAGTTAGTACAGCTATATTACTGGTGATGACTGCTGCACTACAGGTTGTAGTTAGTGCAATGATATTATTAACCATGATTGCTATACTGCAGTATGTAGTTAGTACAGCTTTATTACTAACCATGATTGCTATACTACAGTGTGTAGTTAGTACAGCTATATTACTGGTGATGACTGCTAGACTACAGTTTGTAGTTAGTGCAGTGATATTACTAGCAATGATTACTACACTGCAGTTTGTAGTTAGTACAGCTATATTATTAGTGATGACTGCTACACTACAGTTTCTAGTTAGTGCAATGATATTATTAACCATGATTGCTATACTGCAGTATGTAGTTAGTACAGCTTTATTACTAACCATGATTGCTATACTACAGTGTGTAGTTAGTACAGCTATATTACTGGTGATGACTGCTAGATTACAGTTTGTAGTTAGTGCAGTGATATTACTAGCCATGATTACTACACTGCAGTTTGTAGTTAGTACAGCTATATTACTAGTGATGACTGTTACACTACAGTTTGTAGTCAGTGCAGTGATATTACTAGCCATAATTCCTACACTATAATTAGTAGTTAGTACAACTATATTACTGGTGATGACTGCTGCACTACAGGTTGTAGTTAGTGCAATGATATTATTAACCATGATTGCTATACTGCAGTATGTAGTTAGTACAGCTTTATTACTAACCATGATTGCTATACTACAGTGTGTAGTTAGTACAGCTATATTACTGGTGATGACTGCTAGACTACAGTTTGTAGTTAGTGCAGTGATATTACTAGCCATGATTACTACACTGCAGTTTGTAGTTAGTACAGCTATATTACTAGTGATGACTGTTACACTACAGTTTGTAGTCAGTGCAGTGATATTACTAGCCATAATTCCTACACTATAATTAGTAGTTAGTACAACTATATTACTGGTGATGACTGCTGCACTACAGGTTGTAGTTAGTGCAATGATATTATTAACCATGATTGCTATACTGCAGTATGTAGTTAGTACAGCTTTATTACTAACCATGATTGCTATACTACAGTGTGTAGTTAGTACAGCTATATTACTGGTGATGACTGCTAGACTACAGTTTGTAGTTAGTGCAGTGATATTACTAGCCATGATTACTACACTGCAGTTTGTAGTTAGTACAGCTATATTACTAGTGATGACTGTTACACTACAGTTTGTAGTCAGTGCAGTGATATTACTAGCCATAATTCCTACACTATAATTAGTAGTTAGTACAACTATATTACTGGTGATGACTGCTGCACTACGGGTTGTAGTTAGTGCAATGATATTATTAACCATGATTGCTATACTGCAGTATGTAGTTAGTACAGCTTTATTACTAACCATGATTGCTATACTACAGTGTGTGGTTAGTACAACTATATTTCTGGTGATGACTGCTACACTGCAGTTTGTAGGAAGTGCAGTGATATTGCTTACCATGATTCCTATACTACAGTTTGTAGTCATTGCAGCTATATTACTGGTGATGACTGCTACACTACAGTTTGTGGATAGTGCAGTGATATTACTAGCCACAACTGCTATACTACAGTATGTAGTTAGTGTAGATATATTACAAGCCATGATTGCTACACTACAGTTTGTAGTTAGTACAGCTATATTACTGGTGATGATTGCTAGACTACAGTTTCTAGTTAGTGCAGGGATATTACTAGCCATGATTACTACACTGCAGTTTGTAGTTAGTACAGCTATATTACTGGTGATGACTGCTACACTACAGTTTCTAGTTAGTGCAGGGATATTACTAGCCATGATTACTACACTGCAGTTTGTAGTTAGTACAGCTATATTACTGGTGATGACTGCTACACTACAGTTTCTAGTTAGTGCAGTGATATGACTTGCCATGACTGCTATACTATAGTATGTAGTTAGTACAGCTATATTACTGGTGATGACTGCTACACTACAGTTTGTGGATAGTGCAGTGATATTACTAGCCACAACTGCTATACTACAGTATGTAGTTAGTGTAGATATATTACTAGCCATGACTTGCTATACTACAGAATGTAGTTAGTACAACTCTAATACTGGTGATGACTGCTACACTACAGTCTGTAGGTAGTGCAGTGATATTACTAGCCATGATTGCTATACTACAGTATGTAGTTAGTGTAGATATATTACAAGCCATGATTGCTACACTACAGTTTGTAGTTAGTACAGCTATATTACTGGTGATGATTGCTAGACTACAGTTTCTAGTTAGTGCAGGGATATTACTAGCCATGATTGCTACACTACAGTTTGTAGTTAGTACAGCTATATTACTGGTGATGACTGCTACACTACAGTTTCTAGTTAGTGCAGTGATATGACTTGCCATGACTGCTATACTATAGTATGTAGTTAGTACAGCTATATTACTGGTGATGACTGCTACACTACAGTTTGTGGATAGTGCAGTGATATTACTAGCCACAACTGCTATACTACAGTATGTAGTTAGTGTAGATATATTACTAGCCATGACTTGCTATACTACAGAATGTAGTTAGTACAACTCTAATACTGGTGATGACTGCTACACTACAGTCTGTAGGTAGTGCAGTGATATTACTAGCCATGATTGCTATACTACAGTATGTAGTTAGTGTAGATATATTACAAGCCATGATTGCTACACTACAGTTTGTAGTTAGTACAGCTATATTACTGGTGATGATTGCTAGACTACAGTTTCTAGTTAGTGCAGGGATAT
>NC_056747.1:1345145433-1345150134 GCF_019279795.1 Protopterus annectens
GTGCTTTAGTGATTCACCCACAGATTCAAGGTAAGGAGTGCATACTGTAACACCTAGTTAAATTCATCAGTAATGTCACAGTGCTTTAGTGATTCACCCCCAGATTCAAGGTAAGGAGCACATACTGTAACACCTGGTTAAATTCATCAGTAGTGTCACAGTGCTTTAGTGATTCACCCTCAGATTCAAGGTAAGGAGCACATACTGTAACACCTGGTTAAATTCATCAGTAGTGTCACAGTGCTTTAGTGATTCACCCCAGATTCAAGGTAAGGAGCACATACTGTAACACCTGGTTAAATTCATCAGTAGTGTCACAGTGCTTTAGTGATTCACCCCAGATTCAAGGTAAGGAGCACATACTGTAACACCTGGTTAAATTCATCAGTAGTGTCACAGTGCTTTAGTGATTCACCCCCAGATTCAAGGTAAGGAGCACATACTGTAACACCTGGTTAAATTCATCAGTAGTGTCACAGTGCTTTAGTGATTCACCCCCAGATTCAAGGTAAGGAGTGCATACTGTAACACCTGGTTAAATTCATCAGTAATGTCACAGTGCTTTAGTGATTCACCCCAGATTCAAGGTAAGGAGTGCATACTGTAACACCTGGTTAAATTCATCAGTAATGTCACAGTGCTTTAATGATTCACCCCTACATTCAAGGTAAGGAGCACATACTGTAACACCTGGTTAAATTCATCAGTAGTGTCACAGTGCTTTAGTGATTCACCCCCAGATTCAAGGTAAGGAGCACATACTGTAACACCTGGTTAAATTCATCAGTAGTGTCACAGTGCTTTAGTGATTCACCCCAGATTCAAGGTAAGGAGCACATACTGTAACACCTGGTTAAATTCATCAGTAGTGTCACAGTGCTTTAGTGATTCACCCCAGATTCAAGGTAAGGAGCACATACTGTAACACCTGGTTAAATTCATCAGTAGTGTCACAGTGCTTTAGTGATTCACCCCCAGATTCAAGGTAAGGAGCACATACTGTAACACCTGGTTAAATTCATCAGTAGTGTCACAGTGCTTTAGTGATTCACCCCATATTCAAGGTAAGGAGCACATACTGTAACACCTGGTTAAATTCATCAGTAGTGTCACAGTGCTTTAGTGATTCACCCCAGATTCAAGGTAAGGAGCACATACTGTAACACCTGGTTAAATTCATCAGTAATGTCACAGTGCTTTAGTGATTCACCCCCAGATTCAAGGTAAGGAGCACATACTGTAACACCTGGTTAAATTCATCAGTAGTGTCACAGTGCTTTAGTGATTCACCCCAGATTCAAGGTAAGGAGCACATACTGTAACACCTGGTTAAATTCATCAGTAGTGTCACAGTGCTTTAGTGATTCACCCCCAGATTCAAGGTAAGGAGCACATACTGTAACACCTGGTTAAATTCATCAGTAATGTCACAGTGCTTTAGTGATTCACCCCCAGATTCAAGGTAAGGAGTGCATACTGTAACACCTGGTTAAATTCATCAGTAATGTCACAGTGCTTTAGTGATTCACCCCAGATTCAAGGTAAGGAGCACATACTGTAACACCTGGTTAAATTCATCAGTAGTGTCACAGTGCTTTAGTGATTCACCCCAGATTCAAGGTAAGGAGCACATACTGTAACACCTGGTTAAATTCATCAGTAGTGTCACAGTGCTTTAGTGATTCACCCCAGATTCAAGGTAAGGAGCACATACTGTAACACCTGGTTAAATTCATCAGTAGTGTCACAGTGCTTTAGTGATTCACCCCAGATTCAAGGTAAGGAGCACATACTGTAACACCTGGTTAAATTCATCAGTAGTGTCACAGTGCTTTAGTGATTCACCCCCAGATTCAAGGTAAGGAGCACATACTGTAACACCTGGTTAAATTCATCAGTAGTGTCACAGTGCTTTAGTGATTCACCCCAGATTCAAGGTAAGGAGCACATACTGTAACACCTGGTTAAATTCATCAGTAGTGTCACAGTGCTTTAGTGATTCACCCCCAGATTCAAGGTAAGGAGTGCATACTGTAACACCTGGTTAAATTCATCAGTAGTGTCACAGTGCTTTAGTGATTCACCCCAGATTCAAGGTAAGGAGCACATACTGTAACACCTGGTTAAATTCATCAGTAATGTCACAGTGCTTTAGTGATTCACCCCCAGATTCAAGGTAAGGAGCACATACTGTAACACCTGGTTAAATTCATCAGTAATGTCACAGTGCTTTAGTGATTCACCCCCAGATTCAAGGTAAGGAGCACATACTGTAACACCTGGTTAAATTCATCAGTAGTGTCACAGTGCTTTAGTGATTCACCCCAGATTCAAGGTAAGGAGCACATACTGTAACACCTGGTTAAATTCATCAGTAGTGTCACAGTGCTTTAGTGATTCACCCCAGATTCAAGGTAAGGAGCACATACTGTAACACCTGGTTAAATTCATCAGTAGTGTCACAGTGCTTTAGTGATTCACCCCCAGATTCAAGGTAAGGAGCACATACTGTAACACCTGGTTAAATTCATCAGTAGTGTCACAGTGCTTTAGTGATTCACCCCAGATTCAAGGTAAGGAGCACATACTGTAACACCTGGTTAAATTCATCAGTAGTGTCACAGTGCTTTAGTGATTCACCCCCAGATTCAAGGTAAGGAGCACATACTGTAACACCTGGTTAAATTCATCAGTAGTGTCACAGTGCTTTAGTGATTCACCCCCAGATTCAAGGTAAGGAGCACATACTGTAACACCTGGTTAAATTCATCAGTAGTGTCACAGTGCTTTAGTGATTCACCCCAGATTCAAGGTAAGGAGCACATACTGTAACACCTGGTTAAATTCATCAGTAATGTCACAGTGCTTTAGTGATTCACCCCAGATTCAAGGTAAGGAGCACATACTGCAACACCTGGTTAAATTCATCAGTAGTGTCACAGTGCTTTAGTGATTCACCCCAGATTCAAGGTAAGGAGCACATACTGTAACACCTGGTTAAATTCATCAGTAGTGTCACAGTGCTTTAGTGATTCACCCCAGATTCAAGGTAAGGAGCACATACTGTAACACCTGGTTAAATTCATCAGTAGTGTCACAGTGCTTTAGTGATTCACCCCAGATTCAAGGTAAGGAGCACATACTGTAACACCTGGTTAAATTCATCAGTAATGTCACAGTGCTTTAGTGATTCACCCCCAGATTCAAGGTAAGGAGCACATACTGTAACACCTGGTTAAATTCATCAGTAGTGTCACAGTGCTTTAGTGATTCACCCCCAGATTCAAGGTAAGGAGTGCATACTGTAACACCTGGTTAAATTCATCAGTAATGTCACAGTGCTTTAGTGATTCACCCCAGATTCAAGGTAAGGAGCACATACTGTAACACCTGGTTAAATTCATCAGTAGTGTCACAGTGCTTTAGTGATTCACCCCAGATTCAAGGTAAGGAGCACATACTGTAACACCTGGTTAAATTCATCAGTAATGTCACAGTGCTTTAGTGATTCACCCCAGATTCAAGGTAAGGAGCACATACTGTAACACCTGGTTAAATTCATCAGTAATGTCACAGTGCTTTAGTGATTCACCCCCAGATTCAAGGTAAGGAGCACATACTGTAACACCTGGTTAAATTCATCAGTAGTGTCACAGTGCTTTAGTGATTCACCCCCAGATTCAAGGTAAGGAGTGCATACTGTAACACCTGGTTAAATTCATCAGTAATGTCACAGTGCTTTAGTGATTCACCCCAGATTCAAGGTAAGGAGCACATACTGTAACACCTGGTTAAATTCATCAGTAGTGTCACAGTGCTTTAGTGATTCACCTCCATATTCAAGGTAAGGAGCACATACTGTAACACCTGGTTAAATTCATCAGCAGTGTCACAGTGCTTTAGAGATTCATCCCCAGATTCAAGGTAAGGAGCACATACTTTAACACCTGGTTAAATTCATCAGTAATGTCACAGTGCTTTAGTGATTCACCCCCAGATTCAAGGTAAGGAGCACATACTGTAACACCTGGTTAAATTCATCAGTAGTGTCACAGTGCTTTAGTGATTCACCCCAGGATTCAAGGTAAGGAGCACATACTGTAACACCTGGTTAAAATCATCAGTAGTGTCACAGTGCTTTAGTGATTCACCCCAGGATTCAAGGTAAGGAGCACATACTGTAACACCTGGTTAAATTCATCAGTAATGTCACAGTGCTTTAGTGATTCACCCCAGATTCAAGGTAAGGAGCACATACTGTAACACCTGGTTAAATTCATCAGTAATGTCACAGTGCTTTAGTGATTCACCCCCAGATTCAAGGTAAGGAGCACATACTGTAACACCTGGTTAAATTCATCAGTAGTGTCACAGTGCTTTAGTGATTCACCTCCAGATTCAAGGTAAGGAGCACATACTGTAACACCTGGTTAAATTCATCAGTAGTGTCACAGTGCTTTAGTGATTCACCCCCAGATTCAAGGTAAGGAGCACATACTGTAACACCTGGTTAAATTCATCAGTAGTGTCACAGTGCTTTAGTGATTCACCTCCATATTCAAGGTAAGGAGCACATACTGTAACACCTGGTTAAATTCATCAGTAGTGTCACAGTGCTTTAGTGATTCACTCCAGATTCAAGGTAAGGAGCACATACTGTAACACCTGGTTAAATTCATCAGTAGTGTCACAGTGCTTTAG
>NC_056747.1:1345150634-1345275433 GCF_019279795.1 Protopterus annectens
CCCAAAAAAAAATTTTTATCCCCCATTCTTAAACAAAAAAGACAAAGAAAGAAATTAAATTTCCCACTTCTAACACATGGACAAGATGATTATCCCCCCATTCTTAAAAACATGACAAAGAAAGAATTAAATTTCCCCCCCTTCTAACACAGGACAAGATGATGTATCCCCCCATTCTTAAACAAACAAGATAAAAAATAATTAAATTTCTACACTATACAAGGAAAGTGAAATTTCCCCCCTTTTAAAAACAAGACAAAGAAAGAATTAAATTTCCCACTTTAAAAAAAGGACACAGATGCATATACCTCACCCACACCTTCTTAAACAAACATAGTACTAAATGAATGAATGTGGAAATGTCTCTCCATCTATGCTCATACACACGGACACAGATGCATATACATCACCCACACCTTCTTAAACAAACATAGTATTAAATGAATGAATGTGGAAATGTGTCTCCATCTATGCTCATACACATGGACACAGATGCATATACCTCACTCACACCTTCTTAAACAAACATAGTACTAAATGAATGAATGTGGAAATGTGTCTCCATCTATGCTCATACACACGGACACAGACGCATATACCTCACCCGCACCTTCTTAAACAAACATAGTACTAAATGAATGAATGTGGAAATGTCTCTCCATCTATGCTCATACACATGGACACAGATGCATGTATCTCACCCACACTTTCTTAAACAAACATAGTACTAAATGAATGAATGTGGAAATGTGTCTCCATCTATGCTCATACACATGGACACAGATGCATATACCTCACCCACACCTTCTGAAACAAACATAGTACTAAATGAATGAATGTGGAAATGTGTCTCCATCTATGCTCATACACACGGACACAGATGCATATACCTCACCCACACCTTCTTAAACAAACATAGTACTAAATGAATGAATGTGGAAATGTGTCTCCATCTATGCTCATACACACGGACACAGATGCATATACCTCACCCACACCTTCTTAAACAAACATAGTACTAAATGAATGAATGTGGAAATGTGTCTCCATCTATGCTCATACACACAGACACAGATGCATATACCTCACCCACACCTTCTTAAACAAACATAGTACTAAATGAATGAATGTGGAAATGTGTCTCCATCTATGCTCATACACACAGACACAGATGCATATACCTCACCCACACCTTCTTAAACAAACATAGTACTAAATGAATGAATGTGGAAATGTGTCTCCATCTATGCTCATACACACAGACACAGATGCATATACCTCACCCACACCTTCTTAAACAAACATAGTACTAAATGAATGAATGTGGAAATGTGTCTCCATCTATGCTCATACACACGGACACAGATGCATATACCTCACCCACACCTTCTTAAACAAACATAGTACTAAATGAATGAATGTGGAAATGTGTCTCCATCTATGCTCATACACATGGACACAGATGCATATACCTCACCCACACCTTCTTAAACAAACATAGTACTAAATGAATGAATGTGGAAATGTGTCTCCATCTATGCTCATACACATGGACACAGATGCATATACCTCACCCACACCTTCTTAAACAAACATAGTACTAAATGAATGAATGTGGAAATGTGTCTCCATCTATGCTCATACACATGGACACAGATGCATATACCTCACCCACACCTTCTTAAACAAACATAGTACTAAATGAATGAATGTGGAAATGTGTCTCCATCTATGCTCATACACACGGACACAGATGCATATACCTCACCCACACCTTCTTAAACAAACATAGTACTAAATGAATGAATGTGGAAATGTGTCTCCATCTATGCTCATACACATGGACACAGATGCATATACCTCACCCACACCTTCTTAAACAAACATAGTACTAAATGAATGAATGTGGAAATGTGTCTCCATCTATGCTCATACACATGGACACAGATGCATATACCTCACCCACACCTTCTTAAACAAACATAGTACTAAATGAATGAATGTGGAAATGTGTCTCCATCTATGCTCATACACACGGACACAGATGCATATACCTCACCCACACCTTCTTAAACAAACATAGTACTAAATGAATGAATGTGGAAATGTGTCTCCATCTATGCTCATACACATGGACACAGATGCATATACCTCACCCACACCTTCTTAAACAAACATAGTACTAAATGAATGAAAGTGGAAATGTCTCTCCATCTATGCTCATACACATGGACACAGATGCATATACCTCACCCACACCTTCTTAAACAAACATAGTACTAAATGAATGAATGTGGAAATGTGTCTCCATCTATGCTCATACACACAGACACAGATGCATATACCTCACCCACACCTTCTTAAACAAACATAGTACTAAATGAATGAATGTGGAAATGTGTCTCTATCTATGCTCATACACACGGACACAGATGCATATACCTCACCCACACCTTCTTAAACAAACATAGTACTAAATGAATGAATGTGGAAATGTGTCTCCATCTATGCTCATACACACGGACACAGATGCATATACCTCACCTACACCTTCTTAAACAAACATAGTACTAAATGAATGAATGTGGAAATGTGTTTCCATCTATGCTCATACACACAGACACAGATGCATATACCTCACTCACACCTTCTTAAACAAACATAGTACTAAATGAATGAATGTGGAAACGTGTCTCCATCTATGCTCATACACACAGACACAGATGCATATACCTCACCCACACCTTCTTAAACAAACATAGTACTAAATGAATGAATGTGGAAATGTGTCTCCATCTATGCTCATACACATGGACACAGATGCATATACCTCACCCACACCTTCTTAAACAAACATAGTACTAAATGAATGAATGTGGAAATGTGTCTCCATCTATGCTCATACACACAGACACAGATGCATATACCTCACCCACACCTTCTTAAACAAACATAGTACTAAATGAATGAATGTGGAAATGTGTCTCCATCTATGCTCATACACATGGACACAGATGCATATACCTCACCCACACCTTCTTAAACAAACATAGTACTAAATGAATGAATGTGGAAATGTGTCTCCATCTATGCTCATACACATGGACACAGATGCATATACCTCACCCACACCTTCTTAAACAAACATAGTACTAAATGAATGAAAGTGGAAATGTGTCTCCATCTATGCTCATACACATGGACACAGATGCATATACCTCACCCACACCTTCTTAAACAAACATAGTACTAAATGAATGAATGTGGAAATGTGTCTCCATCTATGCTCATACACATGGACACAGATGCATATACCTCACCCACACCTTCTTAAACAAACATAGTACTAAATGAATGAATGTGGAAATGTGTCTCCATCTATGCTCATACACACGGACACAGATGCATATACCTCACCCACACCTTCTTAAACAAACATAGTACTAAATGAATGAATGTGGAAATGTGTCTCCATCTATGCTCATACACACGGACACAGATGCATATACCTCACCCACACCTTCTTAAACAAACATAGTACTAAATGAATGAATGTGGAAATGTGTCTCCATCTATGCTCATACACATGGACACAGATGCATATACCTCACCCACACCTTCTTAAACAAACATAGTACTAAATGAATGAATGTGGAAATGTGTCTCCATCTATGCTCATACACACGGACACAGATGCATATACCTCACCCACACCTTCTTAAACAAACATAGTACTAAATGAATGAATGTGGAAATGTGTCTCCATCTATGCTCATACACATGGACACAGATGCATATACCTCACCCACACCTTCTTAAACAAACATAGTACTAAATGAATGAATGTGGGAATGTGTCTCCATCTATGCTCATACACATGGACACAGATGCATATACCTCACCCACACCTTCTTAAACAAACATAGTACTAAATGAATGAATGTGGAAATGTGTCTCCATCTATGCTCATACACACGGACACAGATGCATATACCTCACCCACACCTTCTTAAACAAACATAGTACTAAATGAATGAATGTGGAAATGTGTCTCCATCTATGCTCATACACACGGACACAGATGCATATACCTCACCCACACCTTCTTAAACAAACATAGTACTAAATGAATGAATGTGGAAATGTGTCTCCATCTATGCTCATACACATGGACACAGATGCATATACCTCACCCACACCTTCTTAAACAAACATAGTACTAAATGAATGAATGTGGAAATGTGTCTCCATCTATGCTCATACACACGGACACAGATGCATATACCTCACCCACACCTTCTTAAACAAACATAGTACTAAATGAATGAATGTGGAAACGTGTCTCCATCTATGCTCATACACACGGACACAGATGCATATACCTCACCCACACCTTCTTAAACAAACATAGTACTAAATGAATGAATGTGGAAATGTGTCTCCATCTATGCTCATACACATGGACACAGATGCATGTACCTCACCCACACCTTCTTAAACAAACATAGTACTAAATGAATGAATGTGGAAATGTGTCTCCATCTATGCTCATACACATGGACACAGATGCATATACCTCACCCACACCTTCTTAAACAAACATAGTACTAAATGAATGAATGTGGAAATGTGTCTCCATCTATGCTCATACACACGGACACAGATGCATGTACCTCACCCACACCTTCTTAAACAAACATAGTACTAAATGAATGAATGTGGAAACGTGTCTCCATCTATGCTCATACACATGGACACAGATGCATATACCTCACCCACACCTTCTTAAACAAACATAGTACTAAATGAATGAATGTGGAAATGTGTCTCCATCTATGCTCATACACACAGACACAGATGCATATACCTCACCCACACCTTCTTAAACAAACATAGTACTAAATGAATGAATGTGGAAATGTGTCTCCATCTATGCTCATACACATGGACACAGATGCATATACCTCACCCGCACCTTCTTAAACAAACATAGTACTAAATGAATGAATGTGGAAACATGTGTCCATCTATGCTCATACACACGGACACAGATGCATATACCTCACCCACACCTTCTTAAACAAACATAGTACTAAATGAATGTATGTGGAAACATGTCTCCATCTATGCTCATACACATGGACACAGATGCATATACCTCACCCACACCTTCTTAAACCAACATAGTACTAAATGAATGAATGTGGAAACGTGTCTCCATCTATGCTCATACACATGGACACAGATGCATATACCTCACCCACACCTTCTTAAACAAACATAGTACTAAATGAATGAATGTGAAAATGCGTCTCCATCTATGCTCATACACATGGACACAGATGCATATACCTCACCCACACCTTCTTAAACAAACATAGTACTAAATGAATGAATGTGGAAATGTGTCTCCATCTATGCTCATACACACAGACACAGATGCATATACCTCACCCACACCTTCTTAAACAAACATAGTACTAAATGAATGAATGTGGAAATGTGTCTCCATCTATGCTCATACACACAGACACAGATGCATATACCTCACCCACACCTTCTTAAACAAACATAGTACTAAATGAATGAATGTGGAAATGTGTCTCCATCTATGCTCATACACATGGACACAGATGCATGTACCTCACCCACACCTTCTTAAACAAACATAGTACTAAATGAATGAATGTGGAAATGTGTCTCCATCTATGCTCATACACATGGACACAGATGCATATACCTCACCCACACCTTCTTAAACAAACATAGTACTAAATGAATGAATGTGGAAATGTGTCTCCATCTATGCTCATACACATGGACACAGATGCATATACCTCACCCACACCTTCTTAAACAAACATAGTACTAAATGAATGAATGTGGAAATGTGTCTCCATCTATGCTCATACACACAGACACAGATGCATATACCTCACCCACACCTTCTTAAACAAACATAGTACTAAATGAATGAATGTGGAAATGTGTCTCCATCTATGCTCATACACATGGACACAGATGCATGTACCTCACCCACACCTTCTTAAACAAACATAGTACTAAATGAATGAATGTGGAAATGTGTCTCCATCTATGCTCATACACATGGACACAGATGCATATACCTCACCCACACCTTCTTAAACAAACATAGTACTAAATGAATGAATGTGGAAATGTGTCTCCATCTATGCTCATACACATGGACACAGATGCATGTACCTCACCCACACCTTCTTAAACAAACATAGTACTAAATGAATGAATGTGGAAATGTGTCTCCATCTATGCTCATACACACAGACACAGATGCATATACCTCACCCACACCTTCTTAAACAAACATAGTACTAAATGAATGAATGTGGAAATGTGTCTCCATCTATGCTCATACACATGGGCACAGATGCATATACCTCACCCGCACCTTCTTAAACAAACATAGTACTAAATGAATGAATGTGGAAATGTGTCTCCATCTATGCTCATACACACGGACACAGATGCATATACCTCACCCACACCTTCTTAAACAAACATAGTACTAAATGAATGAATGTGGAAATGTGTCTCCATCTATGCTCATACACATGGACACAGATGCATGTACCTCACCCACACCTTCTTAAACAAACATAGTACTAAATGAATGAATGTGGAAATGTGTCTCCATCTATGCTCATACACACGACACAGATGCATATACCTCACCCACACCTTCTTAAACAAACATAGTACTAAATGAATGAATGTGGAAATGTGTCTCCATCTATGCTCATACACATGGACACAGATGCATGTACCTCACCCACACCTTCTTAAACAAACATAGTACTAAATGAATGAATGTGGAAATGTGTCTCCATCTATGCTCATACACACAGACACAGATGCATATACCTCACCCACACCTTCTTAAACAAACATAGTACTAAATGAATGAATGTGGAAATGTGTCTCCATCTATGCTCATACACATGGACACAGATGCATATACCTCACCCACACCTTCTTAAACAAACATAGTACTAAATGAATGAATGTGGAAATGTGTCTCCATCTATGCTCATACACACGGACACAGATGCATGTACCTCACCCACACCTTCTTAAACAAACATAGTACTAAATGAATGAATGTGGAAATGTGTCTCCATCTATGCTCATACACATGGACACAGATGCATATACCTCACCCACACCTTCTTAGACAAACATAGTACTAAATGAATGAATGTGGAAATGTGTCTCCATCTATGCTCATACACACGAACACAAATGCATATACCTCACCCACACCTTCTTAAACAAACATAGTACTAAATGAATGAATGTGGAAATGTGTCTCCATCTATGCTCATACACATGGACACAGATGCATGTACCTCACCCACACCTTCTTAAACAAACATAGTACTAAATGAATGAATGTGGAAATGTGTCTCCATCTATGCTCATACACACAGACACAGATGCATGTACCTCACCCACACCTTCTTAAACAAACATAGTACTAAATGAATGAATGTGGAAATGTGTCTCCATCTATGCTCATACACACGGACACAGATGCATATACCTCACCCACACCTTCTTAAACAAACATAGTACTGAATGAATGAATGTGGAAACGTGTCTCCATCTATGCTCATACACACGGACACAGATGCATGTACCTCACCCACACCTTCTTAAACAAACATAGTACTAAATGAATGAATGTGGAAATGTGTCTCCATCTATGCTCATACACACGGACACAGATGCATATACCTCACCCACACCTTCTTAAACAAACATAGTACTAAATGAATGAATGTGGAAATGTGTCTCCATCTATGCTCATACACATGGACACAGATGCATATACCTCACCCACACCTTCTTAAACAAACATAGTACTAAATGAATGAATGTGGAAATGTGTCTCCATCTATGCTCATACACACGGACACAGATGCATATACCTCACCCACACCTTCTTAAACAAACATAGTACTAAATGAATGAATGTGGAAATGTGTCTCCATCTATGCTCATACACATGGACACAGATGCATGTACCTCACCCACACCTTCTTAAACAAACATAGTACTAAATGAATGAATGTGGAAATGTGTCTCCATCTATGCTCATACACATGGACACAGATGCATATACCTCACCCACACCTTCTTAAACAAACATAGTACTAAATGAATGAATGTGGAAACGTGTCTCCATCTATGCTCATACACACGGACACAGATGCATGTACCTCACCCACACCTTCTTAAACAAACATAGTACTAAATGAATGAATGTGGAAATGTGTCTCCATCTATGCTCATACACACGGACACAGATGCATATACCTCACCCACACCTTCTTAAACAAACATAGTACTAAATGAATGAATGTGGAAATGTGTCTCCATCTATGCTCATACACATGGACACAGATGCATATACCTCACCCGCACCTTCTTAAACATACATAGTACTAAATGAATGAATGTGGAAATGTGTCTCCATCTATGCTCATACACACGGACACAGATGCATATACCTCACCCACACCTTCTTAAACAAACATAGTACTAAATGAATGAATGTGGAAACGTGTCTCCATCTATGCTCATACACACGGACACAGATGCATATACCTCACCTACACCTTCTTAGACAAACATAGTACTAAATGAATGAATGTGGAAATGTGTCTCCATCTATGCTCATACACATGGACACAGATGCATATTCCTCACCCACACCTTCTTAAACAAACATAGTACTAAATGAATGAATGTGGAAACGTGTCTCCATCTATTCTCATACACATGGACACAGATGCATGTACCTCACCCACACCTTCTTAAACAAACATAGTACTAAATGAATGAATGTGGAAATGTGTCTCCATCTATGCTCATACACACAGACACAGATGCATATACCTCACCCACACCTTCTTAAACAAACATAGTACTAAATGAATGAATGTGGAAACGTGTCTCCATCTATGCTCATACACATGGACACAGATGCATATACCTCACCCAAACCTTCTTAAACAAACATAGTACTAAATGAATGAATGTGGAAATGTGTCTCCATCTATGCTCATACACATGGGCACAGATGCATATACCTAACCTACACCTTCTTAAACAAACATAGTACTAAATGAATGAATGTGGAAATGTGTCTCCATCTATGCTCATACACATGGGCACAGATGCATATACCTCACCTACACCTTCTTAAACAAACATAGTACTAAATGAATGAATGTGGAAACGTGTCTCCATCTATGCTCATACACACGGACACAGATGCATATACCTCACCTACACCTTCTTAGACAAACATAGTACTAAATGAATGAATGTGGAAACGTGTCTCCATCTATGCTCATACACATGGACACAGATGCATGTACCTCACCCGCACCTTCTTAAACAAACATAGTACTAAATGAATGAATGTGGAAATGTGTCTCCATCTATGCTCATACACACGGACACAGATGCGTATACCTCACCCACACCTTCTTAAACAAACATAGTACTAAATGAATGAATGTGGAAATGCGTCTCCATCTATGCTCATACACACGGACACAGATGCATGTACCTCACCCACACCTTCTTAAACAAACATAGTACTAAATGAATGAATGTGGAAATGTGTCTCTATCTATGCTCATACACATGGACACAGATGCATATACCTCACCCACACCTTCTTAAACAAACATAGTACTAAATGAATGAATGTGGAAATGTGTCTCCATCTATGCTCATACACACGGACACAGATGCATGTACCTCACCCACACCTTCTTAAACAAACATAGTACTAAATGAATGAATGTGGAAATGTGTCTCCATCTATGCTCATACACACAGACACAGATGCATGTACCTCACCCACACTTTCTTAAACAAACATAGTACTAAATGAATGAATGTGGAAATGTGTTTCCATCTATGCTCATACACACGGACACAGATGCATGTACCTCACCCACACCTTCTTAAACAAACATAGTACTAAATGAATGAATGTGGAAATGTGTCTCCATCTATGCTCATACACACGGACACAGATGCATGTACCTCACTCACACCTTCTTAAACAAACATAGTACTAAATGAATGAATGTGGAAACCTGTCTCCATCTATGCTCATACACATGGACACAGATGCATGTACCTCACCCACACCTTCTTAAACAAACATAGTACTAAATGAATGAATGTGGAAATGTGTCTCCATCTATGCGCATACACATGGACACAGATGCATGTACCTCACCCACACCTTCTTAAACAAACATAGTACTAAATGAATGAATGTGGAAATGTGTCTCCATCTATGCTCATACACACGGACACAGATGCATATACCTCACCCACACCATCTTAAACAAACATAGTACTAAATGAATGAATGTGGAAATGTGTCTCCATCTATGCTCATACACACGGACAAGGATGCATATACCTCACCCACACCTTCTTAAACAAACATAGTACTAAATGAATGAATGTGGAAATGTGTCTCCATCTATGCTCATATACACGGACACAGATGCATATACCTTACCCACACTTTCTTAAACAAACATAGTACTAAATGAATGAATGTGGAAATGTGTCTCTATCTATGCTCATACACACGGACACAGATGCATATACCTCACCCACACTTTCTTAAACAAACATAGTACTAAATGAATGAATGTGGAAACGTGTCTCCATCTTTGCTCATACACACGGACACAGATGCATATACCTCACCCACACCTTCTTAAACAAACATAGTACTAAATGAATGAATGTGGAAATGTGTCTCCATCTATGTTTATACACACGGACACAGATGCATATACCTCACCCACACCTTCTTAAACAAACATAGTACTAAATGAATGAATGTGGAAATGTGTCTCCATCTTTGCTCATACACACAGACACAGATGCATATACCTCACCCACACCTTCTTAAACAAACATAGTACTAAATGAATGAATGTGGAAACATGTCTCCATCTATGCTCATACACACGGACACAGATGCATATACCTCACCCACACTTTCTTAAACAAACATAGTACTAAATGAATGAATGTGGAAATGTGTTGCCATCTATGCTCATACACACGGACACAGATGCATATACCTCACCCACACCTTCTTAAACAAACATAGTACTAAATGAATGAATGTGGAAATGTGTCTCCATCTATGTTCATACACACGGACACAGATGCATATACCTCACCCACACCTTCTTAAACAAACATAGTACTAAATGAATGAATGTGGAAATGTGTCTCCATCTATGCTCATACACACGGACACAGATGCATGTACCTCACCCACACCTTCTTAAACAAACATAGTACTAAATGAATGAATGTGGAAATGTGTCTCCATCTATGCTCATACACACGGACACAGATGCATGTACCTCACCTACACCTTCTTAAACAAACATAGTACTAAATGAATGAATGTGGGAATGTGTCTCCATCTATGCTCATACACACAGACACAGATGCATATACCTCACCTACACCTTCTTAGACAAACATAGTACTAAATGAATGAATGTGGAAATGTGTCTCCATCTATGCTCATACACACGGACACAGATGCATATACCTCACCCACACCTTCTTAAACAAACATAGTACTAAATGAATGAATGTGGAAACGTGTCTCCATCTATGCTCATACACATGGACACAGATGCATATACCTCACCCACACCTTCTTAAACAAACATAGTACTAAATGAATGAAAGTGGAAATGTGTCTCCATCTATGCTCATACACACAGACACAGATGCATATACCTCACCCACACCTTCTTAAACAAACATAGTACTAAATGAATGAATGTGGAAATGTGTCTCCATCTATGCTCATACACATGGACACAGATGCATGTACCTCACCCACACCTTCTTAAACAAACATAGTACTAAATGAATGAATGTGGAAATGTGTCTCCATCTATGCTCATACACATGGGCACAGATGCATATACCTCACCTACACCTTCTTAAACAAACATAGTACTAAATGAATGAATGTGGAAATGTGTCTCCATCTATGCTCATACACATGGGCACAGATGCATATACCTCACCTACACCTTCTTAAACAAACATAGTACTAAATGAATGAATGTGGAAACGTGTCTCCATCTATGCTCATACACACGGACACAGATGCATATACCTCACCTACACCTTCTTAGACAAACATAGTACTAAATGAATGAATGTGGAAACGTGTCTCCATCTATGCTCATACACATGGACACAGATGCATGTACCTCACCCGCACCTTCTTAAACAAACATAGTACTAAATGAATGAATGTGGAAATGCGTCTCCATCTATGCTCATACACACGGACACAGATGCATATACCTCACCCACACCTTCTTAAACAAACATAGTACTAAATGAATGAATGTGGAAACGTGTCTCCATCTATGTTCATACACACGGACACAGATGCATGTACCTCACCCACACCTTCTTAAACAAACATAGTACTAAATGAATGAATGTGGAAATGTGTCTCTATCTATGCTCATACACATGGACACAGATGCATATACCTCACCCACACCTTCTTAAACAAACATAGTACTAAATGAATGAATGTGGAAATGTGTCTCCATCTATGCTCATACACACGGACACAGATGCATATACCTCACCCACACCTTCTGAAACAAACATAGTACTAAATGAATGAATGTGGAAATGTGTCTCCATCTATGCTCATACACACGGACACAGATGCATATACCTCACCCACACCTTCTTAAACAAACATAGTACTAAATGAATGAATGTGGAAATGTGTCTCCATCTATTCTCATACACATGGACACAGATGCATATACCTCACTCACACCTTCTTAAACAACCATAGTACTAAATGAATGAATGTGGAAATGTGTCTCCATCTATGCTCATAGACACGGACACAGATGCATGTACCTCACCCACACCTTCTTAAACAAACATAGTACTAAATGAATGAATGTGGAAATGTGTCTCCATCTATGCGCATACACACGGACACAGATGCATATACCTCACCCACACCTTCTTAAACAAACATAGTACTAAATGAATGAATGTGGAAATGTGTCTCCATCTATGCTCATACACACGGACACAGATGCATGTACCTCACCCACACCTTCTTAAACAAACATAGTACTAAATGAATGAATGTGGAAATGTGTCTCCATCTATGCTCATACACACGGACACAGATGCATGTACCTCACCCACACCTTCTTAAACAAACATAGTACTAAATGAATGAATGTGGAAATGTGTCTCCATCTATGCTCATACACACGGACACAGATGCATATACCTCACCCACACCTTCTTAAACAAACATAGTACTAAATGAATGAATGTGGAAATGTGTCTCCATCTATGCTCATACACACGGACACAGATGCATATACCTCACCCACACCTTCTTAAACAAACATAGTACTAAATGAATGAATGTGGAAATGTCTCTCCATCTATGCTCATACACATGGACACAGATGCATGTACCTCACCCACATCTTCTTAAACAAACATAGTACTAAATGAATGAATGTGGAAATGTGTCTCCATCTATGCTCATACACACGGACACAGATGCATGTACCTCACCCACACCTTCTTAAACAAACATAGTACTAAATGAATGAATGTGGAAATGTCTCTCCATCTATGCTCATACACATGGACACAGATGCATATACCTCACCCACACCTTCTTAAACAAACATAGTACTAAATGAATGAATGTGGAAACGTGTCTCCATCTATGCTCATACACACGGACACAGATGCATGTACCTCACCCACACCTTCTTAGACAAACATAGTACTAAATGAATGAATGTGGGAATGTGTCTCCATCTATGCTCATACACACAGACACAGATGCATGTACCTCACCCACACCTTCTTAAACAAACATAGTACTAAATGAATGAATGTGGGAATGTGTCTCCATCTATGCTCATACACACGGACACAGATGCATGTACCTCACCCACACCTTCTTAAACAAACATAGTACTAAATGAATGAATGTGGAAATGTGTCTCCATCTATGCTCATACACACAGACACAGATGCATATACCTCACTCACACCTTCTTAAACAAACATAGTACTAAATGAATGAATGTGGAAATGTGTCTCCATCTATGCTCATACACATGGACACAGATGAATGTACCTCACCCACACTTTCTTAAACAAACATAGTACTAAATGAATGAATGTGGGAATTTGTCTCCATCTAAAGAATCTTTTATCTTTTTGAATTTCAGGTAAAGGTATACTCAGTGGACTAAATCAAGGTAAGCAAAACAAAAACACTGCTACTCCAGTCTGAATTCTGATATAGTACATTTAAACATAACTGTTGTGTGTAGTGACAGCCACTCATATGTATTACCAGAACTCCTCATGGCTTTTGACTCTTTTAGAGTTGCCTGAGCAGGTCAAAGGGCTCTGGTCACATGACATTGTGAATGCTGACTGATGACTGCTCAACAATAGTTGAAATAACCTGACAAATAAACATGAAGTAACACCTGGATGAACCAGGAGGCCAAGGTTATTTGTCCAGCATGAGGGCTTATAGTCTGTCACTTGTAGCGGCAGATGTGTAATTTTCACCAAAAGACATAAAGCAGCAAACTCTTTATAGCACATAAATATGGAGCAACAAAACCACCATCAGGACATACATTCTTTAATTACAACTGTTCTGGTACCTCGGCTTCTCGTCTTCTACTGGAACATTACAGCTTCAAAATATGTCCCTTTTTAAACCATTTATTCAAGCCTTGTGCTCCTTATTTATGTGGTATGAAGATCTGTAATTGTCTTCATGCGTGATGCTTCTCTTGTTCTTTCTGAATTAAATAAGATGGTTTTATACTAGAGTTTTTCAGGAATCTTCCTTTGTGCTGCTTATTATTTGGTTGATCTTTATATTGTTAGTTAAAATCACGTTAATTTTGTTCACGGTGATGTACCTCAACATACGATGTTATTGGCTGATGTTTGTGATTGTCACAGTTTTATTTGACTTCCTTGTTTTCCTTCGTGCTGCTTATTATTTGGTTAATCTTTATATTGCTAGTTAAAATCACGTTTATTTTGTACACAGTGATGTACATACACGTAAGATGTTATTGGCTGATGTTTGTGATTGTCACAGTTTTATTTGACTTCCTTGTTTTCTTTCATGCTGCTTGTTTTTTGGTTAATCTTTATATTGTTAGTTAAAATCACGTTAATTTTGTTCACTGTGATGTCATCAACATAAGATGTTATTGTTTGATGTTTGTGACTGTTACAGTTTTATTTGATTTCCTTGTTTTCCTTCATGCTGCTTATTATTTGGTTGATCTTTATATTGCTAGTTAAAATCACATTTATTTTGTTCACGGTGATGTCATCAACATAAGATGTTATTGGCTGATGTTTGTGATTGTCACAGTTTTATTTGACTTCCTTGTTTTACTTTGTCCTTTGTTCCTCTTTTGTTCCTTCTACATTTTTATACATGTTTTGATTGTTAGTAAAAGTGCTTTGTTTTTAAAAAACAATTGTGACCGAAGCTTTTACAATAACTGCAACATTTTCATTAACTATTAGCTAGTAAACTGAATATATTAAAAAAGCAATGAGAAATAAAAATAGGTATTACACGCTAGAAAAATATATACTGAGTATTAAAAGAATAACGGTTGGGGCAGACAGCTTACACAGATGTGAGGAAAAAGGCAGCAAGTGAATCCATAATGGTAACACTGTCCAGACAATGAACACGTATAAAGGAAGGTTTGGGCCTTTGTTATGCATGTAAGAGAAATTAAGAGGTCAGGAAAGGAACAGGCAAGAGTATTAAATAAATTATTTTATGGATTTCCTGAAGGCAAGATAGAAGTCTTTCAGGATAGGATTGTAGAGAGATGCATGCTGGTCAAGTAAGGTGATTATTGGTGAGTTGGCACAGTGGATAATACTGTTTCTTCACAGCAACAGGTTTCCTGGGTCAATTCTTGTCTGGGATGCCTTCTATATTGAGTCTACATATCTTCCCTGTGTTTGTGTGAGTTTCCTTCAGGTACGCCAGTTTCCTCCCACATTCCAAGGACATGCAGTAGGTGGACTGGACATCTTAATTGGCCATAGGTGTGAGTGTTGTGTGTGAAGAACTACCAGAGCAGGGCTACCCACCTGGTGGTGTAAACCTTGGCTCTAGATGATTGTCACTTTTTTTTTCACTAGATATTTTTTTTTATTTTTAAAAATAAGATGTCTTAAGAAACATTACATGAAATATAGATAAATAACATATTTACAATTTTAAAACATTACCAACTTCAAGCCATTATTTACTATTTACATTGGTGTCTATGCAAATAACATTAAAATTCTATATTATGTAAAGTCAGAAACATAAGATGACATATCTTTGTCGATTTTTTCGAGTATTTCCAATACTTTCATCCAATAGTAATAGTAAGAAGTAGGTCTGTTAGTTCTGTTCTTCACTGTTAATATTTCCATGTGACCAACTGTTGATGTTAAATTCTTAAATTCCTTGAATGTAGGAGATGCCTTATTTTTCCAATGTATAGTTATGATTTTACGTGATATTGCCAATAGTGACCATAGGATTTTAGTGTCTTTTGAAGTGACACCCTAACCCCATATGCAAAAATGGAAAAAGGGGTTGTGGATGGATGGATGGAGATGAGTTGATATTATAAAACCACCTAAAAGAAGATGAGAAACAAAGGCCTAATATGATCCTACCAATGTCATCAGGAGGGCTGTTATGATATTGGAGCCCTGATAGAGCTCTACAGCATATCCTTTAGAGAAGGCATTGTTGTAGCAGATAGGTTGTAAAATGTGTTAGTACATAAGAAGGTGGAAGGCAACTTGACTTCAGGGGTGTATAAAAGAATAGGGTCAGTCCTCAAGTCAAGCCTTACATGGTTCAGAGACGGTGTGAAATGCTTAATGAAGTCGAACGTGGACTTGCAAGAAGTAGGTGCTTACAGAGTGTCCTGATCCAGTTCATTGACTGGCTTATCGATCTTCATCTGATTCTGTGACTAGATTACCAATCCTTGGGGTCTAGTTTTATGGTTGGGTTACCAGTTCTGGTCAAGTTCCATGACTGGGCTACCAAAGTTGATCTGGTTGTATGACTGGAACTCTAATTTGATTCTATAAAGATGTGATGTCTCTGGATTTCAGTAAAGGTTTTAATTTGGTTCCCCTCTACAGCAGCCTTCAGAAACTGAATAGAAGGGGGTAGACTGCAAACTATGTAACTATGTAGAGAAGTTGTTTGACAGCAGGATGTTAATAGTAGGAGTAATGCAAACCTTGATAAGGAATGAAATAAAAAACAAAACAATGTCCCACAGAGCTTGGTCAATGGGCTATCTCTGTTTATAGACTTTATTTCTGATGGTGTGGAAAATGTGACCAAGTTCTTAGGTGATGAGAACAAGCTGGAGTGGGTTTCTAGTTAGGCAAAGGGCATGAAGAGTCGGGGTAGTATATAAACCACCTCAGATCTCCTCTGAAAAGAGGCCACTAGCCTAGTGAGATTGACCCAGTCAACAAATGATGAATAAAATAAATAAAATAAAAAAATGCAGCTCGCCAACAAAAACCTGGGGGTACCATCACAGCATGATGTTATTCCTACAGTTATATGCATCCACAGATGACCTCGCCATAAACGTGGACATCCATAGCACTTGATACAGCTGCCCATTCCAAGCATAAGAAGAAGTAGTTACAAATGTGCTTTGATAAGGCATGCATTTAGTTGTGAAGGCGTTTTTAGTTACGTGATCTCTGCAATGATCTCACCAAATAGGTCAGGTGTAAAGTAGAAATCACCAATACCACCTCTGACAGGTCTGATTTTAGAGAAGTGAACACCAAATAATCAGTGGAAAGTCAAAAGGAAATCATGAATGTCCATTTGTAAAAAACCTAAATGGCAGTTTTGTGATTTATTAAATAATGCTGTTTCAGTAGATAAAACTGAACAATACCAACACATCACTGCACACACTCACTAACCTTCCAGGAAGTCAGAGAGATTATATTTTACTCCTGTTATCAATTCTGCATTATTTAGTTACTCCATGATAAATATACAATGTTAACTTTCTATTTTTCTTTACAGCATTTAATGGCTAAGGCGTTGACTTTCACAAATGTAAGGTATTTTATGTTTCATTTGAAGATATTTTTATCTAACCTATAAATTTCTTTCTCTAATACATGTGACTCCAACTATTTTTCTTTTCATGCAGTGGTGCTAAACAATGTCTTATATTGTTTGTAATGAATGTAGTTATCTATAAGTTTGTGTGTGATGTTTACTGCAATTGTTCTCATACCTCAACCTCTTATTGCAAAAAATCTGGACAAAACCTAAAATAATGGGAAGGAAGAGCCCCCAAAAGATGGACATTTTTTAAATATTGCTTTTATGCACTTAGAAATGTACTATAACAGTATATGCATAAGCCTGCATTTTCTGAAGGGTATGAAATCTGAAACTCAAATGTGTGACATTATTTAATGGCTTCAGTCTTTTTATTTGACAGGAAAACCTACAATTTTATAAGGAACAGATCAAAAATATGAAGCAAAATCTGGACATTCTGTAAAAATCTGGACATTTGAGAGATATGGTTGCCCTGTGTCTGGATCATATTTGACAAAGATAAGCCGGTTGGTCCACTCAGCTGGATAGTAAATGTGAATAGAAATAAATGTTACTTCTCTGTTATTGGGGCAACACTTTCAACGCGATCGTTCAGCTGAAATCCAGTACCATAACATGTCTGTTAACCAGATATGTGTAAAAAGTATTTGTCTTAATAATAATTTTCAAAAATAAGAAGTTATCTTTACATTTTACACACACCTGGTTAACAAACATGTTAAGGTACTGAATGTCAGCTGAGCGATCCCATTGAAAGTGTTGCCTGATAAGTAACGAGAGAAATGGAAAATAAAAAATGCAGCAATCTGGAAAACATGGGGGTCTTTTGGGGGGTTTTAATAGTGTCATAATATCCTTATATTTTCCCAACAAAGAACAAGCAATTAACCATCTCCCTGTAAAGTGTCTTACTGTAACTCTCCGGCATGCAGTCCAGAACTCATGAGCTGATTGGTTATCACAGACAACACCTCCATGCCATGGTTATCACAGACAACACCTCCATGCCATGGGTATCACAGACAACACCTCCATGCCATGGGTATCACAGACAACACCTCCATGCCATGGTTATCACAGACAACACTTCCATGCCATGGGTATCACAGACAACACCTCCATACCATGGGTATCACAGACAACACCTCCATGCCATGGTTATCACAGACAACACCTCCATGCCATGGGTATCACAGACAACATCTCCATGCCATGGGTATCACAGACAACACCTCCAT
The DNA here is from genome assembly GCF_019279795.1 of Protopterus annectens. Classification (NCBI taxonomy): domain Eukaryota; kingdom Metazoa; phylum Chordata; order Ceratodontiformes; family Protopteridae; genus Protopterus; species Protopterus annectens. Next base: position 1,345,170,195 of record NC_056747.1, read on the forward strand.
GCCATGGGTATCACAGACAACACCTCCATACCATGGGTATCACAGACAACACCTCCATGCCATGGTTATCACAGACAACACCTCCATGCCATGGGTATCACAGACAACACCTCCATGCCATGGGTATCACAGACAACACCTCCATGCCATGGGTATCACAGACAACACCTCCATGCCATGGTTATCACAGGCAACACCTCCATGACATGGGTATCACAGACAACACCTCCATGCCATGGGTATCACAGACAACACCTCCATGCCATGGTTATCACAGACAACACCTCCATGCCATGGGTATCACAGACAACACCTCCATGCCATGGGTATCACAGACAACACCTCCATGCCATGGTTATCACAGACAACCTGGGGACCCAGGTTGATAGTAGTCTGTCATTCGACACCCATGTAGCTAAAGTAGTTAGGAAGACCTTCTACATTGCCCACCTTATCATGAAGGGATTCTCATCTAGATCAAGGGAGGTCATAGTCTCCCTATACTCATCACTCATCAGACCAATGATTGAGTACAATGCCCCATTCGGAATGTATCTGACCCGACACTTGCAGCAGCTGGAGAGGCCACAAAAGTTCCTCACCAAAAGGATAAAGGGTCTCAAACATCTGTCCTATGCTGCCCGACTGAAAGAACTCCAGCTCTATTCAGTCCCTCACGGCCTGCTCAGAGGTGACCTTTGCCTAACAGACAAGGCCATGTGAAACCCAGATTTGATGAATATGCTTCACCTCAAAAATCTAGATCCGTTAGAGCCACAAGGCGGAGACTTAAACCTCGACACGGAATTAATAGGGACGTGCTGGAGGGATAGATTCATCACCCAAAGACTCCCTATGCTGTGGAATAAAATCCCGTATATGTGAGGCAGAGCACCTGCTGGCCTTGTTCAAGAGAAATCTTGACCAATGGATGGGAGATCGCAGATATACCCCAGGGATTACCTCAGTGTCACTGCTCGACAGAGGCACATCAAAATAATGGGTATAGTTCCCCATACTAAAGGGGTGGCGTAAGCCACAAAACTATGGGCTAGGCTTGTAAATGCCCTCGGGCAGATAGCCTAGTATGAACCTATGAACCTATGAACACTTCCATGCCATGGGTATCACAGACAACACCTCCATACCATGGGTATCACAGACAACACCTCCATGCCATGGGTATCACAGACAACACCTCCATGCCATGGGTATCACAGACAACACCTCCATGCCATGGTTATCACAGACAACACCTCCATGCCATGGGTATCACAGACAACACCTCCATGCCATGGGTATCACAGACAACACCTCCATGCCATGGGTATCACAGACAACACCTCCATGCCATGGGTATCACAGACAACACCTCCATGCCATGGGTATCACAGACAACACCTCCATGCCATGGGTATCACAGACAACACCTCCATGCCATGGGTATCACAGACAACACCTCCATACCATGGGTATCACAGAGAACACCTCCATGCCATGGGTATCACGGACAACACCTCCATGCCATGGGTATCACAGACAACACCTCCATGCCATGGGTATCACAGACAACACCTCCATGCCATGGGTATCACAGACAACACCTCCATGCCATGGGTATCACAGACAACACCTCCATGCCATGGGTATCACAGACAACACCTCCATACCATGGGTATCACAGAGAACACCTCTATGCCATGGGTATCACGGACAACACCTCCATGCCATGGGTATCACAGACAACACCTCCATGCCATGGGTATCACAGACAACACCTCCATGCCATGGGTATCACAGACAACACCTCCATACCATGGGTATCACAGAGAACACCTCCATGCCATGGGTATCACGGACAACACCTCCATGCCATGGGTATCACAGACAACACCTCCATGCCATGGGTATCACAGACAACACCTCCATGCCATGGGTATCACAGACAACACCTCCATGCCATGGGTATCACAGACAACACCTCCATACCATGGGTATCACAGAGAACACCTCCATGCCATGGGTATCACGGACAACACCTCCATGCCATGGGTATCACAGACAACACCTCCATGCCATGGGTATCACAGACAACACCTCCATGCCATGGTTATCACAGACAACACCTCCATGCCATGGGTATCACAGACAACACCTCCATGCCATGGGTATCACAGACAACACCTCCATGCCATGGGTATCACAGACAACACCTCCATGCCATGGGTATCACAGACAACACCTCCATGCCATGGGTATCACAGACAACACCTCCATACCATGGGTATCACAGAGAACACCTCTATGCCATGGGTATCACGGACAACACCTCCATGCCATGGGTATCACAGACAACACCTCCATGCCATGGGTATCACAGACAACACCTCCATGCCATGGTTATCACAGACAACACCTCCATGCCATGGGTATCACAGACAACACCTCCATGCCATGGGTATCACAGACAACACCTCCATGCCATGGGTATCACAGACAACACCTCCATGCCATGGTTATCACAGACAACACCTCCATGCCAGGCCTCTCTCACTCTGGTCCCCGTTCATCTGGCTGGCCTTTTTGTAAATAACAGAAAGAATCAATAAAATGTTCTGTTTTGTGGGGCCACAGTTGGCCCGTCCTTCAAATGCCCACATTCTCTTTTATTACTGATGTGCATTACCAGAAAAACATCTAAAAATGAGTTATTAGTATGTACAAAACATTTCGTTAAATGCAAACCTGCAGTATTTAACCCATCTTTCTACAGTGTCATTACTGTAGTTAAAGTTCACACATTAGTCAGTGTAATTTTGTAGTTATAGATAACATTAAATCATTAAATATTTATACCAATCATGTAGAGGCTTACATGCAAGCATCTATATGTTTGTTTGACTGTATGTACCTGGATGATGTAGCCAGAGCTTAGTGTATGTTTAAAAAGCATTCAGTGGAAACCATTCCTGCTACTTATTATGGAACCCTTCTCAAAGTAAATTTCTCCTCCAAACAAATAAATAACAAATAAAAAACTGATTATTAATATATTGTCATTCATTTATGTATGGACAATCAGTTTGGAAGATTAAGTTCTCAGTCGTCACTTTTTTCTAATTACCACGCACTTTGAATATACAGTTAAGAGTTAAGGATGTGTCTGTCACAGATAGTGTCAATCATGTCAAAGTTACACTACTTATTCCCCGAGTACCATGGATTACATTATCTGGCAATTGCCCAAGGATGAAGAGTCTGCTATCCAATTTTTACAGGACAAAGGAATATTGCATAAGGAAAGATTTTGTTCTAACAAACATGTTATGAAGCTTTTTTACAGTAATAAGAAAGCAGCTAAATGGCATTGTACACAACGTGGATGTTTGGAAGAAAAGGGATTGTGAAATCAAAACTGGTTTGAGGGGTCTCGCATCCCTTTCCTTACTGCGGTAAGATTTATATATTTCTGGTGCCAGGAATTGACATCTGTCGACTTTTGTGAACTTCAGTTACACATGAATCACAACACTACTGTGGACTGGAATAACTATATGTGAGAAGTGTGTGCTACTGCATTACTTTCAAAGCCTTCCATTAAAACTGGTGGCTTAAACAAAATTGTTGAGGTTAATGAAAGTCTTTTCACTAGAAGAAAAAGTAACGTTGGTCGTGTTCTTCCACAACAATGTGTTTTTGGAGGATTGTGTTGTGAGTCTAAACAATGTTTTCTTGTAGCTGTCCCTAACTGCTCTGCCCAAACCTTACTAACTGTCATCCAGAACAATATAGAAAAAAGCAGTATTATCTATTCAGATTGCTGGAAGGCTTACAAATCGGATGAATTAAGGGATGCTGGATACGATCACTTTACTGTGAATCATAAATATAATTTTGTGGATCCAGATAGTGACTGCCATACAAAAACTGTGGAGCAATTATGCGGAAGTGCGAAGTGTAAAGTGGTGGAATAAAAGACATCAGGGTAGTGCTAGACCTCATCTAGAGTCTTACTTGGCAGAGTTTATGTGGAGACATGCTAACCCCAAGAATTCTCTATTTTCTACTATGTTGACAGACATTTCTACATTCATGCCTCCTGAATAAGTGTCACCGACTCCTTTTTTGTTACTTTATGTGTAGATCAACATACTTAATTAAACTCCTGCATTAATTTGATAAATATTACTTATTCTGTCTGTGGTCATTCTTTAACTAATGTTTTGAATGTCATGCAATTTGACATACATGTATATCAATGATAAGTTAATGATTACTTGCATGAAATTAACTTCTTCAAATTACGTTCATTCCTATCACTTGAAAAAGTGGTTATTTACATTGTCACGGCAACACTAAATAAGTACTGTCTGCCACTTAAAGAAAAACGTTTCTGCATGTAACAGCTGTTTTTCAACTGAAAACTTTAAGCGCATGAAGGCTAACAGTTGTGCGATTATTTCAATCATAGTTGAGAAATGATACATAACACAGATTACTCTACTGACTTAAATAATGATAAAATAAGATTCTATTGTGCTAAAAATACCTCACATACACAATTTTATATTAATATTTTATCAGCCACTGTTAATATGCACTACCCTGTTACATTTGAAGTTGTACTACCAAGTGTTGCCCCGATAACGGAAAAGTACCAAATAAACTAATAGGCACAATATTCAGGCAAACCCGCACATACTGAAATAGAAACATACTAAGGTAGTACATGTAGAACAGACACTTGATTGTAAAGTCCTGATATGTGGTAACTAGTGAGTTTAGAACCCTAATATGTACAATATTCAGCCATTCCAGCACATACTGAAATAGAAACATAATAAGGTAGTACATGTAGAACAGACACTTAATTGTAAAGTCCTGATATGTGGTAACTAGTGAGTTTAGAACCCTAATATGTGCAATATTCAGCCATTCCAGCACATACTGAAATAGAAACATAATAAGGTAGTACATGTAGAACAGGCACTTGATTGTAAAGTCCTGATATGTGGTAACTAGTGAGTTTAGAACCCTAATATGTACAATATTCAGCCATTCCAGCACATACTGAAATAGAAACATAATAAGGTAGTACATGTAGAACAGACACTTGATTGTAAAGTCCTGATATGTGGTAACTAGTGAGTTTAGAACCCTAATATGTACAATATTCAGCCATTCCAGCACATACTGAAACTAGAAACATAATAAGGTAGTACATGTAGAACAGACACTTGATTGTAAAGTCCTGATATGTGGTAACTAGTGAGTTTAGAACCCTAATATGTACAATATTCAGCCATTCCAGCACATACTGAAATAGAAACATAATAAGGTAGTACATGTAGAACAGACACTTAATTGTAAAGTCCTGATATGTGGTAACTAGTGAGTTTAGAACCCTAATATGTACAATATTCAGCCATTCCAGCACATACTGAAATAGAAACATAATAAGGTAGTACATGTAGAACAGACACTTAATTGTAAAGTCCTGATATGTGGTAACTAGTGAGTTTAGAACCCTAATATGTACAATATTCAGCCATTCCAGCACATACTGAAATAGAAACATAATAAGGTAGTACATGTAGAACAGACACTTAATTGTAAAGTCCTGATATGTGGTAACTAGTGAGTTTAGAACCCTAATATGTACAATATTCAGCCATTCCAGCACATACTGAAATAGAAACATAATAAGGTAGTACATGTAGAACAGACACTTGATTGTAAAGTCCTGATATGTGGTAACTAGTGAGTTTAGAACCCTAATATGTACAATATTCAGCCATTCCAGCACATACTGAAACTAGAAACATAATAAGGTAGTACATGTAGAACAGACACTTAATTGTAAAGTCCTGATATGTGGTAACTAGTGAGTTTAGAACCCTAATATGTACAATATTCAGCCATTCCAGCACATACTGAAATAGAAACATAATAAGGTAGTACATGTAGAACAGACACTTAATTGTAAAGTCCTGATATGTGGTAACTAGTGAGTTTAGAACCCTAATATGTACAATATTCAGCCATTCCAGCACATACTGAAATAGAAACATAATAAGGTAGTACATGTAGAACAGACACTTAATTGTAAAGTCCTGATATGTGGTAACTAGTGAGTTTAGAACCCTAATATGTACAATATTCAGCCATTCCAGCACATACTGAAATAGAAACATAATAAGGTAGTACATGTAGAACAGACACTTAATTGTAAAGTCCTGATATGTGGTAACTAGTGAGTTTAGAACCCTAATATGTACAATATTCAGCCATTCCAGCACATACTGAAATAGAAACATAATAAGGTAGTACATGTAGAACAGACACTTAATTGTAAAGTCCTGATATGTGGTAACTAGTGAGTTTAGAACCCTAATATGTACAATATTCAGCCATTCCAGCACATACTGAAATAGAAACATAATAAGGTAGTACATGTAGAACAGACACTTAATTGTAAAGTCCTGATATGTGGTAACTAGTGAGTTTAGAACCCTAATATGTACAATATTCAGCCATTCCAGCACATACTGAAATAGAAACATAATAAGGTAGTACATGTAGAACAGACACTTAATTGTAAAGTCCTGATATGTGGTAACTAGTGAGTTTAGAACCCTAATATGTACAATATTCAGCCATTCCAGCACATACTGAAATAGAAACATAATAAGGTAGTACATGTAGAACAGACACTTAATTGTAAAGTCCTGATATGTGGTAACTAGTGAGTTTAGAACCCTAATATGTACAATATTCAGCCATTCCAGCACATACTGAAATAGAAACATAATAAGGTAGTACATGTAGAACAGACACTTAATTGTAAAGTCCTGATATGTGGTAACTAGTGAGTTTAGAACCCTAATATGTACAATATTCAGCCATTCCAGCACATACTGAAATAGAAACATAATAAGGTAGTACATGTAGAACAGACACTTAATTGTAAAGTCCTGATATGTGGTAACTAGTGAGTTTAGAACCCTAATATGTACAATATTCAGCCATTCCAGCACATACTGAAATAGAAACATAATAAGGTAGTACATGTAGAACAGACACTTAATTGTAAAGTCCTGATATGTGGTAACTAGTGAGTTTAGAACCCTAATATGTACAATATTCAGCCATTCCAGCACATACTGAAATAGAAACATAATAAGGTAGTACATGTAGAACAGACACTTGATTGTAAAGTCCTGATATGTGGTAACTAGTGAGTTTAGAACCCTAATATGTACAATATTCAGCCATTCCAGCACATACTGAAATAGAAACATAATAAGGTAGTACATGTAGAACAGACACTTAATTGTAAAGTCCTGATATGTGGTAACTAGTGAGTTTAGAACCCTAATATGTACAATATTCAGCCATTCCAGCACATACTGAAATAGAAACATAATAAGGTAGTACATGTAGAACAGACACTTAATTGTAAAGTCCTGATATGTGGTAACTAGTGAGTTTAGAACCCTAATATGTACAATATTCAGCCATTCCAGCACATACTGAAATAGAAACATAATAAGGTAGTACATGTAGAACAGACACTTAATTGTAAAGTCCTGATATGTGGTAACTAGTGAGTTTAGAACCCTAATATGTACAATATTCAGCCATTCCAGCACATACTGAAATAGAAACATAATAAGGTAGTACATGTAGAACAGACACTTAATTGTAAAGTCCTGATATGTGGTAACTAGTGAGTTTAGAACCCTAATATGTACAATATTCAGCCATTCCAGCACATACTGAAATAGAAACATAATAAGGTAGTACATGTAGAACAGACACTTAATTGTAAAGTCCTGATATGTGGTAACTAGTGAGTTTAGAACCCTAATATGTACAATATTCAGCCATTCCAGCACATACTGAAATAGAAACATAATAAGGTAGTACATGTAGAACAGACACTTAATTGTAAAGTCCTGATATGTGGTAACTAGTGAGTTTAGAACCCTAATATGTACAATATTCAGCCATTCCAGCACATACTGAAACTAGAAACATAATAAGGTAGTACATGTAGAACAGACACTTAATTGTAAAGTCCTGATATGTGGTAACTAGTGAGTTTAGAACCCTAATATGTACAATATTCAGCCATTCCAGCACATACTGAAATAGAAACATAATAAGGTAGTACATGTAGAACAGACACTTAATTGTAAAGTCCTGATATGTGGTAACTAGTGAGTTTAGAACCCTAATATGTACAATATTCAGCCATTCCAGCACATACTGAAATAGAAACATAATAAGGTAGTACATGTAGAACAGACACTTAATTGTAAAGTCCTGATATGTGGTAACTAGTGAGTTTAGAACCCTAATATGTACAATATTCAGCCATTCCAGCACATACTGAAATAGAAACATAATAAGGTAGTACATGTAGAACAGACACTTAATTGTAAAGTCCTGATATGTGGTAACTAGTGAGTTTAGAACCCTAATATGTACAATATTCAGCCATTCCAGCACATACTGAAATAGAAACATAATAAGGTAGTACATGTAGAACAGACACTTAATTGTAAAGTCCTGATATGTGGTAACTAGTGAGTTTAGAACCCTAATATGTACAATATTCAGCCATTCCAGCACATACTGAAATAGAAACATAATAAGGTAGTACATGTAGAACAGACACTTAATTGTAAAGTCCTGATATGTGGTAACTAGTGAGTTTAGAACCCTAATATGTACAATATTCAGCCATTCCAGCACATACTGAAATAGAAACATAATAAGGTAGTACATGTAGAACAGACACTTAATTGTAAAGTCCTGATATGTGGTAACTAGTGAGTTTAGAACCCTAATATGTACAATATTCAGCCATTCCAGCACATACTGAAATAGAAACATAATAAGGTAGTACATGTAGAACAGACACTTAATTGTAAAGTCCTGATATGTGGTAACTAGTGAGTTTAGAACCCTAATATGTACAATATTCAGCCATTCCAGCACATACTGAAATAGAAACATAATAAGGTAGTACATGTAGAACAGACACTTAATTGTAAAGTCCTGATATGTGGTAACTAGTGAGTTTAGAACCCTAATATGTACAATATTCAGCCATTCCAGCACATACTGAAATAGAAACATAATAAGGTAGTACATGTAGAACAGACACTTGATTGTAAAGTCCTGATATGTGGTAACTAGTGAGTTTAGAACCCTAATATGTACAATATTCAGCCATTCCAGCACATACTGAAATAGAAACATAATAAGGTAGTACATGTAGAACAGACACTTAATTGTAAAGTCCTGATATGTGGTAACTAGTGAGTTTAGAACCCTAATATGTACAATATTCAGCCATTCCAGCACATACTGAAATAGAAACATAATAAGGTAGTACATGTAGAACAGACACTTAATTGTAAAGTCCTGATATGTGGTAACTAGTGAGTTTAGAACCCTAATATGTACAATATTCAGCCATTCCAGCACATACTGAAATAGAAACATAATAAGGTAGTACATGTAGAACAGACACTTAATTGTAAAGTCCTGATATGTGGTAACTAGTGAGTTTAGAACCCTAATATGTACAATATTCAGCCATTCCAGCACATACTGAAATAGAAACATAATAAGGTAGTACATGTAGAACAGACACTTAATTGTAAAGTCCTGATATGTGGTAACTAGTGAGTTTAGAACCCTAATATGTACAATATTCAGCCATTCCAGCACATACTGAAATAGAAACATAATAAGGTAGTACATGTAGAACAGACACTTAATTGTAAAGTCCTGATATGTGGTAACTAGTGAGTTTAGAACCCTAATATGTACAATATTCAGCCATTCCAGCACATACTGAAATAGAAACATAATAAGGTAGTACATGTAGAACAGACACTTAATTGTAAAGTCCTGATATGTGGTAACTAGTGAGTTTAGAACCCTAATATGTACAATATTCAGCCATTCCAGCACATACTGAAATAGAAACATAATAAGGTAGTACATGTAGAACAGACACTTAATTGTAAAGTCCTGATATGTGGTAACTAGTGAGTTTAGAACCCTAATATGTACAATATTCAGCCATTCCAGCACATACTGAAACTAGAAACATAATAAGGTAGTACATGTAGAACAGACACTTAATTGTAAAGTCCTGATATGTGGTAACTAGTGAGTTTAGAACCCTAATATGTACAATATTCAGCCATTCCAGCACATACTGAAATAGAAACATAATAAGGTAGTACATGTAGAACAGACACTTAATTGTAAAGTCCTGATATGTGGTAACTAGTGAGTTTAGAACCCTAATATGTACAATATTCAGCCATTCCAGCACATACTGAAATAGAAACATAATAAGGTAGTACATGTAGAACAGACACTTAATTGTAAAGTCCTGATATGTGGTAACTAGTGAGTTTAGAACCCTAATATGTACAATATTCAGCCATTCCAGCACATACTGAAATAGAAACATAATAAGGTAGTACATGTAGAACAGACACTTAATTGTAAAGTCCTGATATGTGGTAACTAGTGAGTTTAGAACCCTAATATGTACAATATTCAGCCATTCCAGCACATACTGAAATAGAAACATAATAAGGTAGTACATGTAGAACAGACACTTAATTGTAAAGTCCTGATATGTGGTAACTAGTGAGTTTAGAACCCTAATATGTACAATATTCAGCCATTCCAGCACATACTGAAATAGAAACATAATAAGGTAGTACATGTAGAACAGACACTTAATTGTAAAGTCCTGATATGTGGTAACTAGTGAGTTTAGAACCCTAATATGTACAATATTCAGCCATTCCAGCACATACTGAAATAGAAACATAATAAGGTAGTACATGTAGAACAGACACTTAATTGTAAAGTCCTGATATGTGGTAACTAGTGAGTTTAGAACCCTAATATGTACAATATTCAGCCATTCCAGCACATACTGAAATAGAAACATAATAAGGTAGTACATGTAGAACAGACACTTAATTGTAAAGTCCTGATATGTGGTAACTAGTGAGTTTAGAACCCTAATATGTACAATATTCAGCCATTCCAGCACATACTGAAATAGAAACATAATAAGGTAGTACATGTAGAACAGACACTTAATTGTAAAGTCCTGATATGTGGTAACTAGTGAGTTTAGAACCCTAATATGTACAATATTCAGCCATTCCAGCACATACTGAAATAGAAACATAATAAGGTAGTACATGTAGAACAGACACTTGATTGTAAAGTCCTGATATGTGGTAACTAGTGAGTTTAGAACCCTAATATGTACAATATTCAGCCATTCCAGCACATACTGAAATAGAAACATAATAAGGTAGTACATGTAGAACAGACACTTGATTGTAAAGTCCTGATATGTGGTAACTAGTGAGTTTAGAACCCTAATATGTACAATATTCAGCCATTCCAGCACATACTGAAATAGAAACATAATAAGGTAGTACATGTAGAACAGACACTTAATTGTAAAGTCCTGATATGTGGTAACTAGTGAGTTTAGAACCCTAATATGTACAATATTCAGCCATTCCAGCACATACTGAAATAGAAACATAATAAGGTAGTACATGTAGAACAGACACTTAATTGTAAAGTCCTGATATGTGGTAACTAGTGAGTTTAGAACCCTAATATGTACAATATTCAGCCATTCCAGCACATACTGAAATAGAAACATAATAAGGTAGTACATGTAGAACAGACACTTAATTGTAAAGTCCTGATATGTGGTAACTAGTGAGTTTAGAACCCTAATATGTACAATATTCAGCCATTCCAGCACATACTGAAATAGAAACATAATAAGGTAGTACATGTAGAACAGACACTTAATTGTAAAGTCCTGATATGTGGTAACTAGTGAGTTTAGAACCCTAATATGTACAATATTCAGCCATTCCAGCACATACTGAAATAGAAACATAATAAGGTAGTACATGTAGAACAGACACTTGATTGTAAAGTCCTGATATGTGGTAACTAGTGAGTTTAGAACCCTAATATGTACAATATTCAGCCATTCCAGCACATACTGAAATAGAAACATAATAAGGTAGTACATGTAGAACAGACACTTAATTGTAAAGTCCTGATATGTGGTAACTAGTGAGTTTAGAACCCTAATATGTACAATATTCAGCCATTCCAGCACATACTGAAATAGAAACATAATAAGGTAGTACATGTAGAACAGACACTTAATTGTAAAGTCCTGATATGTGGTAACTAGTGAGTTTAGAACCCTAATATGTACAATATTCAGCCATTCCAGCACATACTGAAATAGAAACATAATAAGGTAGTACATGTAGAACAGACACTTGATTGTAAAGTCCTGATATGTGGTAACTAGTGAGTTTAGAACCCTAATATGTACAATATTCAGCCATTCCAGCACATACTGAAATAGAAACATAATAAGGTAGTACATGTAGAACAGACACTTAATTGTAAAGTCCTGATATGTGGTAACTAGTGAGTTTAGAACCCTAATATGTACAATATTCAGCCATTCCAGCACATACTGAAATAGAAACATAATAAGGTAGTACATGTAGAACAGACACTTAATTGTAAAGTCCTGATATGTGGTAACTAGTGAGTTTAGAACCCTAATATGTACAATATTCAGCCATTCCAGCACATACTGAAATAGAAACATAATAAGGTAGTACATGTAGAACAGACACTTGATTGTAAAGTCCTGATATGTGGTAACTAGTGAGTTTAGAACCCTAATATGTACAATATTCAGCCATTCCAGCACATACTGAAATAGAAACATAATAAGGTAGTACATGTAGAACAGACACTTAATTGTAAAGTCCTGATATGTGGTAACTAGTGAGTTTAGAACCCTAATATGTACAATATTCAGCCATTCCAGCACATACTGAAACTAGAAACATAATAAGGTAGTACATGTAGAACAGACACTTAATTGTAAAGTCCTGATATGTGGTAACTAGTGAGTTTAGAACCCTAATATGTACAATATTCAGCCATTCCAGCACATACTGAAATAGAAACATAATAAGGTAGTACATGTAGAACAGACACTTAATTGTAAAGTCCTGATATGTGGTAACTAGTGAGTTTAGAACCCTAATATGTACAATATTCAGCCATTCCAGCACATACTGAAATAGAAACATAATAAGGTAGTACATGTAGAACAGACACTTAATTGTAAAGTCCTGATATGTGGTAACTAGTGAGTTTAGAACCCTAATATGTACAATATTCAGCCATTCCAGCACATACTGAAATAGAAACATAATAAGGTAGTACATGTAGAACAGACACTTAATTGTAAAGTCCTGATATGTGGTAACTAGTGAGTTTAGAACCCTAATATGTACAATATTCAGCCATTCCAGCACATACTGAAATAGAAACATAATAAGGTAGTACATGTAGAACAGACACTTAATTGTAAAGTCCTGATATGTGGTAACTAGTGAGTTTAGAACCCTAATATGTACAATATTCAGCCATTCCAGCACATACTGAAATAGAAACATAATAAGGTAGTACATGTAGAACAGACACTTAATTGTAAAGTCCTGATATGTGGTAACTAGTGAGTTTAGAACCCTAATATGTACAATATTCAGCCATTCCAGCACATACTGAAATAGAAACATAATAAGGTAGTACATGTAGAACAGACACTTGATTGTAAAGTCCTGATATGTGGTAACTAGTGAGTTTAGAACCCTAATATGTACAATATTCAGCCATTCCAGCACATACTGAAATAGAAACATAATAAGGTAGTACATGTAGAACAGACACTTAATTGTAAAGTCCTGATATGTGGTAACTAGTGAGTTTAGAACCCTAATATGTACAATATTCAGCCATTCCAGCACATACTGAAATAGAAACATAATAAGGTAGTACATGTAGAACAGACACTTAATTGTAAAGTCCTGATATGTGGTAACTAGTGAGTTTAGAACCCTAATATGTACAATATTCAGCCATTCCAGCACATACTGAAATAGAAACATAATAAGGTAGTACATGTAGAACAGACACTTAATTGTAAAGTCCTGATATGTGGTAACTAGTGAGTTTAGAACCCTAATATGTACAATATTCAGCCATTCCAGCACATACTGAAATAGAAACATAATAAGGTAGTACATGTAGAACAGACACTTAATTGTAAAGTCCTGATATGTGGTAACTAGTGAGTTTAGAACCCTAATATGTACAATATTCAGCCATTCCAGCACATACTGAAATAGAAACATAATAAGGTAGTACATGTAGAACAGACACTTAATTGTAAAGTCCTGATATGTGGTAACTAGTGAGTTTAGAACCCTAATATGTACAATATTCAGCCATTCCAGCACATACTGAAATAGAAACATAATAAGGTAGTACATGTAGAACAGACACTTAATTGTAAAGTCCTGATATGTGGTAACTAGTGAGTTTAGAACCCTAATATGTACAATATTCAGCCATTCCAGCACATACTGAAATAGAAACATAATAAGGTAGTACATGTAGAACAGACACTTAATTGTAAAGTCCTGATATGTGGTAACTAGTGAGTTTAGAACCCTAATATGTACAATATTCAGCCATTCCAGCACATACTGAAATAGAAACATAATAAGGTAGTACATGTAGAACAGACACTTAATTGTAAAGTCCTGATATGTGGTAACTAGTGAGTTTAGAACCCTAATATGTACAATATTCAGCCATTCCAGCACATACTGAAATAGAAACATAATAAGGTAGTACATGTAGAACAGACACTTAATTGTAAAGTCCTGATATGTGGTAACTAGTGAGTTTAGAACCCTAATATGTACAATATTCAGCCATTCCAGCACATACTGAAATAGAAACATAATAAGGTAGTACATGTAGAACAGACACTTAATTGTAAAGTCCTGATATGTGGTAACTAGTGAGTTTAGAACCCTAATATGTACAATATTCAGCCATTCCAGCACATACTGAAATAGAAACATAATAAGGTAGTACATGTAGAACAGACACTTAATTGTAAAGTCCTGATATGTGGTAACTAGTGAGTTTAGAACCCTAATATGTACAATATTCAGCCATTCCAGCACATACTGAAATAGAAACATAATAAGGTAGTACATGTAGAACAGACACTTGATTGTAAAGTCCTGATATGTGGTAACTAGTGAGTTTAGAACCCAAGATTCTTAACCTCAATATTATGGGTGTTTAATTAATCCTATCAGTGCTAGCAGCAGTGACAAAATGTGCCTGTAAAATGAATGTGGAAATGTCTCCCATCTATGCTCCCTTTTTAATTTAAGATGCATATACCCTCACCCACACCTTCTTAAGAAGCAAACACTTAGTACTAAATAGATGCAGAATGTAGAAATGTATACTCATCTATGCTCATACACACAGACACAGATGCATGCCTCCACCCCAGCACCTTCTTAAACAAACATAGTACTAAATGAATAGATGTGGAAATGTATCATCTATACTCTATTTTTTGAGACACAGATGCATATACCTCACACACCTTCTTAAAACAAACATTACTAAATGAATGAATGTGAGAGCATTCTCTACATCTATGCTCCTTACACACGGACACAGATGCATATACCTCACACACCTTCTGTAAACAAACATAATTACTAAATGAATGAATGTAGAGCGTGTCTCCATCTATGCTCACATACACATGGACACCCAAGATGCCTCCTTATCCACTACACCTACCAGACAAACATGAAGTACTAGAAATGAATGAATGTGAAATGTATGCTCCCATCTATACTCATACACACGAACACAAATGCATATACCTCACACACATGCCCAAACAAACGCAAAGTACTAAATAGATAGATGTAGGAAATATATACTCCATCTATATATACACACGGGCACAGATGCATGCCCCTCCACCCACACCTTCTTAAACAAACATGGCTACTAAATGGATATGATGGAAATGTGTCTCATCTATGCTCCTTTTGGAGCCTATAGTGTAATATACCTCACACGCACCTTCTTAAAACAAAACACTTAATTACTAAATGAATGAATGCTTAAAATGTATGTCTCCATCTATGCTCATACACGAGATGCATACCTCACACACCTTCTTAAACAAACATGGCTAGAATGAATGAATGCAGAAGCGTGCTCTCCATCTATGCTCATACACCCACGGACACAGATGCATATACCTCCCACCCACACGCTATGGCTCTCACTTATAGTACTAAATGGAATGAATGTAGAGTATGTCTCCCATCTATGCTCCTTACACACGGACACAGATGCATATACCTCACCCACACCTTCTTAAAGCAAACATAGTACTAAATGAATGAATGGCAAATGTAATACCATCTCATGCTCCTTTACATAGACACAGATGCATATACACCTCCACACAGCCAAACAAAAGCTACGTACTAAATGAATAGATATGGAAATGTATACTCATCTATGCTCATACACACAGACACGTGCATATACCTCCCACACACCTTCTTAAACAAACATAGTACTAAATAGATAGATATGAAATGTATCCTATATACTCATACACATACACAGATGCATGCCTCACACCTTCTTAAAACAAACATAGTACCCCCTAAATAGATAAGTGGAAAATGTCTCTCCATCTTGCACTCCATACACATAGACACAGATGCATATACCTCACCCACACCTTCTTAAACAAACATAAGTACTTCGTAAGAATAGATGTATGAAGCGTATACCATCCCTTTACTCATACCACACGGACACAGATGCATGTACCCCTCCACCCACACCTTCTTAAACAAACATGAAATTACTAAATGAATAGATATGGGAAGTAATATATATCATCTATACTCCATACACACGGACACAGATGCATATACCTCCTCCACCTTTAAACCTGGCAGTATTCCCTAAATGAATGAATTCTTGGAAATGTATGTCCCATCTATGCTTTCCATGCATGAGACACAGACCTACCCTCCTTCTTAAGCATACATAGTACATGAGCCTTTCGAATGAATGTGAAATGTATCTCCATCTATGCTCCATACACAAGACACGAATTACATATACCTCACCCACACACTAGCAAGCAAACATGGAAAATACTAAATGAATAGATATGAGCAATGCTCTCACATCTATGCTCCTTCACGGACACAGATGCATATACCTCACCTACATGCAAGACAAACACTTAGTACTAAATGAATGATGTAGGTAGCATGCTCCATCCTATACTCATACACATGGACACAGATGCATATTCCCTCACCCACACCTTAAAACAAACGCAAGTACTAAATGAATGGAGAATGTAGAGCGTGCTCTCCATCTATTCTCATACACATGGACACAGATGCATGTACCTCACCCACACCTTCTTAAACAGAGCTGTTCTAATGAAATAGAATGTACAGAATATGCTCTCCATCTATGCTCATACACACAGACACAGATGCATATACACTCACCCACATGTAAACAAACATGAAGTACTAAATGAATAGATGTAGAAGCGTGTCTCCATCTATGCTCATACACATGGGCACAGATGCATAACCCTCCACCCAAACCTTCTAAACAAACTGCAAGTACCCACGTAGATAGATATGGAAATGATATGTATGTCCATCTATACTCATACACACTTAGGCACAGATGCATATACCTAACCTACACCTTCTTAAACAAACATAGTACTAAATGAATGAATGTAGAAATGTGTCTCCATCTGCTCCTTACACACAGGCACAGATGCATATACACCTCTACACATGTAAACAAACATAGTACTAAATGAATAAGATGTAGAAGTATCATATATATACGGACACAAGGATGCATATACACTCCACCTACCTTCTTAGACAAACGCATAGTACTAAATGAATGAATGTGGAAGCATTGTCTCCATCTATGCTCCATACACATAGACACAGATGCATGTACCTCACCCCTTTACCCAACTAAAACAAAACATAGTACTAAATGAATGAATGTGGAAGTAACAATGCTCCATCTATGTCATACACACGGACACAGATCACGTATGCCCTCCTTACACATATAGAAACAAACATGAAGTACTCAATGAATGAATGTAAATCGTCTCCCATCTAGCCAACCATACACACAGACTGGATGCATTATACCTCACACAACCTTAAACAAACACTAGTACTAAATGAATAGATATGGAAATGTATACTCTATATACATACATGATTTCGTCCTCATATACCTCACCCCACACAGCTAACCAAACAAACACTTAGTACTAAAATGAATGAATGTGGAAGTAATATACTCATCTATATACACGGACTTTGAACATGCCTCACACATATAAACAAACATAGTATTCATGAATGGATATGGAAATGTGTCTCCATCATACTCCCATACACACAGACACAGTGCATGTATACCCTCACCCACACTTGTAAACAAACATAGTACTAAATAGATGAATATGGAAATGTGGCTGCATCTATGCTCATGCCACCACGGACTGGAGTGCATGTAGCACCTCACACACATGCCAAGCTGACATAGTACTAAAATGAATGAATGTGAAGCATTATCACTATCTATACTCATACACGGACACAGATGCATGCTGCCTCCTCCTGCAACTAGCCAAGCAAACATGAGTACTGTGTAGATTCAAATGCTGAAACCTGTCTCCCATCTATGCTCATACACATGGGCTGCAGATGCATACCTCACCCACACCTTCTTAAACAAACATAGTACTAAATGAATGAGTACTTTGGAAATGTATACTCCATATCATGGACATACAGATGCATCTCCACCTCACCCAACTAACCAAACAAACATATTTAAATGAATAGAATGTGGGAAATGTATACTCCATCTATGCTCATACACACGGACACAGATGCATACACTCCACCCACACCATCTTAAACAAACATAGTACTAAAATGGTGATAGCAAATGTATCTCCATCTATGCTCCTTACACGGACAAGGATGCATATACACTCACCCACACCTTAACAAACAAACATAGTACTAAATGAATAGATGTAGAGTAATATCTCCATCTATATATGCTACGGACACAGATTACTTCTGCCACCACACTTTTTCTTAAACAAACATAGTACTAAATGAATAGATATGGAAATGTATCTCTACTCTATGCTCACTTTACAGACACAGATACATATACCTCACCCACTTTCTTAAACAAAACATAGTACCTAAATGAATGGAATACTGGAAGCGTGTCTCATCTTTGCTCATACACACGGACACAGATGCATATACCTCCTTGCAACTATATAAACAAACATATAGTACTATAAATGAATGAATGTGAAATGTGTCTCCATCTATATTTATACACACTTTGAGGACACAGATGCATATACCTCCCACTTACCTTCTCACCCAATGACATAGTACTAAATGAATAGATGGCAAATGTAGCCTCATCTTTTGCTCACACACAGACACAGATGCATATACCTCTTACACCTTCTTAAACAAACATAGTACTAAATGAATAGATAGCTTCAGAAACATGCTCTCATCTATGCTCATACACGGACACTGATTCATACCTCACTTTGCCTTTTCTTAAACAGAGCACTTAGTACTAAATTAGATAGATATGGGAAATGTAGCTGCCATCTATGCTCTACACAGACACAGATGCATATACACTCACACCCACACCTTCTTAAAACAAACATATATTACCTGAATAGATAGATGTGGAAATGTGTCTCCATCTGTATTTCATACACACGGACACAGATGCATATACACACCTCCCACCCACACCTTCTTAGAAACACCAAAGTACTAAATAGGAATGGGTATGGGATAATATCTCCGCTATACTTTCCTTACACACAGGACACAGATGCATGAAACCACCTCACCCACACCTTCTTAAACAAACACTTAATTACTAAATGAATAGATGTGGAAATGTAATATCCATCCTATGCTCCATACACAGACACAGATGCATGTATACCTCCACCTACACCTTCTTAAACAAACATAGTACTAAAATGAATAGATACAAGGAATGTGTCTCCATCTATACTCATACACACAGACACAGTGCATATACCTGCCTACCACCTTACTTAGATATGACATATGGTATAATGAATAGATATGGAAATGTATCTCCATCTATACTCATACACACGGACACAGATGCATATACACTCCACCCACACCTTCAAAACTGACACAATGTTTTCAATAGATAGATGTAGGAAGCGTGTGTCTCCATCATACTCCCTTACACATGGAACCTAGTGTGCATATACCTCACCCACACAGCTAACAAAACTTCTCGACACTATATAATTACTAAATGAATAGAGTGGAAATGTGTCTCCCATCTATGCTCATACACACAGACACAGATACATATACCTCCACCCACACCTTACTTAAACAAACGCAAGTACTAAATGAATGGAATGGCAAATGTGTCTCCATCTATGCTCATACACATAGACACAGATGCATGCATGCCTCACCCACACCTTCTTAGAAACGGCATAATTACTAAAATGAGATAGAATGCTACTGGAAATGTATGCTCCATCTATGCTCCTTACACATAGGCACGTGCATATACCTCTCACCTACACCTTCTTAAAACAAACATAGTACTAAATAGATAAGATGTGGAAATGTATACTCCATCTATACTCATACACATAGGCACAGATGCATATACCTCACACCTACACCTTCTTAAACAAACATAGTACTAAATGAATAGATGCTGGAGAGCATGTCTCATCTATGCTCATACACCGCGAGGACACAGGCCTACGCCTACCCTCACCTCACAACTATACAGATGAAACACATAGTACTAAATGAATGAATGTAGGCATACCTCATCTAACATACACTTGGACTGGAGTCATGCCTCACCCAGCACCTTCTTAAAACAAACATAAATACCTAAAATGAATGAATGTGGAAATGAAGTCTCCATCTATGCTCATACACGGACACAGATGTAGCCACCTGCTACACACAGCTATAAAACCATTATAAATTACTAAAATGGATAGATGTGGGAAGCGTGTCTCCATCTATGTATTTCATACACAGGACACAGATGCATATACCTCCCTTGCCTTCTTAAACAAACATAGTACTAAATAGATGAATGTGGAAATATATCTCTATCTATGCTCATACACATGGACACAGATACATGCTCTACCCACACCTTCTTAAAACAAAACCTTAAGTACTAAATGGGCCAGATGTGGAAATGTGTCTCCATCTATGCTCTATACACTTTGGACATGGATGTATACCTCACCCACCTTCTGGAAACAAGGCATAATTGCTAAAATGAATGAATGTAGAATGTATCTCCATCTATGCTCATACACACGGACACAGATGCATATACATACACCCCACACCTTCTTAAACTCAAACACAGGTACTAAAATGGATGGATGATCATGGAAATGTATGTCTCCATCTATTCTCATACACATGGACACAGATGCATACTCACCCTCACTCACACAGCTAGCAAACAACCATAGTACTAAATGAATGAATAACTTGGAAATGTATCTCATCTATATGGAACCGGACACAGATGCATACCTCACCCACACCTTCTTCGGCAAGAGCAAAATTACTAAATGGATAGATGTAGAGCAATATAAATCTATAGCACACGTGGACACAGATTACCATACCTCCACCTTCTTAAACAAACATGAGTATAAATGGAATGGAATACCCAGGAAATGTATCTCCATCTATGCTCAACACACACGGACACAGATCATGCACCTCCACCCACACCTTCCAAACAAACATAGTACCTAAATAGATGATATGGAAATGTATACTATCCCTATGCTCATACACACGAGACACAGATGCATGTACCTCACCCACACCTTCTTAAACAAACGCAAGAAGTACTAAATGGAATGAATGTAAGAATGTATGCTCCATCTATGCGCATACACACGGACTGTGATGCATACCTCACCCACCTTGTAACAAACATAGTACTAAATGGACTGAATGCTTAGAATGTGTCTCCATCTATACTTACAGGATTTTAGATGCATATACCCTCACACCCCCACACCTTCTCAAACAAACATAGTACTAAATGGAATGAATGCTTAAGAATACCTCTCCATCTATACTCCCTTACGCATGGACACAGATGCATATACCTCACCCACATCTTCTATATGAAACATAGTACTAAATAGATAGATGTGGAAATGTATGTCTCCATATACTCATACTTTTGGACTGAATGCATGTACCCTCCTTTTTTATTCTTAAACAAACATAGTGAAATGAATGAATGTGGAAATGTCTAGCCATCTATGCTCCATACACATGGGCCAAGATGCATATACCTCACCACACATTACTTAGAAACAAACATAATTACTAAATGAATAGATGGAAGCGTGTCTCATCTATACTCATACACCACGGACACAGATGCATATATACCTCACCCACCTTCTTAGACAAACATAGTACTAAATTGGAATGAATGTAGAGATGTGTCTCCCAAAATCTAATATCCATACACACAGGAACCTGGTGTTCTGGCTGTACCTCCACTTGCAGCCTATTAGAAACATAGACATATGGTACTAAAATGTAAGATGGATGTAGAGGATGGCTGTCTCCATCTCATGCTCATACACATAGGATTTTGGGTGTTCATGTACCCTCACTTGCCTTCTTAAAACAGACATAGTACTAAATGGATAGATGTGGAAATGTATGTCTCCATCCTATTATCCATACACACAGACACGGATGCATATACCTCCCACTCACACCTTCTTAAACAAACATAGTACTAAATGAATAGATGTCTGGAAATGTCTCATCTCATATATGCACATGGATTTTGGATGGTGTACCTCACCCACACTTTCTTAAACAGAGCATGAATTACTGATATGGTAGATGTAGAGATTTGTCTCCATCTAAAGAATCTTTTTATCTTTTTGAATTTCAAGGTAAAGGTATACTCAGTGGACTAAATCCAAATTAAGCAAAACAAAACACTGCTACTCCAGTCTGAATTCTGATACTTGGTACATTTAAACACAACTTTAAGCAGCCCATTGTAGTGGCCTCTATATATTACCAGAACTCCTCATGGCAGCTCTTTTTAGAGTTGCCTGGAGCAGGTCAAAGGGCTCTGGTCACGCGGCATTTGTAGATGCTGGCCCCAGTGGCTGCTCAACAATAGTTGGAAATAACCTGAAGCAGAATAGAAGCATGAGTAACACCTGGATGAACCCAGGAGGCCAAGGTTGTTGTCCAGCATGAGACTTATAGTCACTGTCACTTATAGCGGCGGAGTGTATGAAATTTTCACCAAGAGACATGAAGCAGCAAACTCTTACATAGCACATAAATATGGAGCAACAAAGACCACCATCAGGACACCCACATTTCTTTAATTACAAACGTTCTCATTACCTGGCTTCCTCGTCTTCCTACTGGAACATTACGAAGCACTATGAAATATATCCCTTTTTAAACCATTTTATTCCAAGCCTTATGCTCCTTATTTATAGTAGTACTTAGAAGATCTATGAGTATCTTTAAATAGCGTGATGCTTCTCTTATTCTTTCTAGATTAAATAGATGGTTTTTATACTAGAGTTTTCAGGAATCTTCCTTTGTGCTGCTTACTTTATTATTTGATTTGATCTTTATATTGTTAGTTAAAATCAAATTGAATTTTATTCTAAGGTAGTATACCTCAATATCACGATGTTATTGGCTGATGTTTATGATTGTCACAGTTTTCTTTGACACCCTTGTTTTCCTTACGTGCTGCTTATTTAGTTGAAAATCTTTGTAATATAGTTAAAATCCGCGTTTATTTTTGTACACAGTAGTGTACATGCAAAATAAGATGTTAAATGATGTTTTGTGATTGTCACAGTTTTTATTTAACTTCCCTTATTTTCTTTCATGCTGCTTGTTTTTTGGATTTGAAAATCTTTATATTTGTTAAGATTAAAATCCGTTAATTTTATTTCCTGTGATGTCATCAGCATAAGATATTGTATTTGATATTTGTGACTGTTACACAAGTTTTATTTAGTTCCTTGTTTTCCTTCCCATGCTGCTTATTACTTTAGTTGAGTCTTTTATATTGTGCTAGATTTAAATCCACATTTTATTTTATTCACAGTGACATTGTCATCAACATAAGATGTTGTTACTGGCTGATGTTTGCTGGTTAATCGCAGTTTGTTGGCTTCGCTTGTTTTGTTACAATATTTTGACCTTCCGATTCCCTCTTTTGTTTCCTTCTACATTTCTATACATGTTTTGATTTATTAATACAAAATTCTTTTATTTTAAAACAATTGTGACCAGGCTTTACAATAGCATACTGCAACATTTTCATTAACTATTGATAGCTAAATGAAACTAAGATATAAATTAAAAAAAACAATGAGAAATAAAAATACATTATTACAACAGAAAATATATACTGATGTAAAAGAATAACGGAACAGGGGCAGAGAGACACAGCTTGGGATGTAAGGGAAAAGGCCTTAGAGTGAATCCATAATGGTAACCTGTACTAATATCAGACCAATGAACGCATTATAAAAGGAAGGTTTGGGCCTTTTGTTATGCATGTAAAGAGAAATTCCTAGAGAGAGATCCAAGGAGAAAGGAACAGTAAAGAGTATTAAATACAAGTTATTCTGTGGATTTCCTAGAGGGCCAAGATAGAGAGATCTTTCCAGGATAGGATTGTAGAGAGATGATGCATGCTGGTCAAGTAAGGTGATTGTTATTGGTGAGGTTGGCACAGTGGATGAAATACTGTTTCTTCACAGCAGCAGGTTTCCTGGAGTCAATTCTCTATACAGGATGCCTTCTATATTGAGTCTACATATCTTCCCTGTGTTTGTGTGAGTTTCTTTGGAGTCATGCGCCAGTTTCCTCCCACATTCCAAGGACATGCAGTAGGTGGACTGGACATCTTAATTGGCCATAGGTAGTGAAGTGTTGTGTGTGAAGAACGCCCCTACCAAGGTGCAGGGCTACCCCACCTGGTGGTGTATAGCTTAATGGCTCCTAGATGAGATTTATCGCTTTTCATGCTAGATGTTTTTTATTTTTAAAGGAAATAAGATATCTTAAGAAACATTACATAGAATATAGATAAAATGTTTATATTTACAATTTTCTAAAACATTTACCAACTTCAAGCCATGGGTATTTTACTATTTACATTTGTGGTATCTGCAGATAACGATTAAAATTCTATATCCAGTATGGAAGTCAGAAACATAAGATGAGGCATATCTTTATCGGATTTTTCGAGTATTTTCAAGTACTTTCATTCAATAGTAGTATGGTAGAAGTAGAGTCATATTCAGTTCTGTACTTCACCATTATTATTTCCATAGTGACCAACTGTGATGTTAAATTCTTAAATTCCTTGAATGTAGGAGATGCCTTATTTTTCCAATGTATAGATTACTGATTTCGTGAGAAATGTTACCCAGCTAGTGACCACTTAAGATTTTAGTATCTTTTGAGTAGCACCTAACCCATATGCAAAAGTAAGAAAAGGGTTGTGGATGGATGGATGGAGATGAGTTGATATTGCCAGCCACACAAAAAGAAGATGAGAAACCAAGGCCTATATATAGTCCTACCAGTATCATCAGGAGGAGCTATTGTGATGTGGAGCCCTGATAGAGCTCCTACAGCATATCAGCTAGAGAAGGCACATTGTTGTGGCATGAATGGGATTATAAAATAATGCTAGTACATAGAAGAGGTACCAGGAAGAGCAACTTGGCTTCCAGAATTGTATATAAAAAGAATAGGAGTCAATCCTCAAAAATTCAGAAGCCTTACATGGATTTCAGAGGCAGTGTGGAAATGCCACCTTATAAATACGGTAGTGGGGCTTTGGACAAATGAAGTGGGTGTGCAAGAGTGTCCCTGTGATCAGTTCATTGACTGGCTTAGCATCGATCTTCATCTGATTCTGGCTTGGCTAGATTACCAATCCTAGAGGTCACAGATTTTATGGATTTAGGTTACCAGTTCTGAGTCCAAGGTTCCACTTGAAGCTAGAGCTACCAAAGGATTGATCTGGTTGTATGGACTGGAACTCAGGTGCCTTGATTCTCTCAGAATGTGATGTCTCCTAGTTTCCAGTAAAAGAGGTTTTTAATTTGGATTTATCTACAGCAGCCTTCAGAGAAACTGAATAGAAGGAGGTGAACTGCAAACTATGTAACTATATGTGAGAAGATTTATTTGACAGCAGGATATTAATAAGTAGAATAGTAGTATGATGGGCAATGACCAAGAATAAAACAAAACAATATCCCTGAAGAAGCTTGGTCAATGCGACTGTATCTCTTATTTATAGACTTTATTTTCACAGTGAGGTGGCAGAAGAAATGCTTGATAGCCAGTTCCTTAGAGGTAGGCCGAGAACAAGCTGGAGTGGGTTTCTAGATTGGACAAAAGGGGCATGAAGGAGTGAGGTCAGTTATATAAGCACCTCCAGATCTCCTCTGAAAGGGAGGCCGTACTAGCCTAGTGAGGATTGAAATTGATCAGCAAATGATGAATAAATAAAATAAAATGATAAAAAATGCAGCTCGCCAAGCAAACTACTGAGGGATACCATCCTGCAGCATAGTATTATTCACACTACAGTTATGGCCATCACAGAATAGACCTGCGCCATAAGCGTGGACATCCATAGCACTTGATGCAGCTGGCCCATTTCAAACGAAGAGAAATGTCTCTTACAAATGGTAGCATTTTGATAAGGCATGCATTTAGATTGTGGCGTTTTTAGTGCATTGATCTCTTACCTACAGTAGTCTCACCAAATGAGTCCAGGTGTAAAGTAAAATCCACCAACAATACCACCTCTGTGGAGTCCCTGATTTTTGAATTGAGTGGAGCACCCAAAATAATCAATTGGGAAAGTCAAAAGAAATCATAGATATCCATTTGTAAAAAGGCTAAATGGCAGTTTGTGATTTATTAAATAATGCTGTTTCAGTAAATAAACTGAACAATACCAACACATCACTGCACACACTCCACTATTGCACCTTCCAGGAAGTCAGAGATTATATTTTACTCCTGGTACACTCAATTCTGCATTATTTGATTTACTCCATGATAAATATACAATGTAACTTTCTATTGTTTTTCTTTTGGCATTTAATGGCTAAGGCGTTGACTTTCACAAATGTAAGGTATTTTATGTTTCATTTGAAGATATTTTTATCTAACCTATAAATTTCTTTCTCTAATACATACTTGACTCCAACTAATTTTTCTTTTCATGCAGTGGTGCTAAACAATGTATCTTATATTGTTTGTAATGAATGTGAGATTATCTATAAGTTTGTATTGTGATGTTTACTGCAATTGGTTTCTCATACCTCAACCTCTTGACATGCAAAAATCTGGACAAAGACTAAAATAATAGGAAGAAGGAAGAGCCCCAAAAGATGGACGTTTGTTTTAAATATTGCTTTTATGTACTTGGCAAATGCCACTATAACAGTATATGCATAAGCCTGCATTTCTGGGAAGGGTATGAAATCCCCAGAGGAAAACTCAAATGTGTAATGTCGTTATTTAAGCAAACTTCCAGTCTTTTTATTTGACAGGAAAACCTACAGTTTACTAAAGACAGTGAATCAAAATATGAGCCAAAATCTGGACATTCTGGCAAAATCTGGACATTTGGGAATGATATGGTTTGCCTGTGTCTGGATTATATTTGACACAAGATAAGCCCGGTTGAGGATCCCACTCAGCTGGATGATAAATGTGAGATAGAAATAAATGTACTTCTCTGTTGTTGGGACAACACTTTCAGCATATTGATAATTCAGCTGAAATCCAAGTACCATAACATGTCCTATTAACCAGATATATTATTAAAAAGTATTTGTCTTAATAATAATTTTCAAAATAGAAGTTATCTTTACGTTTTACACACACCTGGTTAACAAACATGTTAAAGGTGCTGAATGTCCTGGTAGGCGATCCAGTTAAGAGAGTGTTGCCTGATAAATAATGACGGAGAAATGGAAAATAAAAATGCAACGTGATCTGGAAAACATGGGGGTCTTTTGAAGTTTAATGCACTTACGTCATAAGCAATCCTTATATTTGCCCAACAAAGAACAAACTGATTAACCATCTCCCTGTAAGGGTATCTTGCCCAACTCTCCGGCCTTAAGTCCACTGGAACTCATGGAGGCCTGATTGGTTATCACAGGACAACACCTCCACCATACCATGGTTATCACAGACAACACCTCCATGCCATGGGTGTCTACGGAAGACAACACCTCCATGCCATGGGTACTCCTGAGACAACACCTCCATGCCATGGTTATCTGAGACTTGACACTTCCATGCCATAGGTGCGTCACAGACAACGCCTCCATGCCATGGGTGTCACGAGACAACACCTCCATGCCAAGAAAGCTGGTTATCACAGACGGACACCCCTCCATGCCATGGGTATCCACGGGGACTGCAACATCTCCAGGTGGCCATAGGTATCACAGACAACACCTCCATGCCGTTGTAGGGTATCACAGACAACACTTACTATCCATACCATGGGTGTCACAGACCAACACCTCCATGCCATGGTTATCACAGACAAACACCTCCATGCCATGGGTGTCACAGACAACACCTCTCCGTACCATGGGTTCACAGACAACACCTCCATGCCATGGGTATCACCACAGAACCAACACCTCCATGCCATGGTTGTATCACAGGCAACACCTCCACTGAGCATAGGGTATCACAGACAACACCTCCATGCCATGGGTATCACAGACAACACCTCCATGCCATGGTTATCACAGACAACACCTCCATGCCATGGGTATCACAGACAACACCTCCATGCCATAGGTATCACAGACAAGCAACACCTCCATGCCATGGTTATCACGAGACAACCTGGGGACCCAGGTTGATGTATGCGTCTGTCATTAGAGCACCCATGTGGCTAAAGTAGTTAGGAAGAAGACCTACATTCCATTGCTTGCACACCTTATCATGGAGGAGTTCTCATCTAGATCAGGGAGGTCATAGTCTCTCCTATACTCATCACTCATCAGACCATTGATTTGGAGGCTACAATGCCCCATTGGAGATATTATCTGACCCGGTACTTGCAGCGGCTGGAGGCCACAAAGAGTTGGTCCCTCACTAGAAAGGATAAAGGGTCTCAAACATCTGTCCTATGCTGCTTAGACTAAGAAAGAACTCCAAGCTCTTTCCTTCAGTCACACTTACGGCACTCAGAGGGTGACCTTTGCCTAACCTACAAGGCCATGTCAAACCCAGATTTGATGAATATGGCTTCACCTCAAAATCTAGATCCAAGTTAGGAGCCACAAGAGGCGGGAGACTTGAAACCTCGACCACGGCTGTTAATACAGGGCGTGCTGGAGGGATGGATTCATCACCCCAAAGACTCTATGCTGTGGAATAAAATCCCGTATGTATACTTGAGGCCAGAGCACCTCGCTGGCCTTGTTCCAAGAAATCTTGACCAATGGATTGTTGGAGAGTCGCAGAATATACCCCAGGGGATTACCTCAGTGTCACTTGCTCAAAGCAGAGGCACAGCATCAAAATAATATGGGTATACCGTTCCCCATGCTAAAGGGGTGGGCATGTGAGCCTAGGAAACGAGCTCTGGGCTGGGCTTTAAAAGTATCTAATGAACAAGAAGATAGCCTAATATATGAACCTATGAACCTATGAACACTTCATGCCATGGGTATCACAGACAGCACCTCCATACCATTAGGTATCACAGACAACACCTCCATGCCATAGGTAATCACAACAGACACCTCCATTGCCATGGCCAGGTCATGAGACCTTACCCCTCCATGCCATGGTTATACTGAGGACAGCATACCTCCATGCCATGGGTTACTCACAGACAACACCCACTCCACATGCATGGGTTGGACATGAGGACAACCTCCTCATGCCATGGTTGTCACAGGACGCTTCCACACCTCCGCCATGGTGTCTCACAGACAACACCTCCGTAGCCCTGCTAGATTGTCACACATGAACAACACCTCCATTGTACCACGCCGTGGTTCCCACCAGACAACACCTCCATGCCATGGGAGTATCTGGACAACACCTCCATGCCATGAGATTACTTCATAGACAACACCTCCATGCCATGGGTATCACAGGAGAACACACCTCCATGCCATGGGTATCACGGACAACACCTCCATGCCATGGGTATCCTGGAACAACACCTCCATGCCATGCTGGTGTCACAGACAACACCTCCATGCCATGGGTTATCACAGACAACACCTCCGTACCATGCCCAGATTTGTCTGAGACCACAACACCTCCATTGCCATGATTGTCACAGACAAACACCTCCATACCATGGGTTGTCACAGGAGGAACTTACCTCTGTGCCATGGGTATCATATGGGACTACCTCCTCCGTGCCAAGTCCTACAGAACAGGCACCTCTGCATTGCCATGGGTGTCTGGACAAGACCTCATACCAAGTGCCATGGGTGTCACCCAGGACAACACACTCCGTGCCGTGGATTTTCCTGAAGACAGGGACACCTCCATACCATAGTGGATTGTCACGGCCAACACCTCCATACCATGGGTATCACGAGGACAGCCTGCCTCCGTGCCGTGGGTTAATCACCTCACACCGCCATGGATTATCCACGGACAACACCTCCATGCCGCCGTGTCACCAGACAACACCTCGCCACCGCCATGGGTATCTGAACAACACCTCCATTGCGCATGGAGCTCTCACAGACCATACCTCCATGCCTGAACGCTGGGTTAGTCACAGGAACACCTCAATACCATGCAGATTGTCACAGGACCAACACCTCTATGCCATGGGTATCACGGACAACCTCCATGCCATGGGTATCACAGACAAGCACCTCCCGTAGCACAAATGGTGTCACAGACAACACCTCCATGCCATGGTTTATCACAGACACCTCATTGCCATGGGTCCCATCTCTGGACAACACCTCCGTGCCATGGGTGTCATGGACAATTTACCTCCATTGCATGGGATTGTCACGAATAACACCTCCACCATTGCCATGGATTACATCACTGGACAGGCACCTCCCATGCCATGGGTATCACAGATAACCTATCCCATTACCATGGGTTGATCACAGGAACACCTCTATCTGTGCAACGCAAATTATCACTTGGGACACCTCCATGCCATGGGTATCACTGAACCCAGACACCTCCATGGTAAATTATCTGGACATTAACACCTCGTATGCTTTGCCATGGTTACTCACTGGACAACACCTCCATGCCATGGGTATCACAGACTCAACACCTCCGTACCCATGGGTATCACAGACAACACCTCCGTGCCATGGGTATCTCACACGACAACACCTCCATTGCCATGAGATTTATCACACACAAGACAACACCTCCATGCCAGGCCTCTCTCACTCTGGTCCCCGTTCATCTGGCTGTTTTGCCAACCATAGAGTAACCAAAGAATCAATCAAAATGTTTCTGCTGTTTTGTGGGACCACAGTTGGTACGATCAGCTAAATGCCCACATTCTCTTTTTATTGCCTTGGTAAGTGGCTACCAGGAAAAGAGCATGTAAAATGAGTTATTAGTATGTACAAAAGAACATTTACGTTAAAATGCAAGCCTGCAGTCTTTAAACTTATCTTTCTACAGTGTCATTACTGTAATTTAAAAGTTCACATTAAGTCAGATTATGAATTTTGTGGTTATGGATAACATTGAAATCAATTTAAATATTTATACTGTGATCATGCGACACGGCCTTACAAAAGAGCATCTATATGTTTGTTTGACTATATATACCTGGATGATGTGGCCGAGCGGGCTTAGGATGTATGCCATTTAAAAAAGCATTCAATTAAAATTCAGGCATTCCTGCTACTTGGCTATGAGACCCATATCAAAGTAAATTTCTTCTCCAAACAAATAAATAACAAATAAAAGGCAGATTATTAATATATTGTAATTTCATTTTATGCTTATGGACAATCAGTTTGGAAGAGATTAAGTTCTCAGTCGTCTTTTTCTAATTACCCACTTTGAATATACGGAGTTAAGAGTTAAGGATGTGTCTGTCACGAGATAATTATCAATCTATCAGATGTTACACTACTTATTCCCCAGAGTACCATGGATTACATTGTATCTGGCAATTTGCCCAAGGATGAAGAGTCTGCTATCCAATTTTACAGGACAAGGAATGTGTGCATAAGGAAGATTTTGTTCTAACAGAACATGTTATGAGAGCTTTTTGCACGTAATAAAAGTAATAAGCAGCTAAATGGCATTATGCACAAGCGTGGATGTTTGGAAGAAAGGGAGTTGTGAAATCAAAACTGGTTTGAGGAGTCTACATCCCTTTCATACCTAACATTAAAGATTTATATATTTCTGAAGATTGCCAGGAATTGACGTCATCTATGCGACTTTTTGTGAACTCGATTGCACGCGGATCACCAAAGACACTACTGTGGTTGGAATAACTTTAGCCTATGTGAGAAGTGTGTACTGCTGCATTTCAAGAGCTTTTTAAAGACCTTCCATTAAAGACTGGTAGATTTGCAAAAACAAGGTGTTGAGGGGAGTTAATGAAGAAGTCTTTCACTAGAAGAAAAATAGCGCGTTAGTGATGTTCTTTACAACAAATGTGTTTTTGGAGGATTGTGTTGTGAGTCTAAACAATGTTTTCTTGTAGCTGTCCTAACTGCTCTGCCCAGAACCTTACTAACTGTCATCCAGAACAATATAGAAAAAAGCAGTATTATCTATTCAGATTGCTGGAAGGCTTTACAAATCGGATGGATTAAGGGATGCACTGGATACGATCCCTTTACTGTGAATCATAAATATAATTTTGTGGATCCAGATAGTGATTGCTGCCATACAAAGCACTGTGGAACAATTGCTGTGGGGAAGTGAGGTGTAAAGTGAGTGGAATAAAAGACACTTATCAGATGCCATGCTGGGCCTCACATCTAGAGTGCCCCTTGCTTGACAGGATTTACACTTATGGCAGACGTACTACTTTAACCCCACAGGATTCTCTAGTTTCTACTATGTTGACAGACATTTCTACATTCATGCCTCCTGACAAGATAAGTGTCACTTGGAGCTCCTTTTTGCTTGCTTTGTGTAGCAGATCCAACATGCTTGTAATTAAACTCCTGCTCAATTAGATTGTGTTTGGATAAATGTCAATTATTCTATGTCTGGTCATTCTTTTTTAATGTTTTGTGAGGATGTCAGTACTGATTTGACATACATATGTATCAATGATAGTTAATGATTACTTGCATGAAATTAGCACTTTTAAATTACTACGTTCATTCCTATCATTGAAAAGAGTGGATGTTATTTACATTATCAACGTCCGAGCAACCTAAATAGGTACTGTCACCCTGTAAGAAGAAACGTTTCTACATGTAACGAAGCTGTTTTTCAACTAAAACTGGGCGCATGAACATGACAGTTGTCGCGATTATTTCAATCATGGTTGAGAATGATACATAACACAGATTACTCTACTTGGCTTAAATAGCTGATAAAATAGGGATTCTGTTGTGCTACAAAATACACTCACATACACACATTTGTGTTAATCAGGTATATTCATATTCTACTCCAGCCACTCATTAATACCTCTATATGTTACATTTGAAGTTGTACCATTGTTTGCTAGCGGAAAACTACCAAAATAAACTAAAATGGGTGCAATGTTCGGGCAAACCAGGCATGCTGAGAATAGAGACATACTAGGTGGTACATGTGGGACGGGGTTGCCCGATAAGAAGGAGTACCTGAAATGGCCCTAACAGAAATAGTTTTGGAACCTAATATGTACAATGGGCAACCAAAACCCAGCGCATACTGAAATAGAAACATAATAAGGTAGTACATGTAGAACAGACACTTAATTGTAAAGTCCTGATATGTGGTAACTAGTGAGTTTAGAACCCTAATATGTACAATATTCAGCCATTCCAGCACATACTGAAATAGAAACATAATAAGGTAGTACATGTAGAACAGACACTTAATTGTAAAGTCCTGATATGTGGTAACTAGTGAGTTTAGAACCTAATATGTACAATATTCAGCCATTCCAGCACATACTGAAATAGAAACATAATAAGGTAGTACATGTAGAACAGACACTTAATTGTAAAGTCCTGATATGTGGTAACTAGTGAGTTTAGAACCCTAATATGTACAATATTCAGCCATTCCAGCACATACTGAAATAGAAACATAATAAGGTAGTACATGTAGAACAGACACTTAATTGTAAAGTCCTGATATGTGGTAACTAGTGAGTTTAGACACCTAATGTCTACATTATTCAGCCATTCCAGCACATACTGAAATAGAAACATAATAAGGTAGTACATGTAGAACAGACACTTAATTGTAAAGTCCTGATATGTGGTAACTAGTGAGTTTAGAACCCTAATATGTACAATATTCAGCCATTCCAGCACATACTGAAATAGAAACATAATAAGGTAGTACATGTAGAACAGACACTTAATTGTAAAGTCCTGATATGTGGTAACTAGTGAGTTTAGAACCCTAATATGTACAATATTCAGCCATTCCAGCACATACTGAAATAGAAACATAATAAGTTAGTACATGTAGAACAGACACTTAATTTTAAAATCCTGATATGTGGTAACTAGTGAGTTTAGAACCCTAATATGTACAATATTCAGCCATTCCAGCACATACTGAAATAGAAACATAATAAGGTAGTACATGTAGAACAGACACTTAATTGTAAAGTCCTGATATGTGGTAACTAGTGAGTTTAGAACCCTAATATGTACAATATTCAGCCATTCCAGCACATACTGAAATAGAAACATAATAAGGTAGTACATGTAGAACAGACACTTAATTGTAAAGTCCTGATATGTGGTAACTAGTGAGTTTAGAACCCTAATATGTACAATATTCAGCCATTCCAGCACATACTGAAATAGAAACATAATAAGGTAGTACATGTAGAACAGACACTTGATTGTAAAGTCCTGATATGTGGTAACTAGTGAGTTTAGAACCCTAATATGTACAATATTCAGCCATTCCAGCACATACTGAAACTAGAAACATAATAAGGTAGTACATGTAGAACAGACACTTGATTGTAAAGTCCTGATATGTGGTAACTAGTGAGTTTAGAACCCTAATATGTACAATATTCAGCCATTCCAGCACATACTGAAATAGAAACATAATAAGGTAGTACATGTAGAACAGACACTTAATTGTAAAGTCCTGATATGTGGTAACTAGTGAGTTTAGAACCCTAATATGTACAATATTCAGCCATTCCAGCACATACTGAAACTAGAAACATAATAAGGTAGTACATGTAGAACAGACACTTAATTGTAAAGTCCTGATATGTGGTAACTAGTGAGTTTAGAACCCTAATATGTACAATATTCAGCCATTCCAGCACATACTGAAATAGAAACATAATAAGGTAGTACATGTAGAACAGACACTTAATTGTAAAGTCCTGATATGTGGTAACTAGTGAGTTTAGAACCCTAATATGTACAATATTCAGCCATTCCAGCACATACTGAAATAGAAACATAATAAGGTAGTACATGTAGAACAGACACTTAATTGTAAAGTCCTGATATGTGGTAACTAGTGAGTTTAGAACCCTAATATGTACAATATTCAGCCATTCCAGCACATACTGAAATAGAAACATAATAAGGTAGTACATGTAGAACAGACACTTAATTGTAAAGTCCTGATATGTGGTAACTAGTGAGATTAGAACCCTAATATGTACAATATTCAGCCATTCCAGCACATACTGAAATAGAAACATAATAAGGTAGTACATGTAGAACAGACACTTAATTGTAAAGTCCTGATATGTGGTAACTAGTGAGATTAGAACCCTAATATGTACAATATTCAGCCATTCCAGCACATACTGAAACTAGAAACATAATAAGGTAGTACATGTAGAACAGACACTTAATTGTAAAGTCCTGATATGTGGTAACTAGTGAGTTTAGAACCCTAATATGTACAATATTCAGCCATTCCAGCACATACTGAAATAGAAACATAATAAGGTAGTACATGTAGAACAGACACTTGATTGTAAAGTCCTGATATGTGGTAACTAGTGAGTTTAGAACCCTAATATGTACAATATTCAGCCATTCCAGCACATACTGAAATAGAAACATAATAAGGTAGTACATGTAGAACAGACACTTAATTGTAAAGTCCTGATATGTGGTAACTAGTGAGTTTAGAACCCTAATATGTACAATATTCAGCCATTCCAGCACATACTGAAATAGAAACATAATAAGGTAGTACATGTAGAACAGACACTTAATTGTAAAGTCCTGATATGTGGTAACTAGTGAGATTAGAACCCTAATATGTACAATATTCAGCCATTCCAGCACATACTGAAATAGAAACATAATAAGGTAGTACATGTAGAACAGACACTTAATTGTAAAGTCCTGATATGTGGTAACTAGTGAGTTTAGAACCCTAATATGTACAATATTCAGCCATTCCAGCACATACTGAAATAGAAACATAATAAGGTAGTACATGTAGAACAGACACTTAATTGTAAAGTCCTGATATGTGGTAACTAGTGAGTTTAGAACCCTAATATGTACAATATTCAGCCATTCCAGCACATACTGAAATAGAAACATAATAAGGTAGTACATGTAGAACAGACACTTAATTGTAAAGTCCTGATATGTGGTAACTAGTGAGTTTAGAACCCTAATATGTACAATATTCAGCCATTCCAGCACATACTGAAATAGAAACATAATAAGGTAGTACATGTAGAACAGACACTTAATTGTAAAGTCCTGATATGTGGTAACTAGTGAGTTTAGAACCCTAATATGTACAATATTCAGCCATTCCAGCACATACTGAAATAGAAACATAATAAGGTAGTACATGTAGAACAGACACTTAATTGTAAAGTCCTGATATGTGGTAACTAGTGAGTTTAGAACCCTAATATGTACAATATTCAGCCATTCCAGCACATACTGAAATAGAAACATAATAAGGTAGTACATGTAGAACAGACACTTAATTGTAAAGTCCTGATATGTGGTAACTAGTGAGTTTAGAACCCTAATATGTACAATATTCAGCCATTCCAGCACATACTGAAATAGAAACATAATAAGGTAGTACATGTAGAACAGACACTTAATTGTAAAGTCCTGATATGTGGTAACTAGTGAGTTTAGAACCCTAATATGTACAATATTCAGCCATTCCAGCACATACTGAAATAGAAACATAATAAGGTAGTACATGTAGAACAGACACTTAATTGTAAAGTCCTGATATGTGGTAACTAGTGAGTTTAGAACCCTAATATGTACAATATTCAGCCATTCCAGCACATACTGAAATAGAAACATAATAAGGTAGTACATGTAGAACAGACACTTAATTGTAAAGTCCTGATATGTGGTAACTAGTGAGTTTAGAACCCTAATATGTACAATATTCAGCCATTCCAGCACATACTGAAATAGAAACATAATAAGGTAGTACATGTAGAACAGACACTTAATTGTAAAGTCCTGATATGTGGTAACTAGTGAGTTTAGAACCCTAATATGTACAATATTCAGCCATTCCAGCACATACTGAAAT
Source organism: Protopterus annectens (assembly GCF_019279795.1). Classification (NCBI taxonomy): domain Eukaryota; kingdom Metazoa; phylum Chordata; order Ceratodontiformes; family Protopteridae; genus Protopterus; species Protopterus annectens. Next base: position 1,345,208,150 of record NC_056747.1, read on the forward strand.
AGAAACATAATAAGGTAGTACATGTAGAACAGACACTTAATTGTAAAGTCCTGATATGTGGTAACTAGTGAGTTTAGAACCCTAATATGTACAATATTCAGCCATTCCAGCACATACTGAAATAGAAACATAATAAGGTAGTACATGTAGAACAGACACTTAATTGTAAAGTCCTGATATGTGGTAACTAGTGAGTTTAGAACCCTAATATGTACAATATTCAGCCATTCCAGCACATACTGAAATAGAAACATAATAAGGTAGTACATGTAGAACAGACACTTAATTGTAAAGTCCTGATATGTGGTAACTAGTGAGTTTAGAACCCTAATATGTACAATATTCAGCCATTCCAGCACATACTGAAATAGAAACATAATAAGGTAGTACATGTAGAACAGACACTTAATTGTAAAGTCCTGATATGTGGTAACTAGTGAGTTTAGAACCCTAATATGTACAATATTCAGCCATTCCAGCACATACTGAAACTAGAAACATAATAAGGTAGTACATGTAGAACAGACACTTAATTGTAAAGTCCTGATATGTGGTAACTAGTGAGTTTAGAACCCTAATATGTACAATATTCAGCCATTCCAGCACATACTGAAATAGAAACATAATAAGGTAGTACATGTAGAACAGACACTTAATTGTAAAGTCCTGATATGTGGTAACTAGTGAGTTTAGAACCCTAATATGTACAATATTCAGCCATTCCAGCACATACTGAAATAGAAACATAATAAGGTAGTACATGTAGAACAGACACTTAATTGTAAAGTCCTGATATGTGGTAACTAGTGAGTTTAGAACCCTAATATGTACAATATTCAGCCATTCCAGCACATACTGAAATAGAAACATAATAAGGTAGTACATGTAGAACAGACACTTGATTGTAAAGTCCTGATATGTGGTAACTAGTGAGTTTAGAACCCTAATATGTACAATATTCAGCCATTCCAGCACATACTGAAATAGAAACATAATAAGGTAGTACATGTAGAACAGACACTTAATTGTAAAGTCCTGATATGTGGTAACTAGTGAGTTTAGAACCCTAATATGTACAATATTCAGCCATTCCAGCACATACTGAAATAGAAACATAATAAGGTAGTACATGTAGAACAGACACTTAATTGTAAAGTCCTGATATGTGGTAACTAGTGAGTTTAGAACCCTAATATGTACAATATTCAGCCATTCCAGCACATACTGAAATAGAAACATAATAAGGTAGTACATGTAGAACAGACACTTAATTGTAAAGTCCTGATATGTGGTAACTAGTGAGTTTAGAACCCTAATATGTACAATATTCAGCCATTCCAGCACATACTGAAATAGAAACATAATAAGGTAGTACATGTAGAACAGACACTTAATTGTAAAGTCCTGATATGTGGTAACTAGTGAGTTTAGAACCCTAATATGTACAATATTCAGCCATTCCAGCACATACTGAAATAGAAACATAATAAGGTAGTACATGTAGAACAGACACTTAATTGTAAAGTCCTGATATGTGGTAACTAGTGAGTTTAGAACCCTAATATGTACAATATTCAGCCATTCCAGCACATACTGAAATAGAAACATAATAAGGTAGTACATGTAGAACAGACACTTAATTGTAAAGTCCTGATATGTGGTAACTAGTGAGTTTAGAACCCTAATATGTACAATATTCAGCCATTCCAGCACATACTGAAATAGAAACATAATAAGGTAGTACATGTAGAACAGACACTTAATTGTAAAGTCCTGATATGTGGTAACTAGTGAGTTTAGAACCCTAATATGTACAATATTCAGCCATTCCAGCACATACTGAAATAGAAACATAATAAGGTAGTACATGTAGAACAGACACTTAATTGTAAAGTCCTGATATGTGGTAACTAGTGAGTTTAGAACCCTAATATGTACAATATTCAGCCATTCCAGCACATACTGAAATAGAAACATAATAAGGTAGTACATGTAGAACAGACACTTAATTGTAAAGTCCTGATATGTGGTAACTAGTGAGTTTAGAACCCTAATATGTACAATATTCAGCCATTCCAGCACATACTGAAATAGAAACATAATAAGGTAGTACATGTAGAACAGACACTTAATTGTAAAGTCCTGATATGTGGTAACTAGTGAGTTTAGAACCCTAATATGTTCAATATTCAGCCATTCCAGCACATACTGAAATAGAAACATAATAAGGTAGTACATGTAGAACAGACACTTAATTGTAAAGTCCTGATATGTGGTAACTAGTGAGTTTAGAACCCTAATATGTACAATATTCAGCCATTCCAGCACATACTAAAATAGAAACATAATAAGTTAATACATGTAGAACAGACACTTACTGTAAAGTCCTGATATGTGGTAACTATTGAGTTTAGAACCCTAATATGTACAATATTCAGCCATTCCAGCACATACTGAAATAGAAACATAATAAGGTAGTACATGTAGAACAGACACTTAATTGTGAAGTCCTGATATGTGGTAACTAGTGAGTTTAGAACCCTAATATGTACAATATTCAGCCATTCCAACACATACTGAAATAGAAACATAATAAGGTAGTACATGTAGAACAGACACTTAATTGTAAAGTCCTGATATGTGGTAACTAGTGAGTTTAGAACCCTAATATGTACAATATTCAGCCATTCCAGCACATACTGAAATAGAAACATAATAAGGTAGTACCTGTAGAACAGACACTTAATTGTAAAGTCCTGATATGTGGTAACTAGTGAGTTTAGAACCCTAATATGTACAATATTCAGCCATTCCAGCACATACTGAAATAGAAACATACTAAGGTAGTACATGTAGAACAGACACTTAATTGTAAAGTCCTGATATGTGGTAACTAGTGAGTTTAGAACCCTAATATGTACAATATTCAGCCATTCCAGCATATACTGAAATAGAAACATAATAAGGTAGTACATGTAGAACAGACACTTAATTGTAAAGTCCTGATATGTGGTAACTAGTGAGTTTAGAACCCTAATATGTACAATATTCAGCCATTCCAGCACATACTGAAATAGAAACATAATAAGGTAGTACATGTAGAACAGACACTTAATTGTAAAGTCCTGATATGTGGTAACTAGTGAGTTTAGAACCCTAATATGTACAATATTCAGCCATTCCAGCACATACTGAAATAGAAACATAATAAGGTAGTACATGTAGAACAGACACTTACTGTAAAGTCCTGATATGTGGTAACTAGTGAGTTTAGAACCCTAATATGTACAATATTCAGCCATTCCAGCACATACTGAAATAGAAACATAATAAGGTAGTACATGTAGAACAGACACTTAATTGTAAAGTCCTGATATGTGGTAACTAGTGAGTTTAGAACCCTAATATGTACAATATTCAGCCATTCCAGCACATACTGAAATAGAAACATAATAAGGTAGTACATGTAGAACAGACACTTAATTGTAAAGTCCTGATATGTGGTAACTAGTGAGTTTAGAACCCTAATATGTACAATATTCAGCCATTCCAGCACATACTGAAACTGGAAACATAATACAGTAGTACATGTAGAACAGTCACTTGATTGTAAAACCCTGATATGTGGCAACTAGAGAGTTTAGAACCCAAGATTCTTAACCTCAATATTATGGGTGTTTAATTAATCCTATCAGTGCTAGCAGCAGTGACAAAATGTGCCTGTAAAATGAAAAATATTATAAGATGGAATGGTTCACCTGATTATTCTAAATGTGTGTATAGTACAACTGAATAGGCTAGCTATATAGTTTCCTTTCTCCTTCATTAGTCATAGAATTTTATTTTTATAATTATTTATTTTACATTTGTTTACCGGGAGAGTCCAACTGGGCATAAAACCCTTTTTCAGCGGAGGCCCGGAGAGAAAATCTCTATTGTTGGTAAACTATTTTGTTAGTAGAAAGAAAATTGTATAATACAATACAGAAAAAAATAGTAAGACATTTATAACGGTAAAAATACTAGAGCAGAATAAATTGGTCAAGTGGGAGACAAGACCAATAATCTTGTATAACAATGCTTCGAGAAGACAGTTCTACCAGTAGTAGCAGGTAGTGACACTGTATACAACAAGAGTGCAATTACGATACTTAGTCTTGTATACAGGTAGCATAGCAAACTGAAGACTTAAAATCTGATAGATATTAACAGTGAGAAAGAAAGAAACCAACATAAGGTAGTCATATGACTTAAATTCAATGCTCATTACATATGCAATTAAAATTTTAAAATCAGCTAGTTCCATGGTTTGGGCTACCCGTGCCCAGTACATGTACAAGTCCAGGAATTGGTGAGGTGAGTTTTAATGTGATGCCTGAAGTATTTAAGCTAGTTATAGTTCTAATTTCAAGTGTTAAGGCACTCCACAGTTTAGCAATGTAGTAGGAGTACAGAGAGTCACCCGAGCTATTTTTACTCCTGAAATTGTAAAAACAAAGCAAAAATAAAGAAGCTCCTGGCAATTAACTACTTGGGAATAATGTAGAAAAGATTCAAGTCACCAAAAATCCTAGCAGAAACACAGCAGAGGTGTAAAAACAGTGTAAATGCTTTCCTTTCAGTGTATCATAAAATGCCAGTAACAAATAATACCTGAAACAGAACAATGTTAGCAGCAGTCCAAGTTGTAAATATTACACACCAGTAATCAAAGAATAAAAGCATAGTTTATTATAAAACAGGGTTAGCGCTTTTACTGTAAAGCTTCATCAGACAACAATTATAAACACTGAGCTAACATTTAAATACTAACTACCAAGTAAAACTGAACCCTTTTTCACTGATGAGATTCAAGCTTGTCAGAAGTTGCTAAACTATTACATAAACAGCAAAAACCGTCAACTGCAAATAAATGAATCACATGAAAACAAAACAAAATAGACGTAAAAATCACCTTTTTTAGGCATAACACAAATTGTTAAGTTACTGCAAACACAGCAAGAAACTTCAATTAAAAATAAAACAGTTATGAAAACATAACAAAACAAAAGACATTTAAAAATCACCTTTTCGGCTTTCTTCTTTTCAAAGCAGGTTTCATAGATACATATTTACTGAGTCCATGTCCCAAGTGTGATCTTAACTTAAAAATCCATCTCAGTTCAACAAATTCTGTATTGCTACCCTTGTCCTCTCTTCTGGGACCATCTTTAATAGTATTCACAACTAAAAATGTAAAACTATGTGACTCTCCATGTTCTAATAAATGTTTGGCAGTGGCACTATAACTGAGACCTTTTCTTACACAATAAAGATGGTCCCTTATGTGTCCCCTTAGTTGTCTATTCGTTTTGCTAAAACAGATTTTTTTGCAACAGGTGCAGCTAGCTAGATACATTAAATTCTTAGTTTCACAGTTAGCTCCAGCTATAAATGTATAAACTATACCTGTGTCAGGGTGAACAAAATCCCTGATTCATTTATATAACAACAAAAAGCCCACCTCCCACACTTACTTGTAACACCATTATCTGTTCTAGGATGAATATTATCATTATCCGCACAAAAACTCAGAAATTCCCCCATCACACTGATCTCTCTGTCAGTGTGTAGTATATGCCAGTTTTTCATAAAACGTTGTTTTGTTTGATCAACATGCATGCTATAAACTAAGGGAACTGTAACATTCTTCCTTTCACACCTACTAACTGAGATTTCCCTTTGGGGAGATGAAAAATAAGGCGTAGCACTTGTAATTGTTTTACTTTTGGCTAATATTATTGCCTCATCAGCATCTTGCTTCTTGTACCCCCTCCCCAAAAATCAACTTTCATTTCATGTATCTCAGCATCAAATTCTCGGTCCCTAGAATAAAACCTACACGTCCTCATAGCCTGCCCTCTAACTACACTTCTAAAAACATGGGGGGTGGCATACTAATAAAATCTACATGTCCTCATAGCCTGCCCTCTAACTACACTTCTAAAAACATGGGGGGGGGGCATACTAATAAAATCTACACGTCCTCATAGCCTGCCCTCTAACTACACTTCTAAAAACATGGGGGGGGGGCATACTAGTACAATATAAATATGAGACGCTATAAGATCTCTTCCTATATAGCTTAGAAGTAAACTGCCTATCTGAATTACACATTACTTCAATATCCAAAAATTTAATTTTCTCTCTAGAGAAGTTTAAACTAAACGTAAGAAATGTGCTACTATTTTGTAAATAATCAAAAAAAGTCTGAACTTATTCTTGATGTCCTGTCCCAATAATAAAGATATCATCCACAAAATGGTGAAAAAGTCTTATATATTGTTTGTTCTGCCCATCACCCATGACATAGACTCTTTTCCATTGGCCCATCACCATGTTGGCATAGCTACTGACACAAGAAGTGTCTGTAGCTACATCAGCAGTCGGTTGGTAGCATACCCCACCAAAAATAAAACCATTATGTTCTAATACCAGCTCAAGCAAAAAACAGATAAATTTGATCTTATCAATAGAATTAGAGCTGTTCACGTGTAGAAACTCCTTCACCATATGTATACCCTCTAAATTTGGAATCACAGTGAATAAAGACTCAATGTCTAATGTCACCATGTATGTGGGTATTCTATAGTTACTTTCTTAGAGATTATTCTATAAATCTTGTAAAAAATGTTTACTGTCCCATAATACTACCCCATACTGATCTAAGACAGGTCTCAACTGTTTCTCAGTATATATTGACAGTGGCTCAGTGAGACACCCTACCCTGATACTGTAGGTCTAAATGGGGGTATCAATGGGTCCTTATGAATTTTTGTCATTCCTTGCAACATGGGAATTAATGGGTTCTCAACCTTAAAATATTGGAACAATTCTTTAGTGATGATGGCAGCACTTACACAGTCACTTAGTGAAGCTATAATTTCTTGGGACATCAAGGTTATTCTACTATTTTCAATTACTTTGATTGTACTATTATCTTGTAACATTTCATTCATCGTCATACAAATAAAATAAAATAAAATGCCTTATCCATTAGAACCACAGAACTACCCTTATCAACAGGTCTAATGACTACTGATCTATCCATCTGCAGTGTTTTCAAAGCTTCCCTCTCTTCCTTGGTCAAATTAACAAATCCAGGTCTCCTATTACTGCACATAAAATCATATATTTCTCCTTCACAGACCCTACTAAACACTTCTAGTACAGGGTGGATCTGCGGTGTGTATGCACTGGGCTTTTAAATACATGCGTGTCTACAGTAACATCAGTCTATTTATCAAACATTAACTTAAGCATCAGATCTGTAATAAAAAGCTTTAACTCAACAATAGTGTGAAGCCAAGCCCACTTGCTGAGCAGGTATAAAAGATGGATCCTTGTTGAGGACCTGACATTTGGCTGTGGACAAACTTTTATTCGATATATTCCAAACTAATTGTTGTCTGCCTTTTGCCACATCTTTTTTATAGCTGAATAATTGATTTCTTCGAATGACTGCTTTCTCTTGGTTCTTCCCTTGCTATGAGATCTGATTTTGACACCCTTCCTATCTCCTCACAAAGGAACGGGTAACATAGGAAAAACCTTCCCACCATTAGGAACACTTGTTTTAGGGCAAACAGCAGGTACTCTGTCAACCTTGTCAGCTTGCTGAACCACCTCATTTTCAGACAGCCTGTCGTCCTGTAGTCACCATAAATGGATACATTGATCATGAGAGTGGAAATATTCTCATTATGGTTGGGAGCCACCATAATAGATGCAGCATTGGCCCCCTCACCACCATCTGGGACTGCCTCACTCGATTGTTTAGCATTATCTTCTGGTGAACTTTCCTTGGTCTAAGTAAAAACATAGTTATACTGAAAACTTCTCATATATAATTTCCTTTCTCCTTCATTAGTCATGGAATTATACTTAACTTCTTTTTGCAGCCCTCACCACTATAAATACAGTTCAGTGATGTAGTTAATTCTGTTTGCAGGAAGTAAGGGAAATATTTGTAAGTAAAACAGCTTCTGTCATGTTCAGTCTGCTGAAAACATTCATAGGTTTGTAGGCAAGTACTCGGCAATCAGTCTGCAGACCATTACAAGCCTAGCCAATATAATATATTCAAAAGTTCCCTCCAGTCTCAATGGGGGCAATACAAGATAGATGGGGGGACATTTGAGACTTCCCATCCAGTTATCGAGGTTTGCCTTGAAGGTGACAAAGATGTTACTCAGCATGACATGCGGTGGTTGTTTGTCCAGACAGGAGGGATGTGTTGAGATATGATTCTAAAAAAGTCTCAAGAAACACCTTAAAACTCACTGGCTATGCCCTTGCTGTTACCCAGACCAATCTTCTGGGTTTTTCTGCTGCTATCTCTTGACTTCCTACTTTCCTCCACTCTTTACTGTCTACCCCTCTGAGGTAGTTGCACCCATAAGCTATCTGAACTACTTCGGTTATGTATGTATCCTTGAAGGTAGTATTCCTGCCTGTCCTTATACTTCCTCCTTTTTCTACTACCACTGCTGACCCCCTTGGAAGTAGTAACTGGAGTAAACTAGAATAACCGAGGATATGAATATATCTTAACAATGTTTTGGGAATTGCCTTAGATATTCATACTGTGAAAATGATTTGTAGGTGTATTATGTTTTAATGTAATGTATTTCATAGTCTTACCCATAATTTAAATTGTAATACTTTTTCTTGTACATTGTAAAATGTTTTGTTGTATATATGTGGAGCTTTTCTCCCCGGGCCTGTACTGAAAATGGAAATATATCCAGCTGGACCAGCCCGGTCAAGAAATGTAAAATAAATAAAAATAAAATAAAAAACTCAGCAACAGGACTTATTTATCTAATAATAAAGATTTAGGTTCTACAATTGCATATTTGAGGAACCAGTTCTTGTGCAAAAGATTAGGTAGTCAAGGAGAATCAGGTCCTTTATGACTTAAAAGGCCAGTTATAGGTTACCAAAGAGGAATCTATAAAACACTAAGTACAGAGAGAGGTCTGCAGTCTGTCCTAATAACGTGAGGGTCTTTAGGACAATGACCATTTTAGTTACTTTTAAACGGGCCACCTGTAACTCACCACTCAGATGTCAGACAACCACGCAGCTATCCACAACGTGACACATGGATTTATATTCAGATTTACAAGTATGTAAACGCACCTACATACGGAATAATGTTGAAAGCCTTGGCAAGCTCCAGGTATGTTGTACCTACTCTGTAACTGCTATTCACTGCTTCAATGACTTTCTCAAAGAAATGAACTAAGTTAAGGAGGTGGGAACCAGCCTTTGGGAAAGCTGATTTGATGGGAGTCTAGGGTTAAAAGATTTTCAACACAGATTTAAATATGAGGCTAGTAAGACTGATGAGTCTAGTTGCCAGGGTGTGTCATCCTTGTGAAATGACATTACATTGGTTGTTTTTTAGGCTTCAGGAATGTAATCAGTGGACAGGCTTAGATAAAGGGGTTAAGTAATAGTTCAGATAGTCCATACTTGGTGCTAATAATAAGGCAAGCCTGTATGCTGTACAACACCTTGGATGATGTGTCATTAGATTTCCGAGAACTGAGAGAATTTGTTCCATATTACTTAGAGGAGGTGCCTGGGACCTTGGAATCTGTGGAAGGAATAGAACTGTGGGTGGAGTAAACTTTACACTAAACTTGTCAAGTAGGAAAGTGACCATTTCCTTTGTGGAGTCACTCCAAACATTGCTGGAGGTCAGCGTTTAACTTCCTTAAAGAGATAAATTGTAGGTATTTCTGGTATCAGTGACTATTTCAGATTATACTCAGGTTATTTCCCCCTCCACATTGGTCCCATGTCTCTTTTACCTGTAACGAACTATGGGGGTTAAAACCAGGACCCTTAGCAAGGCAAGAGCCCTACTGCCCATTCATTCCTGCCTGGGAAGCTCACTTAGCCAATTTATACCCCAGTGACAAGAATCAGGTGGTAGGGCATAAGAAGTGTTTGGTCAGAGGCTCATGCTCCATGGATGCATCACCTAGTGCTCCCACTAGGTGTCACCAAAGTAACAAGTTGGTTTTGTCTCCCTCCCACCAGTATAAGTGAGCCTGTGGGGTCGTTCACTTCCATCCTACGTAGGTAGCTCTGTCAGATGGGTTCCTATTATGTTATCGAAGTTTTACAACTTTGAATGTCATATGGTCGAACCCATATGTTCAAAGTTGTAAAACTTTGAATACTTAAAAAAAAAAAGAAAAAAGAAAAAACTTACCTGACGGTTGTAAGCAGGTGGACAAGCCCCCCCTGCACCCCCCACACCCCACGCTCTTTAAATATACCAACTCTGATATTGCACTACAGTGTAGTAAAGGGAAATCTTCCCTTTCCGCACTATACTGCATTGTAGTGTGGTCTTGGAGTTGGTATATTTAAAAAGCAGGGGGTGTGGGGGGGTGCAGGTGGGCTTGCCCCCCTGCTTACAACCGTCAGGTAAGTTTTTTTTTTTTTTAACGTTTTCGAAGTTTTACATCTTCCAACATATGGGATCAACCATAGAGCGTTTCAAGTTGTAAAACTTTGATAATGTAGTAGGAACCCCTGTCAGACACCCGAGCTGCTGAATGAACTGTTCACATCCAGATTTGAGCTTCCTAATGGTACCATTGGCTCTCTGTTGGTTTCCTTTAGTGTTACCTTAAGGTAAGATGAATGAAGCCTCTTGTAAGCATTTAAGTACTTACTTTCTCCTATTATGTAGTTTTATTTATATGGGTTTTCCAACATAGAGGTTTCCTTGTAAATTTCCTATTAGATTTGGTACAGGTAGGGATGGCAGAATCTATTCTGGACATCAAGTCATTGAAGAAGGTGTGCTTTTGAGAAGTCCCTAAACATGAAGCTATCTGGAGGGGAAGTGCCATCAGCCTTAAAGGAAAAGGTCACTGATTTGGTATCTAATTTAATGAGGGAAGATGATATACCAGTAAGAAGATACTGTATATGTGATGACAACATGGAGGGAATTTAGTCCCCTGATAAGATGGCTAATTGGGAAGTATTGGCAGTTATAATGTCAAAGGAACATTAGGCATGGTGACTATTGTTGGTATACACCAGCCATCTTATTAACAGACAGGTGAAGCTCCCAAGTATAAAAGTGTTGAGATTATTTGACAGAACACTTGTTGTGAGCAGGGGACACACAGGATGAAAAATAGCTATTATATATAGCATGCAATTGATTTTCATTTGTTTAGGGTAATTTGAACGTGTAAAAGTTCATACCTGGGTGTCCATAGAATCCATCAAGCGGCCATGGTGTCCATGACATCTACAGAATGATCTCAGAAATACAACAGGTGGGAGGAAGATGTAATGAAGCCAATGATTTGTGCTCTGCCTTGAGGAGTTAGGGGAGTGGCCTTATCTCTCCGTCAGATCCTAAGATGCTGGAAAACACAACCAAAAAACAAAGAGGAGAGAGGAACAAGGTAGGCAAGGGGTAAAATGGTGACATGGAATGTCTGGGGTTCATTCTCAATTAATGAAAATAAAAAAAATGTTATTCAAAAGATTTTAAGGGAGACAGGTTATAGAACTGATACAAAAAGTAAAGCTTAGTTTTAAAGACATTTTTGATTGATGAGTGTGGACTATCCAGGGTTAGAGGTGAACCAGAAACAAGGTGGAGGCAAAGAGGAGGGTCTCTATTCCCATCAGCAATGGTTTAGGCATGGTTACAGACAAGGTGCCAAATAACCCAATGGGAGGTGAATAAGTATGAAGTGCAGGGTATGGAGGCAGGATATGGGGCAATAGTTTAAATGTGATCTGAACAGGAATGGTGGTCTATTCTCTCAGACCTACTTAAAGGTATGGGAACAAGTGGGAAGTCAGATAAAACTGGAGGTGATAAGAGGAGATTTGAATGCACCTCTGGAGCCAGAATTGGACAGAATGTTTTGATGGAATTAATATTGCACAGAGATGAGGAGACACTGCAGGAGGAAGAGGAAGCAGGAAGGTGAAATCCATGGAAGAGACATACTGAGTGCATAAAGGAATATGCCTTGCCGAGAGATACCCCTGCCCAAGCTACTAGGTTATTGGATAGATGTTTAAGTAGGGTGATGAGATGAGAGCAGGAAGGGGGGTAAGGGCTATAGGGGTTAAGGACAGTATCATCTCAAATTGTGTCCTAGTGGTGAATAAAGTTAAAGAGTGAAAAGGTGGGGGTGGGGTAAGAGGTGGATATAAGCACATTATAAACCTTGGAAGGAGACTCACAGGGTAGCACTTGGATAAAATCTGTCTCAGGTGACAGAGGGGCAATCAGGCAAGCAGTAAAGCTCTGAGTGAAGAGTGGTAGGGTGGGATAAATGGGGTAAAAAACAGTATTAGATGACAGACATGAAAAGATATAAAAAGAATAGGTGAAGGCTTGGATATGATAGCAAGACAGGGAGTTTTTTTTATATGTTCAAATGTGGCTGCAGAAAATGGAATTGGAGGGAGGAATAGTTACATAACACCTGAGGAACAGAGAATCTAATGTGAAACTGAGACCATGATGACAATGTGCCCAGAGGGACAGAGATTCCAATGAGAGACTGAGACCATGGTAACAATGCGACCTGAGGAACACAGAATCCAATGAGAGACTGAGACCATGGTGACAATGTGGCCAGAGGAACAGAGAATCCAATGAGAGACTGAGACCATGATGACAATGTGCCCAGAGGGACAGAGATTCCAATGAGAGACTGAGACCATGATGACAATGTGGCCAGAGGAACAGAGAATCCAATGAGAGACTGAGACCATGATGACAATGTGCCCAGAGGGACAGAGATTCCAATGAGAGACTGAGACCATGGTAACAATGTGACCTGAGGAACACAGAATCCAATGAGAGACTGAGACCATGGTGACAATGTGGTCAGAGGAACAGAGAATCCAATGAGAGACAGAGACCATGATGACAATGTGCCCAGAGGGACAGAGATTCCAATGAGAGACTGAGACCATGATGACAATGTGGCCAGAGGAACAGAGAATCCAATGAGAGACTGAGACCATGATGACAATGTGCCCAGAGGGACAGAGATTCCAATGAGAGACTGAGACCATGGTAACAATGCGACCTGAGGAACACAGAATCCAATGAGAGACTGAGACCATGGTGACAATGTGGCCAGAGGAACAGAGAATCCAATGAGAGACTGAGACCATGATGACAATGTGGCCAGAGGAACAGAGAATCCAATGAGAGACTGAGACCATGATGACAATGTGCCTGGAGGGACAGAGAATCCAATGAGAGACTGAGACCATGATGAGAACTGTACAGGAAGAATATCAGGCAGATGTATGGGGAGACAATGGTCATCTAACTGACAAAAAATTTCAGGAAAGGTAAGGGTGAGAGTGCTTCTGGGAGAGGAGGAGGAGGAGCATGTCAAAGGATGATCTGAGTACCCAAGAAGTGTTTAATTATTTGTTATGAAGAACTACATAAATGTACATCACAAAAGGGAGATTGATGGGTAAAAGAGGGCAAACAGTGAAGGGATACAGAGTAGCAGGAGGCAAGAGTTTGAGATGTAGAATGTATAAACAGCAAAAGAGAAGGTTAATGAAACTATGGATCTTCAAATGACATAAGCCTGGGGGTGGATGATGTTCAGATGGCTTGCCTTATGAATTCTATCAATGTGCAGGAGATGCAGCAATGAAAGTCTTAACAGAGGACTTTAATGCAATGGGAGGGTAAAGGCCTCAATTTCTGGGCAGATAGCAAGGGTGGCATTTTCAGGTACAGTCCTGTCTCATTAATAAACATAACAATTGTGTCAAAGCTCATAGGCACTCATCTGGATAGCATATTATTCCAGATTATATAGAAGGGACAGACCAGCTTCATTAAAGTTAGACAGAAGGTTGATAATTAGTGGACATTAACTGATGTTATGACTCAAATGGAAAAAGTCATCTTGATGGAAATCATGGGGTTGTTTTTGATGTAAAGGAAACCTAAAGGTTTGAGAAGGACTGAGGGGGACTTTGAGTGATATTTTGTATTGAAGGGGACTGGCAAGAGATAGTGAGTCGTGACAGCTGTTAAATGTAAACAGATGAGGCCACAGATCTTTGTTAAATGGTGTATACTGAGGGAAACTGGTATCTACAGAGGAAATAAACAAGGGGCACCATTATTCTGGGTCTGTTTTCACTGGCAAAACAAGTATCATGTAGGGTTAAGTGGAAGAACTAAACAAATATTCAGGAAAATGAGGAAAAAGATGTTTGAAGAAGACTGCTTTTTAATACTGATAATGCTGAGTGGACAATAAAAAGTGTAGAGAATTTTAAAGAGTTTGGCGACATATCCAGTTGAATGTGGAATATGAAAAAAACAGCATGTTGGTTAGACTGGGAGGAGATAAAGGGAAAGAAAAGTTGTTACTGGATTCAGTAAAGACTGGGAACTTCAAACCTGGTTGTGGAAGTAGGTAATAACATAGAAATCATGACAAGAAATCAAGAAAGTTTGCAGGTTATAGAAAGGGGACAATTATGGATAGACTGGATAAAGAGGTAGGGAGCTGAATGGGGGTACAATTATGGATAGACTGGATAAAGAGGTAGGGTGCTGAATGGGGGTACAATTATGGATAGACTGGATAAAGAGGTAGGGTGCTGAATGGGGGTATAATTATGGATAGACTGGATAAAAAGGTAGGGAGCTGAATGGGGATACAATTATGGATAGACTGGATAAAGAGGTAGGGAGATGAATGGGGGTACAATTATGGATAGACTGGATAAAGATATAGGGTGCTGAATGGGGGTACAATTATGGATAGACTGGATAAAGAGGTAGGGTGCTGAATGGGGATACAATTATGGATAGACTGGATAAAGAGGTAGGGAGCTGAATGGGGGTACAATTATGGATAGACTGGATAAAGAGGTAGGGTGCTGAATGAAGGTACAATTATGGATAGACTGGATAAAAAGGTAGGGTGCTGAATGGGGATACAATTATGGATAGACTGGATAAAGAGGTATGGAGCTGAATGGGGGTACAATTATGGATAGACTGGATAAAGAGGTAGGGTGCTGAATGGGGGTACAATTATGGCTAGACTGGATAAAGAGGTAGGGAGCTGAATGGGGTACAATTATGGATAGACTGGATAAAGAGGTAGGGTGCTGAATGGGGTACAATTATGGATAGACTGGATAAAGAGGTAGGGAGCTGAATGGGGTACAATTATGGATAGACTGGATAAAGAGGTAGGGTGCTGAATGGGGGTACAATTATGGATAGACTGGATAAAGAGGTAGGGAGCTGAATGGGGTACAATTATGGATAGACTGGATAAAGAGGTAGGGAGCTGAATGGGGGTACAATTATGGATAGGCTGGATAAAGAGGTAGCGAGCTGAATGGGGATACAATTATGGATAGACTGGATAAAGAGGTAGGATGATGAATGGGGGTACAATTATGGATAGACTGGATAAAAAAGTAGGGTGATGAATGGGGGTACAATTATGGATAGACTGGATAAAGAGGTAGGGTGCTGAATGGGGGTACAATTATGGATAGACTGGATAAAGAGGTAGGGTGATGAATGGGGGTACAATTATGGATAGACTGGATAAAGAGGTAGGGTGCTGAATGGGGGTACAATTATGGATAGACTGGATAAAAGGGTAGGGTGCTGAATGGGGGTACAATTATGGATAGACTGGATAAAGAGGTAGGGAGCTGAATGGGGATACAATTATGGATAGACTGGATAAAGAGGTAGGGTGATGAATGGGGGTACAATTATGGATAGACTGGATAAAGAGGTAGGGTGCTGAATGGGGGTACAATTATGGATATACTGGATAAAGAGGTAGGGAGCTGAATGGGGATACAATTATGGATAGACTGGATAAAGAGGTAGGGTGATGAATGGGGATACAATTATGGATAGACTGGATAAAGAGGTACGGAGCTGAATGGGGATACAATTATGGATAGACTGGATAAAGAGGTAGGGAGCTGAATGGGGGTACAATTATGGATAGACTGGATAAAGAGGTAGGGTGCTGAATGGGGGTACAATTATGGATAGACTGGATAAAGAGGTAGGGTGCTGAATGGGGGTACAATTATGGATAGACTGGATAAAGAGGTAGGGAGCTGAATGGGGGTACAATTATGGATAGATTGGATAAAGAGGTAGGGTGATGAATAGGGATACAATTATGGATAGACTGGATAAAGAGGTAGGGTGATGAATGGGGGTACAATTATGGATAGACTGGATAAAGAGGTAGGGTGCTGAATGGGGGTACAATTATGGATAGACTGGATAAAGAGGTAGGGTGCTGAATGGGGATACAATTATGGATAGACTGGATAAAGAGGTAGGGAGCTGAATGGGGATACAATTATGGATAGACTGGATAAAGATGTAGGGTGATGAATGGGGGTACAATTATGGATAGACTGGATAAAGAGGTAGGGTGCTGAATGGGGGTACAATTATGGATAGACTGGATAAAGAGGTAGGGTGCTGAATGGGGATACAATTATGGATAGACTGGATAAAGAGGTAGGGTGATGAATGGGGGTACAATTATGGATAGACTGGATAAAGAGGTAGGGTGATGAATGGGGATACAATTATGGATAGACTGGATAAAGAGGTAGGGTGCTGAATGGGGGTACAATTATGGATAGACTGGATAAAGAGGTAGGGAGCTGAATGGGGGTACAATTATGGATAGACTGGATAAAGAGGTAGGGAGCTGAATGGGGGTACAATTATGGATAGACTGGATAAAGAGGTAGGGAGCTGAATGGGGATACAATTATGGATAGACTGGATAAAGAGGTAGGGAGCTGAATGGGGGTACAATTATGGATAGACTGGATAAAGAGGTAGGGAGCTGAATGGGGGTACAATTATGGATAGACTGGATAAAGAGGTAGGGTGCTGAATGGGGGTACAATTATGGATAGACTGGATAAAGAGGTAGGGAGCTGAATGGGGATACAATTATGGGTAGACTGGATAAACAGGTAGGGAGCTGAATGGGGGTACAATTATGGATAGACTGGATAAAGAGGTAGGGAGCTGAATGGGGGTACAATTATGGATAGACTGGATAAAGAGGTAGGGTGCTGAATGGTGGTACAATTATGGATAGACTGGATAAAGAGGTAGGGAGCTGAATGGGGGTACAATTATGGATAGACTGGATAAAGAGGTAGGGTGCTGAATGGGGGTACAATTATGGATAGACTGGATAAAGAGGTAGGGAGCTGAATGGGGTACAATTATGGATAGACTGGATAAAGAGGTAGGGTGCTGAATGGGGGTGCAATTATGGATAGACTGGATAAAGATGTAGGGAGCTGAATGGGGATACAATTATGGATAGACTGGATAAAGAGGTAGGGTGCTGAATGGGGGTACAATTATGGATAGACTGGATAAAGAGGTAGGGTGCTGAATGGGGGTACAATTATGGATATACTGGATAAAGAGGTAGGGTGCTGAATGGGGGTACAATTATGGATAGACTGGATAAAGAGGGAGGGTGCTGAATGGGTGTACAATTATGGATAGACTGGATAAAAAGGTAGGGAGCTGAATGGGGGTACAATTATGGATAGACTGGTTAAAGAGGTAGGGTGCTGAATGGGGTACAGTAATGGATAGACTGGATAAAGAGGTAGGGAGCTGAATGGGGATACAATTATGGATAGACTGGATAAAGAGGTAGGGAGCTGAATGGGGATACCATTATGGATAGACTGGATAAAGAGGTAGGGTGCTGAATGGGGGAACAATTATGGATAGACTGGATAAAGATGTAGGGTGCTGAATGGGGGTACAATTATGGATAGACTGGATATAGAGGTAGGGTGCTGAATGGGGATACAATTATGGATAGACTGGATAAAGAGGTAGGCAGCTGAATGGGGGTACAGTTATGGATAGACTGGATAAAGAGGTAGGGTGCTGAATGGGGATACAATTATGGATAGACTGGATAAAGACGTAGGGAGCTGAATGGGGGTACAATTATGGATAGACTGGATAAAGAGGTAGGGTGCTGAATGGGGGTACAATTATGGATAGACTGGATAAAGAGGTAGGGAGCTGAATGGGGGTACAATTATGGATAGACTGGATAAAGAGGTAGGGTGCTGAATGGGGGTACAATTATGGATAGACTGGATAAAGAGGTACGGTGATGAATGGGGGTACAATTATGGATAGACTGGATAAAGAGGTAGGGAGCTGAATGGGGATACAATTATGGATAGACTGGATAAAGAGGTAGGGAGCTGAATGGGGGTACAATTATGGCTAGACTGGATAAAGAGGTAGGGTGCTGAATGGGGGTACAATTATGGATAGACTGGATAAAGAGGGAGGGTGCTGAATGGGGATACAATTATGGATAGACTGGATAAAGAGGTAGGGAGCTGAATGGGGGTACAATTATGGATAGACTGGATAAAGAGTTAGGGAGCTGAATGGGGATACAATTATGGATAGACTGGATAAAGATGTAGGGTGCTAAATGGGGGTACAATTATGGATATACTGGATAAAGAGGTAGGGTGCTGAATGGGGGTACAATTATGGATAGACTGGATAAAGAGGTAGGGAGCTGAATGGGGATACAATTATGGATAGACTGGATAAAGAGGTAGGGTGCTGAATGGGGGTTCAATTATGGATAGACTGGATAAAGAGGTAGGGTGATGAATGGGGGTACAATTATGGATAGACTGGATAAAGAGGTAGGGAGCTGAATGGGGGTACAATTATGGATAAGACTGGATAAAGAGGTAGGGTGCTGAATGGGGGTACAATTATGGATAGACTGGATAAAGAGGTAGGGTGCTGAATGGGGGTACAATTATGGATAGACTGGATAAAGAGGTAGGGTGCTGAATGGGGGTACAATTATGGATAGACTGCATAAAGAGGTAGGGAGCTGAATGGGGTACAGTTATGGATAGACTGGATAAAGAGGTAGAGTGCTGAATGGGAGTACAATTATGGATAGACTGGATAAAGATGTAGGGTGCTGAATGGGGGTACAATTATGGATAGACTGGATAAAGAGGTAGGGTGCTGAATAGGGGTACAATTATGGATAGACTGGATAAAGAGGTAGGGTGCTGAATGGGGGTACAATTATGGATAGACTGGATAAAGAGGTAGGGAGCTGAATGGGGTACAATTATGGATAGACTGGATAAAGAGGTAGGGAGCTGAATGGGGGTACAATTATGGAAAGACTGGATAAAGAGGTAGAGTGCTGAATGAGGGTACAATTATAGATAGACTGGATAAAGAGGTAGGGTGCTGAATGGGGGTACAATTATGGATAGACTGGATAAAGAGGTAGGGTGCTGAATGGGGGTACAATTATGGATAGACTGGATAAAGAGGTAGGGTGCTGAATGGGGGTACAATTATGGATAGACTGGATAAAGAGGTAGGGAGCTGAATGGGGATACAATTATGGATAGACTGGATAAAGAGGTAGGGAGCTGAATGGGGGTACAATTATGGATAGAGTGGATAAAGAGGTAAAGAGCTGAATGGGGATACAATTATGGATAGACTGGATAAAGAGGTAGGGTGCTGAATGGGGGTACAATTATGGATAGACTGGATAAAGAGGTAGGGTGCTGAATGGGGGTACAATTATGGATAGACTGGATAAAGAGGTAGGGTGCTGAATGGGGGTACAATTATGGATAGACTGGATAAAGGGGTAGGGTGCTGAATGGGGGTACAATTATGGATAGACTGGATAAAGAGGTAGGGTGTTGAATGGGGGTGCAATTATGTATAGACTGGATAAAGAGGTAGGGAGCTTAATGGGTGTACAGTTATGGATAGACTGGATAAAGAGGTAGGGAGCTGAATGGGGATACAATTATGGATAGACTGGATAAAGAGGTAGGGTGATGAATTGGGATACAATTATGGATTGACTGGATAAAGAGGTAGGGTGATTAATGGGGGTACAGTTATGGATAGACTGGATATAGAGGTAGGGAGCTGAATGGGGGTACAATTATGGATAGACTGGATAAAGAGGTAGGGAGCTGAATGGGGATACAATTATGGATAGACTGGATAAAGAGGTAGGGTGCTGAATGGGGGTACAATTATGGATAGACTGGATAAAGAGGTAGGGAGCTGAATGGGGGTACAATTATGGATAGACTGGATAAAGAGGTAGGGTGTTGAATGGGGGTACAATTATGGATAGACTGGATAAAGAGGTAGGGAGCTGAATGTGGGTACAATTATGGATAGACTGGATAAAGAGGTAGGGTGCTGAATGGGGGTACAATTATGGATAGACTGGATAAAGAGGTAGGGAGCTGAATGGGGGTACAATTATGGATAGACTGGATAAAGAGGTAGGGAGCTGAATGGGGGTACAATTATGGATAGACTGGATAAAGAGGTAGGGTGCTGAATGGGGTACAATTATGGATAGACTGGATAAAGAGGTAGGGTGCTGAATGGGGGTACAATTATGGATAGACTGGATAAAGAGGTAGGGAGCTGAATGGGGGTACAATTATGGATAGACTGGATAAAGAGGTAGGGTGCTGAATGGGGGTACAATTATGGATAGACTGGATAAAGAGGTAGGGTGCTGAATGGGGGTACAATTATGGATAGACTGGATAATGAGGTAGGGTGCTGAATGGGGGTACAATTATGGATAGACTGGATAAAGAGGTAGGGTGCTGAATGGGGGTACAATTATGGATAGACTGGATAAAGAGGTAGGGAGCTGAATGGGGGTACAATTATGGATAGACTGGATAAAGAGGTAGGGTGCTGAATGGGGGTACAATTATGGATAGACTGGATAAAGATGTAGGGTGCTGAATGGGGGTACAATTATGGATAGACTGGATAAAGAGGTAGGGAGCTGAATGGCGGTACAATTATGGATAGACTGGATAAAGAGGTAGGGAGCTGAATTGGGGTACAATTATGGATAGACTGGATAAAGAGGTAGGGAGCTGAATGGGGGTACAATTATGGATAGACTGGATAAAGAGGTACGGAGCTGAATGGGGGTACAATTATGGATAGACTGGATAAAGAGGTAGGGAGCTGAATTGGGGTACAATTATGGATAGACTGGATAAAGAGGTAGGGAGCTGAATGGGGGTAGAATTATGGATAGACTGGATAAAGAGGTAGGGTGCTGAATGGGAGTACTAAACACTTTGAAGTGAAAGGTATTTGCACAGGTGCTGCACATGATCGGGGGTGTTCTGTTACTAACAGCAGATGACAGGCTCGAAGGGCCACAGAGGTTGGAGGAGTAATGGATAGCAGGGAGTAAAGGAGGCTGACCTCAAACGATAGGGTGTGAGCAGGGAGGAGATGGGAAGAAGGAAACCTCTCTCACTTTGTAACAAGGCACTAACTTTTACAAGAGTGCAGGGAGGTAGCAGAGTGACGTTACCCTGAGAGATGTGAACTGGTGGATAACAGGCATTCCAAAAACAGAGGGAAATCTGAAGACCAGCAGAAGGGAGAAGAGAAAGTTAAAGCAGGGGAAATACCACAACCTCCATCAGAACTTGCAAGAGGAATAAAGAAGTAGCAACATATAAGATGGGGAACTGCAAAAGGAACAGCACCGGGGCGTCTCAGGATGGACTGATGCACAAGGAAGGTGTCAAGACATACGTGGTGGGTTCTGACATAGTAGGATGGAAGAGCTACTAGAGAATATGAAGGTAGTAATTGATGGAGGAGGAGAAACTAATCGATTAGAGGGTGTAGTACTCATTACAGATTCAGGGCAAATGTGAACATAATAGGAAGCAGTCACGGAAGTGATGACGGAAGAAAAGGATGGTTGTGCTATGTTATGGTGGGGGGGGGTCCAAGATACTGAGTGGTTGTTTCTGTTCTATGGCTGGTGAGTGAAACACATATTCAGCATAACCTCTCATAGCCCACCCCAATCTCCATCAGCACAGGGAAGGAGCAGGGGAGTTAGGCCAGCAGACAAGTCAGTCATCAAATAGATGATGGCTTAGTTGCTGAGCCCTGGTGGGGAAATCTACCACTTTGAGCCTGCATGAGGAAAGGAGATCCTCTTGGAGAAGGGGATAAAGAGGATCCACTGGGAAAGGACTTATAGGTGGAGGCAATTGGCCAGCAGAGAGAACTTAATGGCCAGCTGTTAGGGAAGCAAAAAAAAAAAACGTGCTGGAGAAGTGATCAGAAAGTGATCGCAACCACCTGGTTTAGACCCAGCAGTAGATTTAATCAAATGGCAAAATGTTGCATCTTGTCAGTTTTCTCCCACAACCAAAACCTCTGTAAGGATGGCAGGTGCCCAGGCTCAAATCCAAAGTATCTTGTTTTCATCTGGTCTTAATGAACATTTGTAATAATTGTTTAATTGGGTTCAATTATTCTATTATATTTTGATATATAATGTGGTGCTTTTACTTTTTGAGTTTCACATTGAAAAAGGCCATTGGGCCGAAACCGGTCTGTTTCTTGTGTTTTTACACATTAAAATATGTATGCTCCAGTTGAGTGCTGGCTATTTGTTCTTAGATAACTTGTCAGTTTTCCCGTACATGACTATTTTCTTTTTCAGGTTATTTGAAATACAGACATCACTATCTTATCCTTAGCAATATAGTTGCTAAAAAATGACGCCGGTACCATTTCTTTCTATTTAGAATAAATCTACTCAAATAGACAATCAATACAGTTTCTTTAAGGCAACAAATAAGGGGGGGTTAATTGCTATACATAAATAAAATAATTACAAGAGCTTTAAAGCCTGTGTACATATCTTTTCTCATTTCTAACTCCCGGAGTTCAGTTCTAGTCGACCAATAACATATTGTGTGTATGTGACCTTTGGCCAATCAGTTTTCAGCTAGCTTTTGTAACTAAAGGCACATGTAGTATGATCTGTCTGGCTTTCAGGTTGTGCTAAACTAGGACTATTAGTCTGAATTCAAACAGTAAAAGAGGTGTTGTAACCCTGTCCAGTCTTGCATAGGCAATAAATAGCTGACTTCTTCTTCTTCTTTTGGCTTTTTCCTGGTTAGGGGTCGCCACAGCGGATCACCTTGTCCACTCATGATTGGCAGTGGAGTTTTACAGTGTCGAGTTGCCAGCCCGGCGCCCAACCTTCCACAGAAGGCACACACACACACGCACACACTCACACCTAGGGCCAATTTAGAGTGTCCAACCCATGCCTTTTGGATGTGGGAGGAAACCAGACCACCCGGAGGAAACCCACGCGACCACAGGGAGGACATGCGGATTCCGCACAGAAGACAGCCCAGCCGTGGATCGAACCGGAGAACCTCTTGCTGTGAGGCAGCAATGCTAGGCAATAAATAGCTGACTAAAAAGCTAAAATGAAAACAAATGGAGCTGGGGCTCCACTGGCATTAATATGTTAGCCACTGAATCTATGGGCAAGCAATTCTGAAAGCAGGTAGTCTAACATTATTGACTGCTTTATCAATTAGCTGTTTAAAACACTTGATTCTGATGTGGAACTTAGGGCAGCAAAATGAAACAGCAGTTAGCATTAGTGCTTCAAGTGTTTGCATTTCCAGTTTGGCTGTTGTCTAGGGGACCTTCCATGGAGAGTAAGTATGTCTTTCCTCTGCCCATGTGGGCTTTTGCTTGGTGCTGCAGTTTTTTTTCTAACATATGAAGGATATGGCATGAGTGATATGTTGATTCTGCAAGTTACCTGTAGATAAGCACATTCCGTGTGTGTGTTTGTGTACAGAGCTGCATTTGGCTCTTGTAACATCCAGTCCTGAGATGAGAAGAAAAGAAAAAAAAAGATTCATAGGTTTATACTATGGTAATAAACAACATAGCATGCTTTCAACTTTGAATTATAGTAAAGTCTCATTGAATGAGTTAAACCAAGCATATCAACATATAAAGAATCATTTAAGTGATTTGTTTATAGAAGGCAGCATTTCTTTAGAATTGTATCATTATTTAACTATGTCAGCACCTCTCACTCCGGTTATTTTCGGAGTTCCAAAATTACATAAGAGCATGGTGGATCCTCCATTTAGGACCATAATTGATGGGCATAAATCCATAACTTATGCATGTGCCAAATGGATAGAAGGCAAGTTAAAGGAGGTTTTGAAAACTGAGCCTCAAATATGCCGTGATTCATGGCACGTGTTAAATCATTTAAATTCTATCCTGTTTGATGCTTGTTATGGATTTTTAATGGTTGATATTAAAGATCTGTATACCGTTATTCCCCAAGATTTGGGCATGGAATGGGTCAGGGAATTTTTACACATTAAACATCTTCCTGGAATAGATATTGTCCTAATTGTCTCTTTGTTAGACGTGGTGTTAAAGAATAACTATTTCATGTTCAAGGGTGAGCATTTTTTGCAGACATCAGGCATGGCTATGGGTTCCCCTTGTGGAGGGAGCTTTGCCAATGCGGTAATGGCATACTGGGAGCGTACTTTTTTGTTCCCTCATCCCCTTTTCAACGACATGGCGATTTGGTATACTACTTTGAACTTCAGCAAACCACCAAAAAACAACCAAAAAAGTTCTGGTCTACCATTAATAATCTACTCACCCCAGGCAAAGTAGTTACACCACACCCACAGAATTTAGACCCTGATAATCCCTCTTTAATTGCCAATAACTTCAATACCTTCTTTACTACCTCCATACAAAGTCTAGCCAACCACCTATCTCCTGACTCATCCCAACTCCTCTTAAGTAACATCAACAACTCCCTACTTCCCCTTCAATTTCAACCCATACCTACCTCTTATATACAATCTCTTACAAAAACTTAAACCAACTACCCCCTCAGCAGACAAGCTTCCTGCAGAATTCCTGCAAATAGCAGCTAAATCTATTGCTTATCCTGTTTCTATCCTAATAAACCGATCTATAAATGAAAGTACTTTTCCAGAAATCTGGAAAATATCACACATTATACCCTTACACAAAGGAGGCAAATCCACTGACCTCTCTAACTATCGCCCTATAGCCCTATTATCTCCTCTAGCCAAAATCATGGAAAAATGTATACATAAACAACTACTTAACCATCTCCTTCAAAACAACCTACTAGCTAACACTCAGCATGGATTCAGACCTTCACATAGTACCACCACTGCACTACTCTCATTTACCAACACCATCAACTCTAACATACAACAACAAACTAACCTCTGCTCTATTCCTAGACTTGTCAAAAGCCTTCGACATGGTCAACCACACACTTCTTCTACACATACTAAAATCCCTTGAATTGGCCTCCTCTTCCTTATCCTGGTTCTCATCCTATCTTGAAAACCGACAACAAGCAGTACTCTGGAAAAACTCTCTATCTACTCTACTGCCTATCTCTTTAGGTGTACCTCAAGGATCTATACTAGGCCCACTCCTATTCTCCATTTTTATTAATGATCTCCAGTCATCTATCCAGAACACAACCTGCATACAATATGCAGATGATTCTACCATTATATGCACAGCTTCCACTCAATCTGAACTCCAGTCATTGACACAATCTACCTTTTCATCAGTAGAAGAGTGGTTCTCAAAAAGATGTCTTCTCCTGAACCCCAAGAAAACAAAACTGCTACTTTTCACCCCTACCCATAAATCTTCTCAACTTCACTTCACTGTTACTGCAAGTGACAACTCCGTCATCTCCCCTGATTCTACTACCAAACTGCTAGGTGTTACTATTGATAATAATCTTAACTATGATTACCACATCAATAACACTATAAAAGCAGTTAATACAAAGATTGGTTCACTGTACAGAATTAAACCTTTCCTTACACCAGAAGCACGGACCACCTTAGCACAATCTCATCTCATCTCTACACTAATGTATGCTTCTTCTATCTACACTAATCTCTCGAAAAGCAACCTAAAGAAACTGACTACATCCTACCACAATATAGCTCGCTTTGCCACAGCATCCCAGTATAGAACTCACCACTGTCTCAACCTAAAACACTTACACTGGCTAGAACTTCCTAACAAGCTCAAATATCAACAACTCTTAATAACTCATAACATTTTGTACCAACCTTTAAAGACTCCTGCTCTTAATAACCTCCTAATCCCCTATAATAACTTGAAACAGCTCTGAAAAGCTACAGGTCAACACAACTAGAATTACAAATTCAGCAGGTAACTGCCTTTTCTCCAACTCAGTTGGCAAAATATGGAATAACCTCCCCTCACACATCACCTCACTAGCCTCCTTTCCTCTTTTCAAAAAACAACTTCTTGTATATCTGAACAACTTTTGGCTCTGTTCCTGTACAAATCCAGGCTAATATACTTTCATCTTTCTTCTGTTATATTCCCAGTTATCTAAATTGCAACCTTTCTCTAGTATATCAAAGGACCTAATTGTACCCTAATGAATTACTGTCTCTCTTAAAATGTGGATAGTAATATGACTTTTTATTACTTGATCTAGACTGATATCTAAGCATTTTTGCTCAATGTATGTAACAGACGTAATTATTGTAAATGATTTAATCATTAATTCTTATAACCTTGTTTTATAACCTTGTTTTATCTTGGAGCTTTTCTCCCCGGGCCTCCACTGAAAATGGAAATTATCCAGTTGGACTAGCCCGGTCAACAAATGTAAAATAAAATAAATAAAATAAATAAATTGTTACCAAGATGATATATTCATCATCTTAAAAGGGTCTAAACAGGATGCGCAGACTCTAGTGAATACCATGACTACTCTCCCTTCATTTTTGGAATTTACATTTCAATATGATGATGATAGCATCAATTTCTTAGATATTCATTTGTACAAGGATGTATTAAATTTCAGGTTTAGATCCCTGATTTACAGGAAACCTTTCTACAGTAATTCCTTTTTGCATTTTTCCAGTAATCATCCTTTTTTCCAAAAAAGAGGTATTATTAAAGGTCAATTGGTCAGGGCATCTAGGATGTGTTCGGGTGAAGTCGATTTTGTACAAGAATGTAATAATTTAAAAACTATGTTTTTAAACCATGGATACCCATTAAAGCTGTTTCAAAGTATAAGGAGGAAAGTCACGGATAAGAGATCTAGTGGTGCTTTAGGCCCTTTATTAATTAATCATGAGATGTCCCATTCTAGCAATAATGCACAGCCTAACTTGGCCAATATTAAAGATAACAGGTATGTTACTAGTTTTATAACTCAATTCAATGATATGTTGGCATGTTTTAAAGACATTTTAAATTATAATTGGAACATCATTTTACAACAACAGTCTCTCAGTAAGGTTCTGGGTGATAGACCTACAATTGTGTTCAAAAAAGGTACGAATTTGAAATCATTATTCGAAGTACCACTAAAACAGTTTAGATATCACAAAGGTATGCATAAATGTGGTAGATGCCACTATTGTAGGTACATCCTTACTGGGCATTTTTTTTATTGTCAATGGCATAAAATATGCTATTCACGATAAATGTAACTGTGAGAGTCAAGGGATGGTTTATGTCCCTGTCATTGTCCATGCTGGTGTGAACGACCTGAGACGTACCTCCCTAGACTACATGAAAAGAGACATAGAGGAGCTCTCTGATTATGTAGCCCAGGCAGGTATGACCCTGACCCTGAGCAGCATCCTTCCTTCACCAAGAATGATGCCACAACATAGAGACAAGATGATCAGCTTTAACAATTGGCTTAATTTCTGGTGTCATTCAAAGGGGATCCAGTGTCTGTCTGCCTGGGATGACATGCTTGACAAGCCACGCTGCTTCACAAGGGATGGCTTGCACCTGTCACCCCTGGGATTCCGGATATTGGCTAAGGCTCTTGCCACCCCCATAGTGCCTTTTTAGGCAAGGCTCAAATTCTAAACCTACCACCCTAGAAAACAAAAATGGGAAGAAACTAAGGGTAATGCTGCTCAATGCCAGAAGTCTAAATCTCAAAATGCACACACTCGAGGCCCTTCTAAATATGGAGAACATCAATGTCTGTGCTGTGACTGAAACCTGGTTCAAGGCTCCTGAGAGCACCCCGGCACTATCAGGTTTTACCTCATATCATGCGTTCCGGCCCCAAAACCCGGACCACACCACAAAAGGAGGGGGTGTATCCATATTCATCAAGGATACCCACACCTCCAGGTTGGTGGCAATGCACGAAGCATCAGAAACCATCCAGGTGCAATTAACCATAGGCAAAACTGCTCTACAATTTGTAGCATGCTACAGGCCACCCTCTCAAACTCAGGAACCCCACACAGCATTCCTGAAGACACTGGAGGGTATAAATGTATCTTCAAACACCATTATATTGGGTGACTTCAACTACCTGAATATAGACTGGGAACATTACTCAAGCCCAAACTTTCTAGCCCAAAGGTTCCTGGAGTTCATAAATTCAAATGCCATGGAACAACTAGTCACTATTCCCACAAGAGGAGAAAATATACTAGATCTCATCATCACAAACATGGGGACAAAATGCTCCACACTGAAAGTATATCCCTCATTGGTGAGATCAGATCATAAACTAATCTCACTGGATAGCCACATCCCGCCCCCACCCCAAACAAAAAAGACCACAGTGAAAAACTTCTCTAAAGCAAACTTCGCACTACTCAAGACTGGTGTGGTATCCTTCAAGGCCCCCGAGCCAGTGGAAACCACAACCCAAGCTGCGGAACCCCTTACAAATGCCTTCTACGAACACCTCCAGGACTGCATGGATCAGGCAATCCCTAATAAAACCAAGACTCTTTCCACCAAGGGCAAACGTCCAGTCTGGTGGACCCCAGCCATAAACAAACTTTACAATAAGAGGAGAAAGCTGTTACATGATAGAGCAAAATCCATAGAAGAGAAGACATGTTTGATCATTATTAGTAAAAAAATACGAGCACTCATAAAATCATCCAAGGCCAACTTTGAGAGAAACATTGCCATAGATTCAAAAGACAATCATAAGGCCTTCTTCAGCTATGTTAGAAACCTGGGTGGAAACTCCCAGATATGCTCAGAATTAGTCCAAAATGATACAAAAATCACTGAACCCACAGACATTGCCAACATACTGGCAGACAGGTTCAGTGCAAACTTCACCCCCCTCTCCCCCCAAAAGGAGAGATAACTATCCCAGTGGAGTGCTGCCTCCCAGACATCTCCAATGTGCAGGTGAAAGCTGCTCTCTCTAAAGCTAAAACACAGCATCAATGGGACCAGATGGTGGCCCCGGCTGTGTGCTACACGAACTCAATGAGGAACTAAACCCGCACATAAGGCAGCTGTTTAATCTTAGCCTTACCACAGGATACATGCCCAAGGAGTGGCGTACAGCAACTGTGGTCCCACTCCACAAAGGTGGTGCCTCTACGGACCCTGGTAATTACCGCCCCATAAGCTTAACAAGCCTGGTCTGCAAAGCTATGGAGAGGATCATAATGGAACTCATAAACAAAGACATAGGGGACTTGCAGACACTGGACCCGACCCAGTTTGGCTTTGTCAAGGGCAGATCATGCCTTTTGAACTTGGTCAACTTCTTCAAAACAGTCACCAAGGCCATTGATTAGGGAAAGGCAGTCCATACAGCCTACCTTGACCTTGCAAAAGCTTTCGACACAATACCCCACTCGGGTATTATAGAGAAACTTACCAGCTTAAATGTAAACCCATATGTCACAAGATGGGTTGCAAACTGGCTAAAGGACAGAACCCACAGGGTTAGAGTAGCTGGCGCCATGTCAGACTCCAAGCCGGTCACAAGTGGTGTCCCACAGGGCTCAGTCGTCCTTGGCCCCCTGTTGTTTGGCATCTATTTCTCAGAAGTACAGGCAAACATAGAAGGACTATGGCTGACAAAGTTTGCAGATGACTGCAAACTGGGAGCCATAGTGGAAAGTACATTGGACACAGATATCCTTCAGAGGGGTCTCACGGAAACTGATAGCTGGTGCCAGAGCCATGGCCTGAAGTTAAATGCCAAAAAATGTATAGTCATACCCTTCGGGAAAAACAAGGTAACCCCAAGCTACCATATAGGTGGCAATCCACTAAGCACAGAAGAGGTTATCAGGGACCTGGGGACCCAGGTTGACAGTGGCCTTTCTTTTGACACTCACATTGCTAAAGTGGTTAGAAAAACCTTCGACATTGCCCACCTGATCATGAAGGGATTAACATCCAGATCAAGTTTGGTCATTGTTCCCCTGTACTCTTCACTTATCAGACCAATGATCGAGTACAATGCCCCATTCAGGATGTATCTCACCCGACACCTGCAGCAATTGAAGAGACCCCAAAAGTTCCTCACCAAAAGGATAAAGGGACTCCAAAATCTGTCATATGCTGCCAGACTGAAGAAACTCCAGCTCTATTCAGTCGCATACCGTCTGCTCAGAGGTGACCTGTGCCTGACATACAAGGCCATGTCCAACCCGGAATTAATGGACATGCTCCACCTCAAAAAATCCAAATCTACCAGATCCACTAGAGCAAGCGACTTAAACCTTAGCACGGATATAAATAGGACATGCTGGAGGGATAGATTTGTCACCCAGAGACTCCCTATGTTGTGGAATAAAATCCCGGTCCATGTGAGGCAGAGCACCTCACTGGCTCTGTTCAAGAGAAATCTTGACCGGTGAATGGGAGATCATAGGTTTACCCAGGGAATCATCTCTGTGTCACTGCTGGACAGAGGCACAACAAACTAATGGGCACAGTATTTTTTAACATAAGGGGTGGCGTAAGCCACAAAACTCTGGGCTAGGCTTATAAATGCCTTAGGGCAGATAGCCTAGTAGAAACCTATGAACCTATGAACCTATGTAGCTTTGTGCCAGAAATGTCCTGCATTTTATTTCGGCAAAACTGAGCGTCAGTTGAAACAAAGGATTTATGAGCATATTTATGCTATTTCTAAGAGCACAAATACAAATGCTTTGGCCAAACACATATCAGAGAATAATACACATTATTTTAAATTTGTAGTTGCTCAGTCAGTGCCAAGAAACCATAGAGGTGGACCTTGGCATTTAAAATAAGAGGAGCAGGAGTTAATGTGGCAGTTAAAAACTAATGCCCACATTTATCCGGGCATTAATGATGCTTGTTCCATCAAATGTTTACTTAAACTTAAAGCATTGGAGCGTTAGGTTTTATATATATATAAAAAAATCTTTTTATATATATATAAAAAAATCTTTTAATACATGTTTGGTATAATACATTTAGGTATAGTTTATGTTACATGTTATTTAACTATATAAGTTTAGGGTATATATGCCTAATTCTAATTTTGAATAATAGGTTTAATATTGGGATTGTGACATTATAACACATGATTTTCTAGGTCTGTTATTTTAGTAGTTGCATTTCAAGTATGCTTCAAACATAGTAGCTGTCTTTTTAAATGGTAAGCCTATAGCTTAATTGAAATTAAGTGATATTAATTTGTTTTAATTAGTTAGTTTATAAAACATGTTTTTTTATAAAAATATGTGTCTAAAGAAGTGCACACAGTAATGTGCATGAAAGCGCTAACACAATAAAGTTTTTTTCAGCGGACTGACTCCTGGTATTGCAATCAGTGTTATTTGTTTTTTATCCAGTTTGTTTGTGTTTTAATTTTATACTATGGTAATGACCATCATAGTTTTTAGAAGTCTAGCTGTGCAACCCAACCCAGTTTTGTCCTCAAGTTCTTGGACATCTATATAGTGGGGTATGTTAGTAAACAGTTATCTAATGGTTTGGAGGGAGTATGTTAGCTAGGGATTAATTTACTTACTGTCAACCTTTGTCTATCAGAGACATAGGGGCCAGACCAAGGGTGACTTTGTGATTTCCCATCCAATGGTTTCTGTTGAATAGGGTCAGGGATTAACTCTACTTCACGTAGTTAAGGAGCTTATTCAGTACCGTGGGGATCATATGAGGCACATATCAGTCTCTTCAGCATGGAATCTACTTCACGTATCAACAATCAACTTATCCACACCCCCACCAGGGGCAGCAATATCCTAGACCTGGTCTTTACCACCATGGGCAACCAGTGTTCCACACCAGAGGTCAATTCCTCATTGGTTAGATCCGACCACAAGATAATCACCCTAGATATCCACATACCACCCCTACCCCTATTAGGGAAACCACCGTAAAACATTTCTCCAAAGCCAACTTCACACTTCTTAAGATAGAAGTGGCAAACTTCACGACACCCATGCTGACGGACAATAAAGGTAGGATTGCTGAAGCCTATACAAATGCACTTTATTAGCACTTACACGAGTGCATGGATCATGCACTCCCTAACAGAACCAAGATACTATCCTCCAAAAAAAGGAAGCCAATCTGGTGGTCCCCTGCCATAAACAAACTCTACAACAGAAGAAAGAAACTGTTGCAAAAAAGAGTAAAATCCCATGATTGGAAGAACTCTGTGGTCAGCCTCAGTAAAAAGCTGAGATCCCTCATAAAATCTTCATGAAGCTAGTTACGAAAACAAAATCGCCACTGATTCTAAAGATAGCCACAAAGCATTCTATAGCTATGTCAAGAATCTCAATGGCAACACTCAGACCTGCTCTGAGTTTCAGCACAATGGCACTAAATATACAGAACCAACTGATATTGCTAACATCCTGGCATATAGGTTCAGTGCTAACTTTACCCCTCTCTCACCCCCTAAAGGACCCATCTCTATAGCAGAAGAATGCAAAGTTCCTGTAATAACGGCTGCACAGGTAAAAACCACACTCTCCAAAGCCAAGAACACAGCATCCATGAGACCTGACAACACCGCAGGCTGCATTCTACATGAGCTACAGAATGAACTGGCATCCCACCTAAGTACCATGTTCAATCATAGCCTCACCTCAGGCTTTGTGCCTACTGAATGGTGCACAGCAACAATTATCCCACGCTACAAAGGGGGAGCTACCACAGACCCTGGGAACTACCCCCCATTAGCCTGACAAGCCTGGCCTGCAAGGCTATGGAACATATCATCATGGAACTTATAAACAATTACATTGGTAATCTCCAAACTCTGGACCCTACCCAGTTTTGGTTTGTAAAAGGCAAATCATGTCTCCTAAACCTGATAGACTTCTTTGAAGCAGTCACCAAAGCCGTAGTGAGGGTAAGGTGGTTCACACAGCCTCTCTAGATCTCGCCAAGGCTTTCAACACAATCCCCCACTCTAGAATTATAGATAAACTCACTAAGCTAGGTTTAAATCCCTATGTCACAAGATGGGTTGCCAACTGGCTTACTGACAGAACCCACACTGTGAAAGTAGCAGACTCCAAATCAGACTTCAGACCAGTGACAAGTGGAGTACCACAGGGATCAGTCCTGGGTCCTCTCCTGTTTGGTATCTACTTCTCTGAAGTAGAGGCTAACACAGAAGGTCTTTGGCTAACAAAGTTCTCAGATGACTGCAAACTAGGAGCCATAATCAAAACTCCTAACGATGTGGACATCTTACAAAAGAGCCTCACTGAAACAGATGCCTGGTGTCAAAGCCATGGCCTCAAGCTTAATGCCAAAAAGTGCATTGTCATCCCTTTTGGTAAAAACTCTGTACCCATGAACTACCACATAGGCTGTAGTCTACTTAACACCAAAAGTGTGATAATAGACCTTGGGACACAGGTGGACAGTAGTCTCTCCTTTGATAATCACATCACCACAGTAGTCAGGAAATCCTTCTACGTGGCACAGCTCATCACAAAAGGATTCTCATCCAGGAAAAAAAGAGGTCATTGTTCCCCTCTACTCATCACTCATTAGACCCATTATAGAGTACAACACCCATTTTGGTATGTACCTCACAAGATATCTATAACAACTGGAAAGGCCACAGAAATACAGAGGATTACTGGCCAAAACAGATGCCCTACGCAGACCGTATCAGAAAACTCCAGCTTTACTCTGTCGCGTATCGCCTACTCAGAGGCGATGTCTGCCTAACATACAAAGCTATGTCAAACACAGAGTTGTTGGATATGCTCCACTTAAAGAAATCCCAATCCTTCCAAGTTACGCACTCTAGGGACCTAAGCCTTATTACCACAATAAACAGAACATGCTGGAGAGACACATTCCTGTCCCAGAGACTTCCCATAATCTGGAACAAACTACCTATCTATATCAAACAAAGCTCCTCATTAGCATTCTTCAAGAAAAATCTTCATGACTGGAAGGGAGATAGGAAATTCACCCTGGGGATCACTTCTGTGGCTCTGCTTGACAGGGGAATAGGAAAATAATTTTCATGGGTGGCAAAAGCCAGGGTACTGTTTGGCTAGACTTATATAGGCCCTAGGGCCAGTAGCCTAGTACCTACCTAATGAACCTATGAATGTAGTTAAGGAGCTTATTCCATACTGTGGGGATCATATCAGGCACATATCAGTCTCTCCAGCATGTTCTAATTATGTTGCACATACTGTGGGGATCATATGAGGCATGTATCAGCCTCCCCAGCATGTTCTAATTATGTTGCACATACCATGGAGATCATATGAGGCACATACCAGTCTCTCCAGCATGTTCTAATTATGTTGCACATACTGTGGGGATAATATGAGGCACATCGTCTCTCCAGCATGTTCTAATTATGTTGCACATACTGTGGTGATCATATGAGGCACATAGTCTCTCCAGCATGTTCTAATTATGTTGCACATACTGTGGGGATCATATGAGGCACATATCAGTCTCTCCAGCATGTTCTAATTATGTTGCAGGCAAAGTTCAGTTTCTTGGATCTAGTGTTTTTGCTGCTGATTATTTTGCAGATGTGCAAGAGATCCATCAGAGCTGCATATGAGAATGCCTTATATGCTAGGCATAGATCGGCTCTCAGTAACCTGTAGGAGACTGAGTAAGTAAATATGGTCTTAAGGTGCTCCCTGCAGGACAGGGTAATCATGCCCTGGATTCTCCTGGAAAGAAACATTGAGGGTGTTCCACCTGTTACAAATGCATGGTTAGGTACATGCCAAAGGGGGCGTTGTACTCAATGATGGGTCTGATAAGGGATGAGTAGAGTGTTACCTTAACTTCCTTTGCTCATGAACTGGGCAACATAGAAAGATTTTCTTACTATCTTGGCTATGTGTTGGTCAAAGGCAGATTACTGTCTACACATGTTCCTAGATCCCTAACTATCAGGTCAACTCTTAGGGGTGTTTTATCAATGAAGTAATTTGCTTGGGTAGACAATTTTGCAAAGGGCACTATAATGCATTTTATTGCATTGAGTTTTAATCCATGGCTTTAGCACCAGTCATTCATTTGTGCCAGACCCTCTTGTAGGATGTTGATGTTGTAGGGGCAAATCTATGACAGCTCCCAATTTACAATTATCTGTGAACCTGGAGAGCCTGAGGCATTTGACATTAACCTTGACTTCCAAGAAGTAGATGCCAAACAGGAGCAGGCCCAGCACAGAGACCGGGATAGTCCACTGGTGGCTGGTCTCCTGGTGGAGATGGTCTCACCTTTCCTGACTTCTTGGCTTCCATCAATGAGCCAACTAGCATTCCTGCGAATTACGTTGGGGGTGTATGCCTAGTTATGAGAGTTTGTCAACAATCGCCAAGTGTGGTATTTTATCAAATTCCATGGCCAGATCAACATAGGTGGTATGCACTGTTTTCCCCCATCCATATTCTTGTTGACTCTCTTAAAGAAATCTGCCAGTTATCAGACTGATGGGTCTGGAGTTCCTGTGGTCAGTTGATGGTCCACCCTTACTAAGATGGATGACCATTGTGACTTTGCATTCACCTGGCACATAACCCGTTTTGAGGCTGTAGTTGAAAAGTGCCTCAAGTGGTCCTGTTAGGTGATGTTTTAGGCTATTTAGGAGGCAACCA
Organism: Protopterus annectens; assembly: GCF_019279795.1. Lineage (NCBI taxonomy): Eukaryota > Metazoa > Chordata > Ceratodontiformes > Protopteridae > Protopterus > Protopterus annectens. The sequence continues at coordinate 1,345,244,129 of NC_056747.1, forward strand.
TGGATGCTGACAGAATTCACTGAAGCAGTGTTTTTGGCCTTAGTGAGCACCTCCAGGACCTGCTCCCTGTTAATAGTAGGGGGATATGCTAAGGGATTTCACAGGGGTAGTGGGAGAAGAGTGGGAGGTGAAGTTAGAAGTAAATTTATCAGCCAGAAGATTTGTAATGTCACCCTGTTCAGTGAAGGTTGTACTGTTTACCACCAGTTCTGCACACTGCTGTGTGCTACCTTAAAGGTTCCTGACATAGCTGAAGAAGGTCTTGTGATTGTCTTTAGCCAGGGAGGCTGTCCTGATCTTGTAACTGGCCTCGTTGAACATTGTTAGATTTCTTAGTTTCTTGTTTAGTTGAATCAGAGAGCTCTTGTCTCTGTGATAGTTACTCTTTCTGATTTTGGCCATGATTTGTTTTCTTTTGTTATATACTGTGTTAAGGTAAGGATTCGACCAGTGGGGTTTGTTTTTGGTGTAAGATCTAGGTTTACATCTGGTAGGTACAGTAGCCTTAATGCAGGCATTTACATGGTTGGACAGGGTTTCTGTAAATAATTCTGCATTGCTAGCTGTGTTCTTGGTGTTTGGGGGAGCACTGAATTCTGACAAACTGTCATTTAATTGGATATAGTTTGCTTTAGAATAGTTCCTAGTTGATGCTGGTTTAGTTGGGTTTTCTGAGTTGATTTTTATTTTGAGGGAGACACCTTTGTGGTCCAACCTCACCAATGAGGATGCAACATGGGGGTGTAGCTGCAATGCTCTCCCATGCTGGTGAGTAGTAGGTCCAAAATGTTTGATCCTCTGGTTGGAGTGAGCACTGTCTGGCCCAGGGTGCTTGTGTTGATAAAGTCCAGGCAATATATCTGTGAGTTTGAGAAGTGTATGTTTCCAGGTCTATAGAGGGGTAGTTAAAGTCTCTCATGAAGATGGTATTTGGTTGGATGGTGGGTGCCTCTTGTAGGTCTAGATAAGGGTTGTAAGCTTTGTGGGTCATAAAAGGGAGACCTATAGCAAGGACATGGTAAAGAACTTTGTCTATGGAGGCTTGGATGTGGATGAACTCCAGAGCATCATCCTGTGTAACCAATCTGGAGTTGTATTTGTTTCTAATGCAGATCATGGTACCTTTACCTTTAGCCACAGTTTGTGCTGTTGTTGGTCTAAATGTGTGGAAGGCACTGTAGCCTTCCACTGCTGGAGTACTTTCTGTGGCTGTAAACCAAGGCTCAGTAACAGCACAGATGTCTGCATTCTCCAGATTGAGGAGAGCTTGTAGGGTATAGTTTCTTGTTTAGACTCCTAGCATTGAGCAATAGCACCTTAGGATTGCTATGAGGATTTTTTGCTGTCTTGGTAGTTTTGTAATTTTGACATTGTCTAAAAGTCTCTAAGGAGGGTGGATAAAGTTTTAGCCAATATCTGAAAGCCCAGGGGAGCCAGATGCACACCATCTTTGACCAAGCAACTTGGTCTATTAACCACATCCTCCCATGCTGATAGGTATTGGATTTCCCTGGAGTGACATCAGAAACTAAGCCAATTATTAAACTTAGTTTCTGTTCATACTGTGACATCATCCTTGGTAAAAGTAGAATGCTGCTCAATGTGAGGCATGTACCAATTTAAAGTAGAATGCTGCTCAATGTGAGGCATGTACCTGTGACACATATCCAGAGAGAACCGTAATATTTCTTGTCATATAGTCCAGTGAGGTATGTCTCACATAATTTAAAGTAGAATGCTGCTCAATGCAAGGCATGTACCTGTCTGACACATATCCAGAGAGAACCATAATATTTCTTGTCATATAGTCCAGTGAGGTATGTCTCACATAATGTAAAGTAGAATGCTGCTCAATGCAAGGTGTGTACCTGTCTGACACATATCCAGAGAGAACCATAATATTTCTTGTCATATAGTCCAGTGAGGTATGTCTCACATAATTTAAAGTCAATTGGACTGTTATAGAATATATTTGTACCTTTGGTACAGAGACCTGAGTACATGTGGGATATTGCTAATCCTACCTCCAGATAGGCAACCAGCTGTTATCTTCTCCTTGTCCATCCAGGTGAGAGGAGTATCTGTGTGGTACAATATGGTCCCCTATGGCAAGAGGACTAAGTAAAGTGTTTGCTTGCCTTATAGGCTTTAATCTTGGGGGATTAGTGGGTGTATGTTTATGTGTGGTGTTAGTGATTGCTGGAGATAGGTGTTGCCATTTGATGGCTTAGGAGGTCTTTGAAGTTTAGGGAGGTTTCTTTTAAGTGCCTCAACTTAACAAGGTTTATGTGTGGTAACCCTTATGTATAAAGGATGTAGTATGTGTGTTCTTGATAACCTTGTTTGTAAGTGAGATTTTTGCCTCCGAGGAAGTTATGTAAGTACATCTCTGCATACTGTGTTAGTTTCTTTAAGGATTAAAAGGTTGTCTGAGTACACGAGACAATTTTCACATTGTCTTAGTATGCCTATATCTACGATGTTGGCCAGACAGACATTAGGAAGTTGGAAATACATGTTGTCAGGTCCTGTATTAGGGTTGGCTATTATGGTTTAGGGACTTGATTCTGCAGGGCTCACCTGAGTGGGGTATAGAGTTAAGGCTAGATGTTAAACAGTGCTATGATATTAGTGTTGTTTGACGTGCTAACTAGCTGCCCTAAGCTTATCTCCATGCAAAGTCTTTCTGTGTTACAGGTTAAAGTTCTAACTACGACCTTTATAAATTTGTTACTATACAGGGTACTGCTAACCATGGCTGTGCTGTGAACAGCTCCATGAAAAAGCTCCTAATTTATAGCAGAATGAAAAAAGCTGTAAACTAGCTCCCTCTGGCTAATAAACAACTATAAATTAAGCTCCCTAAAGTGTTTTCCAACTCAGAGAGACCAGCTAAAAACATTCTGCTACAAGATGGATGGCCCTGGAACTTCTTATTGTAAAGGCACAGCAAAAGTAGCTCTTAAGTGCATATTACCACCAACTAAGTCCCTAAAAAGCCCTCTGGCTGATGAAATAATCTCACTTTAAGCCTCCCTGTGTGTTTCCAAACTCAGACTGACCAGACAGTTTTACTCCTGCCACTAGAACAGCAGTTCCAGTCTTCTTAATGTAAAAACACACTTTGGTTGGCCAAAAGTGAAAAAGTACTAACTAGCTACAACAAGTAATTGTCACTATAAGCCATCTTGTGTGTTTCCCAACTCAGACAGACTAGGCTACCTTTCTATTAGCACTAGAATTGCAGGCTGTCTTCTTAATGTAAAAACACACTTTGGTCAGCCAAAGCGAAAAGATATCAGAGACAAATCAAGCAACTAGCTGCATCAAGTAATGCTCACTTAAGCCTACCTGTGTGTATACCAACTGTGACACACCAGGCTACCTTTCGTCTGCACCAGAATTGCAGTTTGTGTCTTCTTAATGTAAAAGCACACTTTAGTTAACCACAAGTGAAAAGCTACCAGAATCAAATCTAGGAACTAGCTACAAGTAATTACAAGTGATTCAAAGGCAGACAAGCCAGCAATGAGATGCTCACACACTTTAAGGCAAATTCAAAGTGCACTAGCGTTGTCGCCTCACAGTTAGACGTTGCCTGTTCGATTCTCAGTTAGAGCGTCTTCTGTGTAGTGACATACGTGAATGGGCGTTTCTTCGTTGAAGGTTATGTGTTAGGCCCAGCAAGCCAGTACGTAAAACTCTACTGCCAGTCTTTAGCTGACCGGAATTCCGCTGTGGCGACCCCTAACTGGGAAAAGCCGAAAGACACAAACAAACTAACAGTCTAAGGAAGGGCCTTGTCAGTTTCTAATGTCAGTAACCAGTAAAATGAGCAGAGGAGATAAGACTGGGAGGAGTTTTTAAGATCAGGTATATAGAAGATGAGACTGGGAGGAGTTTCTAAGGCCAGGTATACAGAAGATAACACTAGGACGAGTTTCTAAGGCCAGGTGTACAGAAGATGAGACTGGGAGGGGTTTCTAAGGCCAGGTATACAGAAGATGAGACTGTAAAGAGCTTCCAATGCCAGCTATACAATAGGGATGGGCAGCTCAAGAACTCCAAGGATAAAAGCAAAACAGAACTAAGGGAGGTAGGTGGGTGGACTGCCAACAAATTCAGAGGTGAGCTAGTAAAAATGCAATAATATGTGGGCCCACTGAGAGCACCTAGGCACAGCACAGAAACCAAAATGCAATGCAGACTAAAATGCCTTAACTTAATAGCTTTAACTTTAAAGAGAAAACAAAACACACAAAACTGATTTAAAAGGTAATATAAGCACAATATTTTAAATGTAGTTTAAATTGACTTCCCTGGATGAAAAATTTAGCCCAAATGCTTGTGTTCAAGCTTCCAAGCTTCTAGCAGTCCCAAGACTAAGACAGCTGACTGTTTGTGTAATATAAAATCCTGGGGTGAGGAGGCTGGGTTAATTACCACAAGCTCTAGCTAACAATGTGCACAACTGGCCAAAGATGACTTTTTTTTAAGTCTGAAAAGTGACTACAACATAGAATTAGATAAGCAATGCTGATAAATAGCAATGGATCAATTTTTAGCTGTAGCTTCAGATTCAGAAGAGGGCTGGTAAAAATGGAATCAAATGAGGGCCAACTCAAAATGGCTTAAATTAATAGCTTTAATATCAAATAAAGAGCAAACACAATGCACAAAACTGACTGAAATGGTAAAATAAGTGAAATATTTTAAGTGTAGTTTAAATGTATTTCCCTGGATGCAAAATGTAGTCCAACTGGTGTGTGTGTGTGTGTGTGTGTGTGTGTGTGTGTGTGTGTGTGTGTGTGTGTGTGTGTGTGTGTGTGTGTGTGTGTGTGTGGTTTCAGGCAAACACACCTGTGAGAGACTGGAATTCTGTTCCTCTGCCTTAGCAGTGAGCACCAAAATGTGGTCTGGCTCCCCATCACCTTAGAATGAATAAATGACTAAACATAGAGGTTTATGATCAGGTTGGCAATCATAACCCTCTTATTATGTGTTCTCGACAAGGATGCTGCCAAGAATTTTGGCATCCATGTGAAGAACACATCATTTAGGGTTGAGTTCAGTGAGCCAATCATAATTCTTTGTAGTGCATAGAGCTTTGTCTGCTTCGTGTACTACTAGTTAAAAGGGAAAAAAAATCACCAAGAGTTTTCCCGGCTTTTAAAGCCGTAAAACACAGAGTGCTGTCAGAGATGTAGTCTAATTCATTCCAAAATGATTATGCCTACCTCCATCTCTCTCACCTGTTGGGATTCCCACAGGTTATCCAGGTTATTGCTTCATAATTTTGGACCATTCCTCATAAGTGATTTGGTTTTTGGATGATCCACTGAGGCTTGAGGTCACTAAATAAAGACAAACGTTTGAATTTCAGCATTCACACTCTTCAGACTGTGCAGGCAAACACACGTCCAGTTGTTATAGCAACTCTCGTGTTTATTTATTTATTTTTATGGACTTTAGGGACATGTTAACTGTACGGATATCAGGCAGAAACAGTTTTGTTGTGCTGCTGTAGTTGCTAGTCAGTACAGGCGGATTTTACTGCTTAATGTGGGACCTGACCTTAACAGCTGTTACGGGGGGGGGGGGTGTTTACCAATTATTAAGGTCAGGTTGTGTGCCATTCTGGCACTTAACTGGTTTGTTTTTTCCAAGTATTGGAGTGTAATTAGCATGCTCCATGCACTACCAAAAAATTATGTTGTCTTAATATTTGTAATGTGGATTTTTTTCACATTAGCGCATATGGTGCATTGGTGCATACGGTCTGCTTTTGACGTTCATTTTTACTCTCTGACTTTGATTCTTGTGTCACACTGCCAGTTTTATTATTTTAAAACTTTTTTTTCTGGTGTTCTGTCAGTTTAGTGTTTGTTATGCCTTCCTGTGTCATCTTTTCCAGAGCATTGACCTACACATTCTTGTATAACGACTTGACCTTCTGAAATATTCGTATGTTCACTGCTCACACAGCAACCAACTCTATGTATGTATTGACAACCACAGTTTCTACACATTGATACAGAGTCTGACATTCTTTTGTTGTCTTTGCTTTTTATCTGCTGTTGTATTTTCATACGTTGCTGTCTTTTACACTATTAATTGAGCTAACACTTACATTATACAATGACCCCTCCATTAAATTTTAAAAAACGTGCATGCTGATTGGTCAGCGTGTACGTTGTAAATCAGAGTTATAGTAATGGAAAAAGGTCCAGTCACCCGGACTTTTTCCATTACTATAACTCTTTTTTTCACACTGTTTTGCTATGTTAAACTAGTTTAACATAGTGAGACAGCTTTAGAAAAAGCAACGGAGATTCTCATATTAGTAAGAGGAAGTCTCCAGATCACCACTGCAGGCTGTAATATGACATATTAGTAAGATGAAGTCTCCAGATCAACACTGCAGGTTGTAATACAACATGTTAGTAAGATGAAGTCTCCAGATCACCACTACAGGTTGTAATACAACATTCTAGTAAGATGAAGTCTCCAGATTACTACTACAGGTTGTAATACAACATGCTAGTAAGATGAAGTCTCCAGATTACCACTGCAGGTTGTAATACAACATGTTAGTAAGATGAAGTCTCCAGATCACCACTGCAGGTTGTAGTACGACATGTTAGTAAGATGAAGTCTCCAGATTACCACTGCAGGTTGTAATACAACATGTTAGTAAGATGAAGTCTCCAGATCACCACTGCAGGTTGTAATACAACATGTTAGTAAGATGAAGTCTCCAGATCACCACTGCAGGCTGTAATACAAGATGTTAGTAACATGAAGTCTCCAGATCACCACTGCAGGTTGTAATGCAACATGTTAGTAAGATGAAGTCTCCATAGGTTCATAGGTTCATAGGTTGGTACTAGGCTATCAGCCCTAGGGTCTATACAAGCCTAGCCATAAGTCTCAATCACCACTGGCTATTTCTTCCCACATTATTTACTTTCCTGGACCCCAGTCACCTGCAGGATGTGATCCCTGGGGTGAATTTCCTTTCTCCCATCCAATCGTCAAGGTTCCTCTTGAAGAGGTCCAAAGAGGCACTCTGCTTGACATGTATGGGCAATCTATTCCAGAGTGATGAAGTCTCTGAGTCAGGAACCTATCACTGCAGCATGTAATACAAGATGTTATTGTGATGACAAGGTTTAGATCCCTGGGCGTGTAGCTCTGCAGGTTGTAATACGACATGTTAGTAAGATGAAGTCTCCAGATCACCACTGCAGGTTGAAATATGACATGTTAGTAAGATGAAGTCTCCAGATCACCACTGCAGGTTGTAATACAACATGTTAGTAAGATGAAGTCTCCAGATCACCACTACAGGTTGTAATACAACATGTTAGTAAGATGAAGTCTCCAGATCACCACTGCAGGTTGTAATACAACATGTTAGTAAAATGAAGTCTCCAGATCATAGGTTCATAGGTTGGTACTAGGCTATCAGCCCTAGGGTCTATACATGTTAGTAAGAATTCCTGAAGTCTCCAGATTACCACTGCAGGTTGAAATATGACATGTTAGTAAGATGAATTTCCTTTCTCCATCCACTGCAGTTCCTCTTGAAGAGGTCCAAATATGACATGTATGGGCAATCTATTCCAGAGTGTGGGGAGTCTCTGAGTCAGGAACCTATCCCTCCAGCATGTTTTGTTTATTGTGATGACAAGGTTTAGATTAGCATGTCCAACAGCTCTGAGTTTGACATGGCCTTGTATGTTAGATCACTAGATCACCACTACAGGTTGTAATACAACATGTTAGTAAGATGAAGTCTCCAGATTACCACTACAGGTTGTAATACAACATGTTAGTAAGATGAAGTCTCCAGATCACCACTACAGGTTGTAATACAACATGTTAGTAAGATGAAGTCTCCAGATCACCACTACAGGTTGTAATACAACATGTTAGTAAGATGAAGTCTCCAGATTACCACTGCAGGTTGTAATACAACATGTTAGTAAGATGAAGTCTCCAGATTACCACTGCAGGTTGTAATACGACATGTTAGTAAGATGAAGTCTCCAGATTACCACTGCAGGTTGTAATACGACATGTTAGAAAGAGGAAGTCTCCAGATTACCACTGCAGGTTGTAATACAACATGTTAATAAGATGAAGTCTCCAGATTACCACTGCAGGTTGTAATACAACATGCTAGTAAGATGACGTCTCCAGATTACCACTGCAGGTTGTAATATGACATGTTATTATGATGAAGTCTCCAGATCACCACTGCAGATTGTAATATGACATGTTAGTAAGATGAAGTCTCCAGATCACCACTGCAGGTTGTAATACGACATGTTAGTAAGATGAAGTCTCCAGATCACCACTGCAGGTTGTAATACGACATGGTAGTAAGATGAAGTCTCCAGATCACCACTGCAGGTTGTAATACGACATGTTAGTAAGATGAAGTCTCCAGATCACCACTGCAGGTTGTAATATGACATGTTAGTAAGATGAAGTCTCCAGATCACCACTGCAGGTTGTAATACGACATGTTAGTAAGATGAAGTCTCCAGATTACCACTGCAGGTTGTAATACAACATGTTAGTAAGATGAAGTCTCCAGATCACCACTGCAGGTTGTACTACGACATGTTAGTAAGATGAAGTCTCCAGATTACCACTGCAGGCTGTAATACAAGATGTTAGTAAGATGAAGTCTCCAGATCACCACTGCAGGTTGTAATACAACATGTTAGTAAGATGAAGTCTCCAGATTACCACTGCAGGTTGATTATTTTCTCACTCAGAATTTTAGAAAGCGAAAAAAATATAATTATCACAACAGAAGCACTCAAAAGCAACATCTTGCTTTCATTAGAGGAACATAAATGGAAATCTTAAATAAAATTTACAGTAACAAGTTTAGGTGAGGGATAAGTGCTGAACGGTGCAATGCACAGGTACAGAGAAATGTCAAAATTGGTACCTAAAGTTAAAATGTAACAAAATGTGCTGTAGCTGGAGAAAAGGGCTGCAAGAAAACAGTGATAAGTTTGTATCATTCTGTAAAAAATAATTCCCTGAAGTTTTCATCAAGTATAGGTTCATAGGTTCATAGGTTCATACTAGGCTATCTGCCCTATGGCATTTATAAGCCTAGCCATAGTGTGTTTGGCTTTCGCCACCCATTTTAAATTAATTTTGCTATGCCCTTTTTTGAGGTTAGTATACTGTGCCTCTGTCTAACAGTGACACAGAAGTGATACCCAGGGTAAACCTATGATCTCCCATCCACTCATCAAGATTCCTCTTGAAGAGAGTCAATGAGGGACTCTACCTAACCTGGACTGGGATTTTATTCCAGAGTGAAGGGAGCCTCTGGGTTATGAATCTGTCCCTCCAGCATGTCCTATTTATTTCAGTGCTGAGGTTCAAGTCTCTTGAGCGTAGCTCAATGGGATTTGGATTTTCTGAGGTGCAGCATGTCCATTAATTCGGGTTGGACATGGCTTTATATGTCAGGCACAGATCGCCTCTGAGCAGGTGGTATGCCACTGAGTAGAGCTGGAGTTTCTTTAACCGGGCAGCATATGGCATCTGTTTGAGCCCTTTGATCCTCTTGGTGAGGCACTTTTGGGGTCTTTCCAGTTGCTGCAGGTGTCTGGTAAGGTACATCCCAAAAGGGGCATTGTACTCAATTATGGGCCTGATGAGGGATGAGTAAAGAGGCATGATGACCTCCCCTGATTTAGATGTGAATCCCTTCATGATTAGGTGGGCTATATAAAATGTTTTTCTAACTACTTTGGCCACGTGGTTGTCAGATGAGAGATTGCTATCAACTTGGGTCCCCAGGTCCCTAATTACTTCTTCTGTACTTAATGAATTACCACCTATGTGGTAATTTGTGGGCACTTTTGTTTTTGCCAAAGGAGGTGACTATACACTTTTTGGCGTTTAGCTTGAGGCCATGGCTCTGGCACCAGTTGCCTGTTTCTATGAGGCCCTTTTGGAGGATGCTTGTGTCGGCTGGAAAGTCGATTATGGCGCCCAGTTTGCAGTCATCTGTGAAATTGGTCAGCCACAGTCCTTCCGTGTTGGCCTGTACCTCCGAGGAATATATACCGAACAAGAGAGGTCCCAGGACTGAGCCTTGTGGGACACCACTTGTAACTGGTTTGGAGTCTGACATGGCTCCAGCAATTCTAACCATGTGAGTTCTGTCCTTGATCCAGTTTGCAACCCATCTAGTTACATAGGGGTTTATATTTAAGCTGGTGAGCTTATCTATAATGCCCGAGTGGGGTATTGTATCTAAGGCTTTTGCGAGGTCTAGGTAGGCTGTGTGGACCACCTTCCCCTCGTCAATGGCCTTGGTGACTGTTTCAAAGAAATTGACCAGGTTTAAGAGGCAGGATCTGCACTTAACAAAGCCGAACTGGGTAGGATCCAGTGTCTGTAGGTCCCCAATATCTTTATTTATGAGGTCCATGATGATCCTTTCCATAGCTTTGCAGACCAAGCTAGTCAGGCTTATGGGGTGATAGTTTCCAGGATCTACTGAGGCACCACCTTTGTGGAACGGGACTACTGTTGCTGGACGCCACTCTTTGGGTACATATCCTGTAGTAAGGCTGAGAGTGAACAGTAGTTTTATGTTTGGGTTTAGCTCTTCTTGGAGTTCATGTAGGATGCAGCCTGGGACACGGTCTGTTCCCATTGATGTTGTGTTTTTTGCTTTGGAGAGGGCGGCTCTTACCTGAGCATCTGAGATGTCAGGGGGCAGCACACTGCTGGGATAGATATTTGCCCTTTTGGTGGGGGGGGGGATGTTGCGCTGAACCTGTCAGCTAGGATGTTGGCAATGTCTGTGTGTTCGGTGTACTTTTTGTCATTTTGGACTAATTCTGAGCATATCCGGAAATTCCCACCCAGGTTCCTGACATAACTAAAGAAAGCCTTGTGATTACCCTTAGTGTCCTGTGCAATTTTTCTCTCTAAGCTGGTCTTAGACGATTTTATGAGTGCCCATAGTTTTTTGCTAATGCTGATCAGAGATGCCTTCCTTTTTTGGGATTTTGCTCTATCATGTAGTAGCTTCCTCCTTCTATTGTATAGTTTGTTTATGGCTGGGGTCCACCAGACAGGACGTCTGCCTTTGGAGGATTGGGTCTTGGTTTTATTTGGGATTAAATCCAAACGGAAGAAAGAAAACACTCCAACACCAGGAATAAAGTTAGCGCTTTCGTTTACTGTTTCAGCAAACTTCTTCAAACAACTGACAATCAAATTAATTACCATTTAAATAGACAATCAGCCTTATGACATCATATATTAAGTACATAACTATAAGCCAACATTTAAAGGACCCATAAGCAATTCATTTTAAAAGTCACACGTTAGTATACAAATACATAAAAATACAGGTAATTAATATACAAAACCAACATACTCCTGAAATATATATATATATATATATATATATATATATATATATATATATATATATATATATATATATATATATATATATATATATATATATATATTCATATAGATACACGCATAAACATAAATATAAAAATATATTTATATACAAATAAAAGGAAAAATTCATCTCAGCAAAGCCCTCAATTTTAAATTACTTTTAAAGGAAATAGCTTCGTTTAAACCTGGTTCACTAACAGCATTAAATTTTACTTGCCAAATCAGTTCTTTTTCATCCAGTTTTAGATCACTAGGACCACCTCTTACATTTTCATTAACTTTTTCCAAAACTAAGAAATTAAATTCATGTGAGGGATAGGATTTAATATGCCTAGCCAACGCATTTTTCAAATCTAATCTGCTTATAGCATATATATGTTCATAAATCCTGTTTTTCAAAGGCCTTTCAGTACGGCCGATGTAGAAAGCTGAACAACAATTAAACAATCCCAAATAAACAACCCTTTTAGTGTTGCAGTTATACTTCCCCTTAATAGGGATACAGATGTTCTTTAGAGTAACTTGCTTTGTCACTTTAATATATTTACACCACTTGCATGACCCACATTTGGACATACCACAATGTAGGCCATACACTGCAGGTGAATTATTTTCCAACAACATCTTCAGGTTTCTGCCTCTCTTAAAGACAAACTTAGGTAATGGATCCAAATTTTTATTTATCAGATTATCCTCCATTATAAAAAAACAATTTTTATTAATAATTGATTGCAACCCATATGCATCCATGGAAAAAGTAGTAATAAAACTGGTTTTAAAATTATCACTATTCGAAATGCTCTGAACCTGGGTTACATCACATAGTTCACTGCCACTGATATTCAAGCTGGAATCATCAATATTAACAACACCCTCATGTTGTTTATCAACAACTGATAGTAATGGTGTAAATATGCCTGGCAAGCGTTTATTGCGTACTTCCTTAATAAGCTCATCAATTAGGGACTTTGGGTAACCCCGCTTAAGAAACATATCCTTAAGGAGGTTGCATTCATCTTCAAAGTCTCTATCCAATGTGGTCATTCTGGCTGCCCGCACCAATTGACCCTTAACTACACTCCTCTTTTGAGAATAAGTATGGCAGCTGGAGAAGTGTAAAAGTGCATTTTAATAGGTTTGCTTCCTGAAAATCTTAGAAATATATTGTTTTTCACAACATAGTTTGATCAATTCAATATCCAAGTAGGAAATCTTATAGGGTTGAAAGTCCCATGTAAATTGTAGGAAGTCAGTGAACCCAGTGATGTGGTCAATGAATAACTTTGCAGACTCAATATTTCCCCTCCAAAGGATGAATATATCATCCAAGTAATGGGTATACCATGTAGACTTCCCTAGAAACAAATTATCCTGGAATAAAAAATGTTTCTCCCAATAGGCCATCACGACATTCGCGAAAGTGGCCCCACGAGGCGATCCCATGGCTATACCCGTTCTTTGTAGATAGAATTGTTTATTAAAGAGGAAATAATTATTACCCAAAATTAATTCTAATAAATAGATAATAAGGTCAATACTGGACCCATCAACACGATGCTCTAGTAAAAATTCCCTGACCCACTCACATCCAATATCTTGGGGAATTACAGTATAAAGGTCATGAACGTCTATGGTTAAAAAATTAACATCCTCTCTAAAGGGAATGTTGTTGATTGTGTCCAAAAAGGTCCACGAATCCTTACATATTTGCTTTTCGTTTTTCAAAATTTCCTTTAATTTTACATCCACAAATTTGGCACATGCATATGTAATGCATTGCCTTCCATCAATTATAGGTCGAAATGGGGGATTATCCATGCTCTTATGAATTTTAGGTAGTCCAAATAGAATAGGTATCAGAGGGTGTGGGATGGTAAAATAATTGAATAAATCAATATCAATTCTATCATCCAAGAATAAGTCACGAATAAATCCATTGATGCGTTGATATGCACCATTTACCTCATTCAAAGAGGCTTCTATATAGGCATCATTATCTAAGAGTAAAGACATACGTTGTATATAATCACTGTTATCCATGAACACAAGGCCACCGCCTTTATTCGGTTTAAGGATACGTATGTCCACAAATTTCAAATTAAATATGTGGTTGTCAAATGAGAGATTGCTATCAACTTGGGTCCCCAGGTCCCTAATTACTTCTTCTGTACTTAATGGATTACCACCTATGTGGTAATTTGTGGGCACTTTGTTTTTGCCAAAGGAGATGACTATACACTTTTTGGCGTTTAGCTTGAGGCCATGGCTCTGGCATCAGTTGTCTGTTTCTATGAGGCCCTTTTGGAGGATGCTTGTGTCGGCTGGAGAGTCGATTATGGCTCCCAGTTTGCAGTCATCTGCGAAATTGGTCAGCCACAGTCCTTCCGTGTTGGCCTGTACCTCCGAGGAATATATACCGAACAAGAGAGGTCCCAGGACTGAGCCTTGTGGGACACCACTTGTAACTGGTTTGGAGTCTAACATGGCTCCAGCAATTCTAACCATGTGGGTTCTGTCCTTGATCCAGTTTGCAACCCATCTAGTGACATAGGGGTTTATATTTAAGCTGGTGAGCTTATCTATAATGCCCGAGTGGTGTATTGTATCGAAGGCTTTTGCAAGGTCCAGGTAGGCTGTGTGGACCACCTTCCCCTCGTCAATGGCCTTGGTGACTGTTTCAAAGAAATTGACCAGGTTTAAGAGGCAGGATCTGCCCTTAACAAAGCTGAACTGGGTAGGATCCAGTGTCTGTAGGTCCCCAATATCTTTATTTATGAGGTCCATGATGATCCTTTCCATAGCTTTGCAGACCAAGCTAGTCAGGCTTATGGGGTGATAGTTTCCAGGATCTGTTGAGGCACCACCTTTGTGGAACGGGACTACTGTTGCTGTACGCCACTCTTTGGGTACATATCCTGTAGTAAGGCTGAGATTGAACAGTAGTTTTATGTTTGGGTTTAGCTCTTCTTGGAGTTCATGTAGGACACAGCCCGGGACACCGTCTGGTCCCACTGATGCTGTGTTTTTTGCTTTGGAGAGGGTGGCTCTTACCTGAGCATCTGAGATGTCAGGGGGCAGCACACTGCTGGGATAGATATTTGCCCTTTTGGTGGGGGGGGATGTTGCGCTGAACCTGTCAGCTAGGATGTTAGCAATGTCTGTGGGTTTGGTGTACTTTTTGTCATTTTGGACTAATTCTGAGCATATCTGGGAATTCCCACCCAGGTTCCTGACATAACTAAAGAAAGCCTTGTGATTATCCTTAGTGTCCTGTGCAATTTTTCTCTCTAAGCTGGTCTTAGATGATTTTATGAGTGCCCGTAGTTTTTTGCAAATGCTGATCAGAGATGCCTTCCCATTTTGGGATTTTGCTCTATCATATAGTAGCTTCCTCCTTCTATTGTATAGTTTGTTTATGGCTGTGGTCCACCAGACAGGACGTCTGCCTTTGGAGGATTAGGTCTTGGTTTTATTTGGGATTGCATGATCCATGCATTCTTGAAGGTGTTCATAGAATGCATTCATAAAGGATTCTGTGGTCTGGGCCATATTTTCCACCGGCCCGAGGGCTTTGAAGGATTCCACCTCAGTTTTGAAGAGTGTGAAATTTGCTTTAGAGAAGTTTTTCACTGTGGTTTTCTGGGCAGGGGGTGGGGTCGGGATGTGAATATCCAGTGAGATTAGTTTATGGTCTGATCTTACCAGTGAGGGATACACTTCTGGTCTGGAGCATAGAGTCCCCATGTTGGTGATGATCAGGTCCAGTATGTTTTCCCCTCTTGTGGGAGTGGTAACAAGTTGTTCCATAGCATTTGAGTTTATAAATTCTAGGAACCTTTGGGCTAGGGTGTTGGAGCTAGAGTAATGCTCCCAGTCTATGTATGGGTAGTTGAAGTCGCCCAATATAATGGTGTTTGGAGAGACCTTCATATTTTCCAGTGTTCTCAGGAAGGCCGAGTGGGGTTCCTGGGTTTGGGAGGGTGGTCTGTAGCAGGCTATAAACTGGAAGGCAGTTTTACCCACTGTTAGTTGCACATGGATAGTTTCTGATGCTTCGTGCTGTGCCACCAACCTGGAGGTGTGGGTATCTTTCATGAATATTGATACTCCCCCTCCTTTTGTGGTTTAGTCCAAGTTTTGGGGCCGAAAAGTGTGGTATGAGGTATAACCTGGTAGTGCTGGGGTGCTCTTGGGAGCCTTGAACCAAGTTTCTGTTACTGCACAGATATCGATGTTCTCCATGCTAAGGAGAGTTTCGAGTGCGTGCATCTTGAGGTTTAGACTTCTGGCGTTGAGTAGCATTACTCTTAGTTTCTTATCCCTTGTGATACCTATGGAGGTGGGTTTGTCTTTTGAGCCTCGCCTAAAAAAGGCACTGTGGGGGTAAGAGCCTTTGCCAATATCCAAAAGCCCAGGGGTGACATGTGCAAGCCATCCCTAGCAAAGCATCATGGCTTGTCGAGTATGTCATCCCAGGCTGACAGGCATTGGATCCCCTTTGAATGACACCAATACTTAAGCCAATTGTTGAAATTGATCATCTTGTCTTCATATTGTGGCATCATTCTTGGTGAGGGTAAGATGCTACTCAAGGTCAGGGTCATACCGGCCTGGGCTACATGCTCAGAGAGCTCCTCTATGTCTCCTTTCATGTAGTCCAGGGAGGTACATCTCAGGTCATTCACACCAGCATGGACAATGACTGAGTCACATTTGTACTTGCCTTGGAGTGACCTGAGTGCTTGTGTTATGTGGCGAATCCTAACGCCCGACAGGCAGCTCACTGTGACCTTCTCCTTGTTCAGCCTGGTGAGCAGGACGTCAGTGTGCCTGATGATAGAGTCACCTATAACAAGTGTATCAGGTGTGTTGTTTAGCCTTAAGAGCTGTGACTGTTTGGCACACTGGCTTTGTGAGCTATGTGTTGCACGTATTTTGTTTTGGGGTAGCGGTTGCTTGGGTGTCTGCTTTGGAGGTCTCTGCTGCTTAGGCAGATTTTTATTTAGAGCCTCTGAGTATGTTTTTGTGTGTTTATGTGTTTGGTTTGCTGTCGTGGTAGGTCTATGTGAGACTGGAATTGTAGTGAGTGTGGTTTCCTTCTCCTCCTGACTGATTACGCCAGTACTGAGTTGAGAGAGCTTAGCCTCCAGTTTGGCTATATGGTTGCATCTCTCACATGTGTTGGAATTTGTTGGGAGGAGGAGAGTGTTGTCTGTGTACATGAGGCAGTTGTAACATTGCCTCAAGATTCCCAGATTCACCAGCTGGACCAGAGAGGAGATTGACAACTGACCTTTGGACATGCTAGAATAGTATTGGGAATTCCTTTATAATTGAAAAAAAGGGCCAATGGGGAACAAGGTACTCAAGGGGAGTTTGTGAAGGTGTACTGCTTTTAATTTTCTAGTGCTGACTTATATAATTGCTTTAGTGAGCAAGTGCCAGGCTTTAGAGTAGGAATAGGATGTTTATTATGAGAACTAGATCAGTTCTAAGGGAAAAAGTGAAGAGCAGACTTTATGGAGCCGAGAATGGTTTAAACCCAATTAAGCGGCGCTGCCCGATGCTGCGCTATGCACAAAATCGCGCAAAGCCTATAGAAGAACATCAACGTAAGAAAAGAATGTACAACATGTGTTATGGGTTTTACACCCTTTCTGTACTAGAAATAATGCCAGTGGAAATACACAACCTATACAGACACACTAATTACGATTAATAATAACCTTGAATAGACCCCAGCTGTCAGTTTGCCATCTGCCTTGGGCATACCTCTCAACTGCCCAGATTTTTGCAGAATGTCCAGATTTTTGCTTCATATTTTCATTTGTTACTCATAAAATTTGTACGTTTCTCACAAATCACTGAGGACTGAAGTCACTTAATAATGCCATGCCTTTGAGTTTCAAATATCATATCCTTCAGAAAATGCATGTTAACACAAATCCTGTTGTTCTAGTAACTTTCTAAGTTTTTAATATTTAAAAATCTGTCTCTATTCCCCCTCTCCCAATTATTTTAGGCTTTTATCTATACAGATTTCTTCTGCGTTGGTGGTGCTGCAGTATCGTTGTTGCCTCACAGTAAGACGCTGTCCGGTTTGATTGTCAGCTAAAACGTCTTCTGTGTGGAGACATGCATGAATGGGCGTACCTTCATTGAAGGTTGTGCATCACGACTCATAAAAATCAACTACCAATCATTAGCAGACCGGTGTTCCACTGTGGCGAACCCTAACCGGGAAAAGCTGAAAGACACAACAAACAAAATCTATACAGATTTCTTGTGCAAAGAAGGTGAAAGGTATTATCTTTGGGCAGTCGTAATGCTTGCTATAGTCTTATAAATAAATAAATAAATTTATGATTGCATGCATTTATTTACTTACTTATTTGGCAGTGGTTAACTGGATAAGTGAACTGGTGTAGAAACCCTTTTAAGACATGGAGAAAAGTCTTCAAGGTAGACCACCACGAGCTTGCACTGTGTCAACAGAGATAAAAACACTCTTTATTCGAAGAAAAACAATAAAAATGTTAAAAACACACAAAATTCCCAGCTGAGATAAGCAATTTTGGCTTCTTAAGCCTTCTTCAGATCTATACTCATATTATCCATTCATAAGGTATGTGGACAGTAATAAGATATAGTGCTGTTTGTTATATTTTATTTTTATGAAGCAGTGGTTTTATTTTATCAATATTGTTCATTTGTTTATTTGTTTACTTATATTTGCTTATTGAACCTTATTCATGTATTTAAATCTGCTAATTTGGGTAGAACACCAATCCACATGGACCATTTTCTGATCAGCCTAGGGTAAAACTCATAAAACAAGCAAAAATAATAACAGGCACTGAAAATACCTAAATATGCAAAAATAATAAGAGGCACTGAAAATACCTAAATATGCAAAAATAATAGCAGGCACTGAAAATACCTAAATATGCAAACATAATAACAGGCACTGAAAATACCTAAATATGCAAAAATAATAACAGGCACTGAAAATACCTAAATATGCAAACATAATAACAGGCACTGAAAATACCTAAATATGCAAAAAATAATTACAGGCACTGAAAATACCTAAATATGCAAAAATAATAGCAGGTACTGAAAATACCAAAATATGCAAAAATAATAACAGGCACTGAAAATACCTAAATATGTAAAAATAATACCAGGCACTGAAAATACCTAAATATGTAAAAATAATAACAGGCACTGAAAATACCTAAATATGCAAAAATAATAACAGGCACTGAAAATACCTAAATATGTAAAAATAATAACAGGCACTGAAAATACCTAAATATGCAAAAATAATAACAGGCATTGAAAATAGCTAAATATGTAAAATAATAGCAGGCACTGAAAATACCAAAATATGCAAAAATAATAACAGGCACTGAAAATACCTAAATATGTAAAAATAATAGCAGGCACTGAAAATACCTAAATATGCAAAAATAATAACAGGCACTGAAAATACCTGAATATGTAAAAATAATAACAGGCACTGAAAATACCTAAATATGCAAAAATAATAACAGGCACTGAAAATACCTAAATATGTAAAAGTAATAACAGGCACTGAAAATACCTAAATATGCAAAATTCAAGTGTTGACAGAAAAATCATAATTTTTGATGAATGTAGTTAACTAATATTGGAACTGTGAGTACATGATTATAAATACAGTATATACAAAGAGTAAAAAAATGAAGGGGAGACAAACAGAAGAAGTTAAGTGTGAAAAAATGTAAAGGGGCAGGCAAGGGTAGAAGACAGGGGGAAGGTAAATATAGATATTTGTGGTCAGATGCTGTGAAGTAAGAATATTATCAAAATATGATAGAAAGGGTGAGGAGATGGTGCGTGCCCCTGTAAAATGTTAGGCTATAGCAGTGCTGCAGGAGGGCAGGGCCGGTGTTAGCATTTTGGGGGCCCCCAGCAAATGTCAAGTTGGGGGCCCCCTAGGCACTTCCAGAATAAGTATCATCCTAACAATGCCATCCATCCTAAGCAACCCTTTATTTCATGCTGCAAACTTTTAGGAGTAGTATCCACAGACAGACCTGCAGCTACAAGGTTTTACATTACAACAGGCCTATGTATCACACTATCACTATGTTGAGCTGTCTAACAAAGGAGCAGTTAGAGTTACTGGCACTTAGTTGCAATAGTGATACATTGCAACAAGTCTATGTACAGGTCTGGACTTAAAGTGAAATGATGACTGGACCTACATTTCAACACCCCCCCCCCACACACACACACACACACACCCTCCAGCCCTCACCTCTGAGTCCTTCTCCTTTTGGGCTCCCCATACCATGCATGTTACTTTTTTCTTCCTTCTCTCACATTCTGTCTTACTCTCAGCCTTTTCAAGAAGCCATAACTTTCTATATGCTCTGAAATGCATTTTACACAACCTTTTCATCCAATAATAGCTTGAACAGAAATTATGATTAAGGAAAGAAATTCACTGTTGTGGTTCAGCTTTAGTTTCCTTGCATCCTTCAACACACCTTTCCTGAACAAGACAGCACAATAACCATTTAGGAAATAACTCAAGCCAGGACCCACAAAGCCACAGGTTTACAGATGGTCTGGGATGCATTTTAGAGCATTTTCTCAACATTTTACTCTAATGGTTGCCTAAATAAAAATTATGAAGAAAAAAAGAATTTATTTTTCTTTCAATGCATAATTTGTGCCCAAGGCTTAATTTTCAAAGCTGACAAAATTGTAGTTTAGAGTAAACTAACAACCCAGTAGTTGTGAGAATATTTAAGTCTTATCTGGAAATACTGCCTACCTCCCTAACCCTCTAAAAAAGACAAGTCACTGCCTATGCATCCCTCTGGTGTTAGACTGGGATGAAAGCAGAGATTTAAATTGCCTTTGTCATATATTTCAAGTGAGTAATGATATACATATATATAGCATGTTCTTCACCCCAGCCGTCAAAGGTTGCCACATGTATATGTGCCTAGTATGTGACTGTGAGAATGATTTCAGTTATATTCAAATTTGTTGCTCCTAGACAGTACACCTCTCTTACACAAGCTATAGTAACCTTCTTTGTACACCTCTGAGGTCTGTGAGAAACACTGCCCTCAGCTCAAACTAAAGCTATAATGACTTCATGTGCGCACCTCTAAGGTTTGACTGTGATGAAAATTAAAGATGTAATATTCACACAATCTCTAGCCCCTCATAACCCGTAGCAGCTTTATGTACACACACACATTTGAGCAGGGCTGGTTTTAGAATGGGTGTGGTTGTAAACAGAGGCTATTATTAGCTTTATCCTAAAAGGGTCATATCTCAGCACCATTCAGGTTAAACAGCATATTCAGAAAATTGATACATTTTTCTCCAACAAGCAACAGCTTTGATGGGGGCCCCCACAGAGTCAAGGATGATAAAGGGACTCCCCATTATCCATTTAGACAGTCTAGTGAGTGAGGGCAACATGACTCCAAGAATATCTATGTCTGAATGTTCTGTGATATATGTTATTATGTCTTACTTTCGAAATATAATTACTTGTTAGGTACATTTTTTACTGATACACAAGAATAATGTCTGTGTCCTGGCATTATTGGGTGCATGCACAGATAAAAATCAGTGATGTTTTTTACACATACACACACACACACGCACGCACGCACGCACGCACGCACGCACACACACACACACACACACACACACACACACACACACACACACACACACACACACACACACACACACACTAACATGCATAAGCCACAGCAGTACTAGTTATGTACTTATTTCCGCAAACAGCAATGCCTTGTGCAACATTGGTACTGCCACACCAGATTAGTCACTGCTGTTTAGCAGCCGTCAAACAGCAGAAGCAGTAAGATTTATCTCATTGAAGAGTAATGCATACTTGTCACTGTCCCTACTTTCACAGACCTTTCCTGATTTTGTTCATACTTTTGCTTTATCCTTCGTAAAAAGTCTGATTTGTTGGTAAATCATTCAGGATTACAGTCAATCAATCCAGACATCTGAGTTTTATACTTATTGTCCAAAAATAGATGTTGATGCAAAATATGTTATTCTAGTAACTTTTTAAGTGAATTAGAGAAATATTTAAACATATGTATGATTCTGAGCATTTATTTTATTATTTTGGGATTGTACTGAATTCTTAAGCAAGGAAATTGAGTTATAGTATCTGGTGTTCTGGTATTAGTTATAAAACTGCCTGAAAGAGAAACTATCCCTGATGATCGGAAGCATTAGCTCTTCTTAAAATCCAAAGTTTGCACTGAGGTAAGTCACTCTGGGCTGCTGAACCCTCTAGTGCTTATATTGTTCATGTTCATTATCATCTTCACCCTAACAGGGTCATATCACAGCCCTGTTCATGTTAAAGAGCATAATTAGGAAATTAATGCATTTTTCATTCCTCATTTTTTGCCCAGTCAGCAGCAGCTTTTTTGGGGCCCCCACACAGAGAAAGATGATTAAGGGGACCCTTACAGCCATGGTTTTGCAGGGACTAAAAGCTGGCTGGCTATGTAGTTAGTTTTAGTGGAGAAAATGTCCAAAAGCAGGGTTTAACTAAGCCAGGAGCACTATGTCAGTAGAAAATATTTAATGGCATTGTGATGCCTGTTACTTGACAAAACACCGTTACTACAACCAGAAATATCTTTGAATTTTAAAGGAGATATAAATAAGAGTTATTACCCTCATAGTTTATTAAGTATGCAAGACTGCTGCATTAGCTTTTGTTGGTTTTACAGATGTAACAAAATATCAGGATAAGATAACTTGCTATGGTTGGGGGCCCCCAGGAAACAGGGGGCCCCCAGCGACCGCAGGGTTCGCTGGTGCCTAAAACCGGCTATGCAGGAGGGGAACATTTAACGGACTTAGAAAGATGTTGTTTCAGCTGGGAGTGAATGGGCTGAATAGGATTAATATTGCTTAGTTAGGAAGGCCAGGATTCTAAAGATGTGCGACTAATGACCAGGCATGATGGGTGACTGATGACCCAGCATGACTTGTGACTGATGACACAGGCATGATTTGTGACTTTGATGATCCAGGCATGACTGGTGACTGATGACCAGGCATGATTGGTGACTGATGACATAGGCATGACTGGTGACTGATGACCAGGCATAATTGGTGACTGATGACCAGGCATGACTGGTGACTGATGACCCAGGCATGACTGGTCCCTGATGAGCCAGGCATGACTGGTGACTGAGGACCCAGGCATGACTGATGACTGATGACTCAGGCATGACTGATGACTGATGACTCAGGCATGACTAGTGACTGATGACTAGGCATGATTGGTGACTGATGACCAGGCATGACTGGTGACTGATGACCCAGGCATGATGGTGATGGATGACCAGGCATGACTGGTGATGGATGACCAGGCATGACTGGTGATGGATGACCAGGCATGACTGGTGACTAATGAACCAGGCATGACTGGTGACTGATAACCCAGGCATGACTGGTGACTGGTGACCCAGGCATGACTGATGACCCAGGCATGACTGGTGACTGATGACCCAGGCATGACTGGTGACTGATGACCCAGGCATGACTGGTGACTGATGACCAGGCATGATTGGTGCCATAAAGTTTATCATGATTGGAGGGGAGGAAAAGGACAGTTCCTAACCAAGGAGGAAAATGGACATTGTAGGCAGAGGTGCCTGCAATAGGTGAGAAAGGAATCTAAGTTATGTAGTTTAAACAGAGATGCAGCAAATTATTAATTGTACTCTAACAGCTGATTTGCTCTAACTAATGTACAACAATAATATCTGCATTTAGAATTTAGGGTTATGAATCTGAAAATTTGTTTTGACAATGTCTAAAGAGTAATTAAGATCTTTTTAAATGTAGATGATGTTATTGGCAAGTCATATGCCAATTGAGCTTGCAGAATTCTCTTTCCCATGGTATTTATACCCTGTGGAGAGAGGACCCAATGTATTTTCCTTGCCTAAAAAAGAGTATGAAGAGTTTTACTATAGTTATGTTAATGGCAGGTAAAACATTTACTTGGCTGTTCAGCCAGATTCCAAGGTAGCTGATGTTGTCAGTGTTTTATTAGAGTTTGTTGTTTGTGGGCAATTTGCCAATTTTACAGAAGGGGGTCACATTTCTGCCTTGTGCCCACCATGTCGTAGTTTTATTGTTATTTACTTCTTTACTTTTGAGATTGAGTCGGACTCGTTTTTCCAGCTATGTGCATGGGAGGTTAAGATTACACTTACCTTCGGAGATTTATTTGATAATGTTTTGTTTCTCTTTTATTTCTGCTATCACAATTCACAATTTTGACAAATAGATACCTCTTTTACTAGACGTTGGGGCCTGAGGGACAACTTCTGCTACAATTGTGGTATTGATAACTGTATATTGATGTGATGATTCAGGATAACAGCATCAGCATATTAAATCTCGGAAAGTAACTCACCTCACATAAACTGACTAGGCATCCTAGCTTGAGTGAGAAACTAAATTCCTCTGTGCCCTGCAGTTCAGTAGCTCTGTGCAAATGAAGAGACATGCAGCCATACTGTTTACAAAAAATGCAGAGACTTTGGATTACAGCCTTTCTCTTTCCATTGGGAGAAGCCTGGATTAAACTAAGCTGAAGGTGCAGAAGATGACAATATGATAAGACATCCCACAGCTACCCAGCATTCTAGAAGGAACGACCAATGAGACAGTGTGGCGTGGTGTACAAGTCAGTCTGAGCACTTCTGTTTAAACACCTGTTACCTCAAGATGCCCTTTAGGCAGCCAGGTAAAAGGGAGCACTGAAACTATTCTGAAATATTTGGTGAATTATTTTCTGTACTGTCTGAGCCCAGCAAATTGCTAAACAGGTATGGCAAAAACTTTATACATCTAAGCATGTAAGAGCCACAGATAACCAGCCCAGTGGTAAAACATCATAACACAGTGTATGTTGTACAAGTATTACAACACTCCAAAGTTGATAGTATGCATCCCACTTTTTGCTATTAGCTCCCAGCATGTGGAGTGCCTAATTGGAAAACGTAAGCATATATGCTAAGCACCTTTTAGGGTCAGGCATTGTACTATTATAAATAATACCTCAGACTAGGAACATGCTTGTTTAACCTTACAATTATTTAAGTGCATTCCGCTATGCAAAACTTATCACAGAGATGCATTTTCTAATAACATAACCTTACAGGGATGATATGTAGAAGTACTACTTAAGTTTGAAGATTGCAGTCAGTAATTTATCCTTTCTTTTCATAGTAAGGAGAGAGTGTTTTTCTACAATGGTATCAAACACACAAAAGTCAAAAGTAATTCCTTAGATGTTGTATGATCCTTAGGGGAGGAGTGTCATAAAACTACGGTGCAGAGTTAACAGAGCTCTGAGGTTTGCTCACGTGGATGGAATACCAGAAAAATACAGTGCCTCAAAAACACATTGTTCTTTGATAAACTAGCATACTTTAAAGGTAAAGCTTAAGCCATTACAATTAAAAATTACTGATGCAATTAGACTACAATATGAAGAGTTTGGAAAAGTAGAGCAGGACATCTGATTTATTAAGTATAATGCTAAAAACAGAAACAGTTGTCAGGTAGAGTGTTAAAAGAAAAACATTTAAGAGCAAACTTTGAGTGTAATTAGAGCAGCAAGCATGGTTATATGAATGAAATTCATAGCACCAAGTAGAGTGCTGAGAACAACTTGAGGGATACTATGAGAAATGAAACAAATACAGTTCCTTATGGAGCAGAGGTTTCTGTTTCTTTCTTTCTTTTTTTTTACTCAAGATTGTGTCCCCCAGAATTTCAGCTAGGGAGCATGATTATAACTTATTGTAGTTCATTTAATTTCATTGGCTGGGTATATGATTTTCATAAGTAATTGACTTGATATATCAGCTCCAGCTGCCTCACTTGAAATAGTATTACTGCGCCCAAGCTTTGCAGACAGAGTCTCCTCTCACAGGTGTATCACTCACTTGATTTGCATACTTTTCTTAAGCCGGTACAGGTTTGTAACATGATATTCTGCACTGTGAAGACATTCATTTGTTTTCTACCACCTGCACAGTGCACTTGGTGTTTTATAGATACATATGAATCATAGACAGTCTGAGAAATTGTTATACAGTGCCGTGTAACTTTATATATTGTTCATCTTGTCCGTGAATCCCACCAGGGTTAATCTGCATATACTTAATGCAAGATCAGATACAGCACAGAATGTGAACAAGTAAATAGACAGATGAAGGAGGCCCAGTGGCTGCTAATCCTTTTCTGGTTACCATCACAAAACTTAAAATTATGATTTATTTATTTAAGAGTTGAGAGTAACATTAATTTAGAAATTTCCAAATAAATGCATTTTCACTCACATATTTGAAAATGCTGTCATGCTGTGTTCTAATTTCAAATAAAAGATTTCTCAAATGAAATTAATAAATGTGTATTCTACATACCAAAGCATTATTGAATGTATCACCATGGGAAAGCCGTAATAAAAGCAAACAGTTCTGATGTTGTTCTGCATTTGTGTTAAACATCACACAGCAGCATCCCTGGCATCGGTTTGTTTTCTTGTAGGATACCAGAATTAAACAAATATTCAATATGCAGAGGGCAGGGTTTCAAAACTAATCAGTAAGTCAAGTTTCATTACAGTGAATTTCTCAAAAAGAGTTGTATCATAAAAAAATATTTTGAAGAAATTCTAAAATTCTGTTTACTGTAAGTAGCATTCTTTTTTCTACCCAGGTTCAGTTTAAACTGCACCATAAATATGCATAGTTGTAAGTGGGATGCACCTTAGGAAAAAAAACTGAATGTTTTCTATTTGGAGGATTCAGTGAATCATGACTTAGCAAGCTGTATGCACACATGTGAACATGGATGCACACACACGCAGATGCACACACGCACACAGTAACAGACACAAATGAATATACATATGGAGATGTGAATACATGTATGTGATTAAAATATCACTTGTATTTGGATAGCATCAATGAAGCTTAGCATAGGCTGTACTCCCAGTGTTAGAGATGTAGAGATCTCTAAAGGTTATATTTCACAAGCCTTTTGAGCACAACTGAATGTTTTATGCAGTTTTACAATCTGCAGTCAAGCCATTCAGATATAACTTAGAGGATTACATTCAGGTTGCCAATCATAACCAGCTTATTGTATGAGTGACACATGAATGCCAAGAAATTCACCTAGAGAATGAAGCTCAAGAGGTGAAAATCTTGGCATCCATATTGAGAACACATAATAAAGGGCAAAGGTCAGGGACCTGATCATAATTCTTTGTAGCACATAAACCTTTATCTGCTGCATGCAGTACTAGTCACAGAAAAAAATCAAGTGTTGTGCCATCAGAAAGGCCGTGTATGGGATCCTGCTATATTAGAAAGCCAGAGACATATTACCAGCCCAGACAGCCAATATAAACAAATCTATTTTTTATTTTGTGTTTGCTGGCCACTACTGATGGATTTAACAGTTTAGCACAATACCTGATCTTAACAAGTGCTATAGAAATGCTGAACGTATTTGTCTTTTTCTGGTTATCAGCGTGCAATTACCACTCTCCATGCAGTATGACAGGTTCTCCAAGTTTAGATGCATTTACAGTCACAATATTCTATTTGTTTATCTTATGACATCAGCAAAATGTGTTTTTCCAGCCTATGATAAAGTGCTAAAGCTGTTTATAAAAATACAGTAGACAGGAATGATATATTGCAGTGTTTAGAACATGTCCTGGCAGTTAAATCTTTGTGAATTTGGTTGAAATGGCAAGGGTTACCCCCATGAATTGTATCATCTTGTCTTAATTTGAATTCTGTTGCAACCATTTGAGACATTACATGAAATACTCATCATCTCAGGATGTATATCAAAACAAAATTCATAATAAGTATATTATTAAAGCTTATTAGAGTGAGTATTATGGCTACCCATTGTTAATTACATACTTTCTTTTTCATTTTAGTCTGAAATGAAAACAAGTTATATTAAAATGCATTATTATCAACCAATCCTTTGAAGAACAGAAACGGAGGACAAAAAGTGCTGTGAAAAGAATATCATTTCCATCTGTAGTCAAAGAAAGATTTTTTTTGTTTGATTTACTGTTAAATGATTTAAGTTGTCTGATAAATGTTAACTGTGCTGCTACTAAAATTAGCAATAAAATTGATCATGAAAGCTCATAGGGTGGATTAGTGGTGCTCTGTCTGGGGTTTGGTCAGTTGAACAGTTTGAAATGAACCTTCAGCTGTTGACATTAGGGTATGTTTAGGCAATTCAGAAGGGAACCAACAACCAAGACATCAGAAATAAATGAAACATATGGAAAATGGAGGAGATGATCCATCATTTTTAAAGGACAAATACAAGCAAATGTTGCTACACAGCAGCTATCATCTGTCATCATCCTCACCTTCCTGCAAATGACATGACAGTCAGGTTATGTTAACTGTCGATGTACCTAACCATATGACACATGCAAATATGAGATTATCTCACACCTTTATCGCACATGGAAACAGTCCCTTTTCTGTTTCTCTCTTTCTGTTGCAGCTGCATTAATGAAGATCTTTTGAATGTGCCACACTTTATGGACAACAATGTTGTTTTTCCTGTTTCTCAGTACACAAGTACTTCAATTACTATGGTGACTTTGTAGTGTACTGTAAGCACTTCCCTTAGTATTTTGCAAAAGGGGGGGTCCGTCATTAATTTTCATCTAACAATCTTTTCAGTGACATCATTTCAATCCTTGATATCTCTGCACAAGTAGTCATACTGGTCCCCTTCCTCTTCAAGAACTTTGGGATAATTGAAAATGATATCAAAGGCAGGTGACAGTATTTCAGTTTTCCTGATGGTTGTTTGTTGACTAGTGTTCATGTCAAATAATACAAAGAGAATGTTTTCAGATGTATCTTAAAAATAACAGTACCAGAAGGAAAATGTAGCTTCCCCCAAAATGCATGAGTTCATAAGTTTATAGGAGATTAGTAGACTAATGGCTTGAGTCCTTACAAGCCTAGCCAACTTAACCCAATTTTACCCAATATATGGCCCCTAGGGGTAAGAAAATAACATAGGTTTGTGCCTATCCCATGAGTATTTTACAGATTGCCCCTGTCCATGTCAACAAACAAATGCCATTCCAGTTCCACAGGGCATAAAGAAAAGAGAAAGATAAATACTTGATTTTTGAAAATAAAATGTATTTGACATTTGTTTACCAGGAAAATCCGACTGCGTACGAGTCCATTTTCAGCAAAGGCCCAGGAAGAAAAGCTCCTCAGTACAATTTAAACCGAATTGCAAATCAACATTGGTTACAAATACCAAGACAATCACACAGGAGTACAATTTGTGGATACAATAAATGAAGAAAATAAGCGAATATAAAGCAGGAAATAAATATAATATAATATAATATAATATAATATAATATAATATAATATAATATAATATAACATCATGTAATATAATATAATATAATATAATATAATATAATATAAATCAAGCAGTAAAGCTGAACATACATTATATAGAAGATAGAAGAGAGTTCCTAATACGTATGTTACATAATGCATGAAAAATATATTACAGAATAAGTAACAAGTCATAGAAACTATACACACTTTCTGACAATATAAATTAAAACCTATTTGTAGACCCACTGGACACATAGTCCATTTTCAGGGGAGACCTGAGGGCAATGTGTGGTTAAGTGGTTTCCTCAGGAACACACAGTAAGCAAAAGGCACAGTCCATTTCAGGAATGACCCGGAAGCAATGACTGGTTAAGTGCCTCGCTCAAGATCATACAGCAGGTAAATGAGGGCTGAGGGATTTAAACCCTGTACCACAAGTACTGTAGCGCAAAGCCTTAAACATCTGAGCCAACTGATATGTATGTAGCATAAGATACTTGACATTGTTCCCATCTCCACTTCAGAGACTCTACTTCAAAAGTATGTGTGCCCATCACCAGTTATGTCAAACCATTTAACTTAAACATCACACTGACCATAGATGGGAAACATCAGCCCATTTTTTATAAATAACCTGCCAAGTACAAATGGGTGGGCATCCTCCATCTATTCCAACTGGGTATTATTTAAGGTGCCACTGATCAGATATGACCATTATAATCAAGAGATTGTTGCTGACCTGTTACTGCAATCAGCACTGGCAAGAAATATTCATTCACTGAAGTAAAGCAAGTTCATGTCATTCATTCTGGCTCTGGGATATTTATTTAGACAGACAAGCCAATGTGCAAACAAGGAGAAAAAGTCAGGTGTTGTATTGCTACCATGGATTCAAAGTGTATCCCTGTAAATGATGCATATCCCTTGGTTGAGATACAGTGAAAGACGTATTCAAATTTCTACAGACCATAAGCACAACTTGAACTGGCTTCCTGAAACTGCCATTTTTTATATTTGCCAACCATCACAAGTCTGCTGCACATTCTGCACAAGAACAGGTAAAAATATTTAGTAGAGATTGAAGAACTGGAAAGAAGAGAAAAAGAACTTGACCGGCAGAAGGTGTAAGTTCAGCAGAGCATCCAGAATGTCACAGATGATAGTGAGAACAGCAGATATCATTTTACTTTAAACAGTACCAGACACACAAAAGAATATTTCTTCCACATCTTTGCATGTTTTTTCATGCTCTGATCTTGTTTATCTGCATTGCGAGTGTTGGTGTTTGCTTTTTGATTCTATAATTTAATAGTTGTCTATTTTGGCTCTGCTGTCACAGAAGTTTATATGATAGGTAACAGGTTAAATTTTTGTGTAAAATTATAAACCTGTACCAGTCCTCCAGCTATACCTATCCTGTTTCTTACCGGCCCCCAACGAGCTATACAATATGGTTCTTCTCGGTACCCCAAAGCAAATGATTCTTATTCTCTAATGTCGCACCCTCTCAACACCACCTTTCCCCCTCTCAAAACCACCTTTCCACCATTATACCCCTCCCTCACAATGCCACACAGCAATCATACAGTTTGATAGAGCACCTGACCTATTCAACATCACCAAAATACAATTATTCATTTGCAAACACTTCCAAAAACATCCTACAAACACACCAGACTATTACTCAAATACCAATGCATACAAATAACCCTAAAATCAACAATAACACTCAGTGCAGATGTCCACCCAAGCCCAGGTCCCACAAACAAACAACAGAATTCTGCCATGCCACCCACCCCAGATAGGTAATACCAACATCAACCCTTCACATACAAAATCAGACCTATTACTCCTAAATATGAACCTCAGGAGCCTATCAAACAAAATTCACACATTTCCTGCATCCCTCTCCCTCTAGTCCCCAGACACAGCTATCTTAACAGAAATGTGGCTAAAACCTGCAACCAGTAATAATGAGATGCTGCCCCAGGGCAACAACATCCGTAGACAAGACAGAGTTAATAAACATGGAGAAGGGATATAGCTACACTTTACACGAACACACTAAAGCTGCAATATCTGCACCCAAATCCACCAAAATTAAATAATGCAGAGATGCCATTTACAACACTAGAATTAAACCCCAACAAATTTATAATAATAGAAATTTACACCCCTCCTGGCAATGACCTTACCGTTATTGAAGACTTCCTCTATTGGTCATCCATGTCCTTCTCTCAGGAAACCATTGTTATGGGAGACTTCAACATAGACTGGATAACTTGCTCCTCAGATAATCTGACAAATGTCATAAACTTGT